>NC_133713.1:8888875-9378875 GCF_048934315.1 Petromyzon marinus | reverse complement strand
CCCTCCCTCCCCTCCCTCCCCTCCCTCCCTCCCTCCCCTCCCTCCCTCCCTCCCTCCCTCCCTCCCTCCCTCCCTCCCTCCCTCCCTCCCTCCCGCCCGCCCCTCCCTCCCGCCCCTCCCTCCCTCCCTCCCGCCCGCCCGCCCCTCCCCTCCAGCGTGCGCTTCACTCGAGCGGCGTCCAAGTCACCAGGGCACCGGTTCACGTTTGTCGATGATGCGCGTCGTTTTAAAACTCAGGGCCCACCACCACCCCCTCCACCACCACCCCCTCCACCACCACCTCCTCCACCACCTCCTCCATCGTCGGCGGTGACGCCACGGCCCAGCGGTGTGGGGGCGGGGACGGACGTTCGCAGAAGTTCGCGGTTCGAAACCGGCAGCCCGCCCTGGTTAATACCGCGGCGGTGCGTGACCGCACGTGCGATGAAGGACTCCAAGTGCGGCACTTCTTGGATAAAGTTTTTTTATTTATTGTCCTCGACTCAACAAAAACTTCCTGCACCCACCAGCAGCTTGCCTTCCCTCCCCTCTCCTCCCCCCTCTCTCATCTCCACCCATCCCCTTCCGTCCCACCAATCCCTCTGCTCCCCTTCTAGCCGCCTCGACCCCCCCCCCTCCGCTGGCCTCTTTCAAATCTCACCGCCTTCTCTCTTTCCATGCCGTGCCCCTCCCCCCTAGTGGCGGTTATGGTGCATACAAAGACAAAGACCCCCCGTGTAGCCTTCACAGACTGCTGGGGCAAGGGCTGTTAGCGAGCAGCACCTATGAAGGCCGGCGTAGCACACGAGGGGGTGGGTGGCCAGCACCACGTGTGTGCCGTACCCATGTCGCCCCCATGCACTTGCAAAGACACTTATCCAAGGATGTCTCACATCCTGACAATGTGTACGTTGCGTTGAACTTCTTTCGCGCCGTACGTAGCCAATCGGCGGTGCGGGCGGAAGGACAGCAACACAAGAAGGCAGTTCTAAAGAAATGCGTTTTCAATCTCAGAATATCTATTTTTACTGGAGGAATTCGATGAGCTATAAAGCTCTTTATCATAGATGTCCAGTCGGGGGACGGCTAGCTGCGAATCTTTTAAGGGCCGCTTCGTGACAAGTTATTTATTAAAGACCACCGTTTTGTATTCACACCGCATTGCGGCTCTTAAAATATTGAGTTTGTTACTGAATTCAAAAACAAATTTGGCTCTTCTTGTCATTTTGAAGGCCCGGGCCCTGATCTCGGTGGTTTAAAAGTGCATCACAGCTCCCAGTGGCCTAATATCAGAAAGGAAAGAGCGTTCCAGACGGCCGCAGAAGTACACCTGAACGCGCGCGTGTGATTGCGCTGGCCGTATTGACTGTAACGATAGCGTGAGATGGCGTTAGATAACGCGCTCCTTCCTGTTCCCTGCGATGTCGGCTGTGCGTGGGCTGCTGTCGTGGTCCAAATTTTACCAATGGTTGAAAGAAATGAGCCAGTGGAGGAAAATTCCGCACTCCCACGATGGGGGAGGAGGCGGGGTGGGGGGAGTGGGTATATCCACAGGATGACCCACGGTTGACTTGTCGCATCAAGTGGCGGTCACCTGAACGGAACCAGGAGAGACTGTGGGGGTGAGTTGACCCCAAGGCGTGAGATCAACTCGCGACTTCCCATCTGCTCGTTGGGCGGCCTCATCACGGCTGGTTCCGCGACCGGATGATTGTGGCATTTGCTGGATGGAGGCATATATAGGGTTGATTGAATCATCAGGGAACTGGACAGAAGGGCCTTCTAGGTAAATTGCGGAGCCGTGGTGGCCACATCTGGCAAAGCGACATCGCCGTTGCGCAAAGTCGTCTGGATGTTTTATTTATTTTTTCCAAGGGGGCACGCAAACAGTTGCGTCGTGTAGCACGTGGTGGCAGCGGCGGTGGTGGCGATGGTGGTGGCGGTGGCGGTGGTGGCGGCGGTGGTTGTGTGGCAGCGGTAGTGGTGGCATCGGTGGTGGTGGTGGCAGCGGTGGTTGTGTGGTGGTGACGGTTGTGCGGCTGTGTGGTGAAGTTTCTCGCGAAGGAAATTGCTCAGTCTGCCGGGAAGGTTACGAGGAGATCCCCCACGCAGTTCGCTTGCGCACAAGCGAGTTCGAGCGGACGAGAGAGACGGTCAAAAAACGGTGACGGAGATGTGAAATGTGAAACATCGTGGCCGTCGTCGTTTTTCCTCTCGTGGGGATGCATAAATCCGCGTCGCACCGGCGCACGAGCCGATTTTAAATCGCTCCGTCTCCTGTCCGGGCGCGTTCCGATGCTCGGCCGTCACCTCCGCCGCCCATCCTTGGGCCACCGACCTCCGTGCCCTTACGAGCGGCGCGTCCCGCCCAATCCTGCCGGTGTTTCCGTCAGTCATTTCTGTATCGCGTCTCTCGCTTGCAGATGTCTTCTAACGCACGTAGCTCCTCTTTCTGTCCCTCGGTGTAAATCCGAGGGTGCGTTTCTCCGCGTGCCACTGGTCTCAAAGATTCATTGCGTTAAATATTTTTACGAGTAAGCAGTAATAAAAATAACACACACACACACACAAATGCCCTGAAAAATAATAGGAGGCGTTATGTTTTTGGGGAATGTCCCATAAAATGCTCAACTTCCATTTAAGCAATTCGATAGAAGTGTGAAATAAACTATTTAAAACTAAATTATTCTTTTTTTATTTTATCAGGTAAGACCCACTGAGCTAGGTAGCTCTTTTTTCAGAAGCGACCTGGCCACAAATGATAGCTCAACAAAGTGGCTCATCGCGTGGACATTCATAGGAGCCAAATACTCTAAGGGAATGTTTCTAAACGTGGAGGGGGAAAGCCGGAGGACCCGGAGAAAAATCCACACAACCACGGGGAGAGAGACACCGCAAACTTCAAATATACAACAGGCGACTGGGCCGGGATCTGGATCGAACCCACGACCTCCTGTATACCCGGCGAGGTAGTTAACATCTCCTAGACACCGCGACGCCCCTAAATGATGCATTTTCTAGAAGACGTTTTCCACCACGGTGGCAATTCAGTCACGGATTTTTAGAGACCACCTCTCAGGCCCGAGGGAAGAGGTTACATGTGCAGGCGTGCAATCGCTTGCTCATGCCACCGCTGGTAGACGTACCATCACTTCGAGGACATTCCCTGTCGACGCACAGTGGTGAACTCGTTTATACCCCTGCCTTGACAGAGGCTCTGGTAGGGAGGGGGCGGGAGGATTTGTAAAACTTGCCCCAATTGGTTGCCTCGCAGGGAGATTAAACCGGCGGCTTCTGGATTGCAAGTCCAGCGTGCCTACCACGACAAAGGTCCCCCGTATAGTCTCAAGAGACGTTTTGGGGCAAGTGCTGCTCGCGAGTAGCACCTACGAAGGCCGGCACGGCACACGAGGAGATGGGTGGCCAGCACCACGCCCGTGGCCGCCTTTGTCTCCCTCGTGGCGACTTTTACAAACCGCGCCAGGTGCTCATTTGAGTCCGAGTCGGAGCGGTTCAGATAACATCGTCACCGGTGTTGGTGGCCGTGAGCCGGGAATGCGGCGGTGCGGTGCTCACGTGGTAGTGCGCGAACCACCGCGCTGTCGCTCCCACGGGAGTGTGCGCTATTGCCACGACGCGCACACACACACACAGACACACACATAGACAACAACAACAACAACAACCGCCATTCGCCACTAAGTGGCGGTGACGTCACCACGACGCTTGTGCCAGGCTATGTGCACCCTGAGGCCACGTGAAGTGTCGAACGCCCGCTGGCAGGAGGTCACGGGGCAGACCCAGGTGCCACGGGTCGACTGACTTGAGATGAGTGGCTGATGCACCACCTGTGCCCCCTACAGACACACACACACGCAGAGACTCAATTTGCTCTTCCAGAGTACGCCGGCAGGTGACGTTTTGCCGGTGCGGAAGATGCGGCAACAATCTGTGCGCCACCCCACATGGGGAGGGGCGATGGTTTGCGACGTCCGCGCCTCCGATTGTGGCACGGCTGGCTACGTGCGGTGCGAAAGAAATTCGGCGTAGGCTGACGCGACGCGGAGGGGGAATCGCGCGCGTGTCTCTTGTGAAAGGCGGCGATGGTTCGGGGAGAAACTTGAACGGTCTGCGGAGTGGACTTTAAGTTATGATGTACAACCAAAGTGGCCGAAACTTTTTAAACGTAGAGATGATATTTTCAAATGTACCGCTGATTGTTATATATATAAAAAAACATTAAACAGTGTGTGTGTGTGTACATAGAGACGTGTTGTTGTGGTCTGAGTTGTTACACAATTATCAGCTGCACTGATTCCATCTTTATTGGTCTTCATCAGCCATGGTCAATCCACTGCTGGATGAAGGCCTCCCTAACCCCCCACCCCACCGCCATCTCACGATACTGCGATCCATGCTCTAGGGGGTCACGATGTCAACGAGCAACTGCGAGCACCTGCACAAGTATTTCAGTTTTGATTTAAAGCGTTCGTGACTGCAGGGATTCATATTCTTGGTTCTTTCGGTAAAGTCACGTTGAAGGGAAACAATAAAATAATCATCAGGTGTGTCGGTTTGCATTAATTTTTTAAAAAAATAATTAATGCGGACCGACACACCTGATGACGACCGTTTGTGTTATGGTCGAAACGTCGTGAGAATTTTTATTGTTTTATATATATTATTATTTTATTGTTTCCCTTCAACGTGATTTTACCGAAAGAGCTAAGAATATGGAAATTGTATTGTTTTATATTTTTAATATTTTATTGTTTCCCTTCTACGTGACTTTACCGAAAGAACCAAGAATACGTATTTTAGTGTCAAACTAAAAAAAACTGCCCATAGAGAGGACCGCAGACCTTGGGCAATTGTCGGTCCGGTGGCTCACGCTCCTCCTGGAGTCTCTCTGCCTCGCTCTCTCTCTCTCTCTCTTTGAGAGCAAAGCGATTGCGATCCAGGCGGCATCGTGTTTCAAGTGAAGAGGAGACTTGGGCTGCTCAAGAAGGGGATTTAATGTCGACAGCAACTCGCAGCAACTCTTCCCACTCGCTATCCGAAGCCAACCACGAACTCTCCCACTCCGTCCACTTTTATAGCCCCCTCCCCCCCCCTTTCCAATCCTCCTCCGTAATCCTTCTCTGCAATCCTTCTCCGTAATCCTTCTCTGCAATCCTCCTCCGCAATCCTCCGCAATCCTCCTCCGCAATCGTCCTCCGCAATCCTCCTCCGCAATCGTCCTCCGCAATCCTCTGCAACTATTCTCCGCAATCCTTCTCCGCAATCCTCGGCACCAATGCGATCAGAGCGTCCTCCAATCGACACGTCGGACTGCGTGTCGCGCGCGGCGCGCGGCAGTGCTCTCGTGACCCCTTGACCCTTAACCCGTGGCTGTGTCGGTGCTCGCGTGCGATGATGACCCCGAACATCCTCGACGCAACAAACGAACAAACAAAAAACCCGATCACGACCACGAGAACGCCGCGTGTGCTCCGGGCAACGGTGAAGACGCTCCGGCAAGGCAGACGCCTCGGTGTGCGCCGACGAAGAGTTGGACAAGTGGAGCGGTCGCAGCGAATGGACCACGATAGCTTTTGGTGCCAGATCTCGTCATTAGGAGCAATGAGGCAGCAGTCACGTGGGCTCGCCGCGGACATCCTTGGCTGCTGGGCCATCGAACAGAGACGGCTGTCAACGCATCGCCGTCGTCGCGCGGAGCTTCCAGACTGCGCTTTTTGCGGCCGTCTGGAACGTTCCTCCTTCCCGTTACATTAGGGTGCCACTGGGAGCTGTGATGCACTTTTAAATGGTCTCGATTGAAAACTCATTTGTTTAGAAGTGCTTCCCGTTGTGTTCAGTTTGTTGTCCTTGACCCGCAAAACTTCCAATTAGCGCGGTTGGCTACGTACGGTGCAAAATAAGTTCAACGTACGTACATGCATAGACTCACACAGAGACCCATAGACTCACGCAGAGACCCATAGACTCACACAGAGACCCATAGACTCACACAGAGACACATAGACCCACACAGAGACCCATAGACTCACACAGAAACCTATAGACTCACACAGAAACCCATATACTCACACAGAGACCCATAGACTCACACAGAAACCCATAGACTCACACAGAGACCCATAGACTCACACAGAGACCCATAGACTCACACAGAGACCCATAGACTCAGGGGCAGTCTAGGGGGGGGGGTAGTCTGGGGGGGGGGGTCAGACATTTGTGACGCCGCGTGACGATGGGGGGGGGGGGGTCAAAAATCGTCCAAAATTGCGTGACGTCATTTATGGACGGCCCCTCACACTTCCCCCACACCTCCAATTAGCGCTGTTGGCTACGTACGGTGCGAACGAAGTTGAACGAAGAAACAGCGGCTGCTGCTGCTCTCCTCCTGACCCCGAGAGACAGCACAGGTCAAAGGTTACAGAGATGCTGCTGCTGCTGCTACTGTTGTTGTGATGCTGGAAACAGCAGACGGCAGAGTTGAGCTGTATCGATGATGATGCTACTGCTCTTATGATCACAGAGACAACAAATGGCAGAGTTGAACTAATCAATGATGCTGCTACTATACTCTTTGGTTCTATTGGGTAAAGTCACGTAGGTAAAAAATAAAATAACAAAAATCACGACGTTTCGGCCACAACACAAGCGGCCTTCATCAGGTGAAGGGACGAGACTGTCTGGAGGACAGCGCTGGAGGGAAAAAAGCCACGCTCAGATCACGACCTTTAAGCTGTGTGAGAAGAAACAAAGCGCCTTGACAAAGGAATTAGCATATAATTTAGCATTGAAATGGCTGAGTGATTAGCTTGTGACTGGTCACAGAAATGGCTATGTTAAAGTTAAAGCATACACATCCGCAAAGGCACCCCTTGACAAAGGAATTAGCATAGAATTTAGCATTGAAATAGCTAAGTTAAAGTATACACATCCGCAGAGGCACCCCTTGACAAAGGAATTAGCATAGAATTTAGCATTGAAATAGCTGAGTGATTAGCTTGTAACTGGTCACAGAAATAGCTATGTTAAAGCATATACATTCACCGAGGCACCTAGTACATATCAAACAGGAGAATTTAGCGAAACACAACCACGCTCAGACCGCGGACCTTTAAGCCGTGTGCGAGCAAACAAGGTGTCCTGACAAAGAAATTAGCATAAACATTGGCATTTGATTGGCCGATTTTAGAAAAGAGGTGGTCTACGTGCCGGTGGACTTCCCGTTTGGCGCGGGGGGGGGGGGGGAGTTTACCTATTGATGGTGTGAAAAGGGAATTTATAAGAGCTGCGAAAATTTGGGGTACCACCACTTGAAAAATATACTGTACCAGTGAAATTAGTTTAATGTTTAGTTGGATTTAGAGCATTTTTCCAATGGTTGCTTAATTTGAAACCATCTTCTCGGTTGAAATTGTGTCTGTGTTTGTAGATCTGAATTGCCTCGTGAACAAATCTCTGATAAAAACCCGTGGGTTTGCAAAGAACCTTGGTATCGGAGAAAATTATATCGTGATCACCCACAGCGTTCTAACAGTGATCAGCCACGGCAGAATAATTCGTTTTGCCGTGTTTCAAATCTGATTTGTGCTCGCGAATTCGGTCAGAGACATGTCGCTTTGTCTCCCCGATATAGCAATCACCGCAGGTACAACTCAATTTGTAAACCCCGGGGTACTGTAAGTCAGGAATGACATCCTTCACGGATGGGATCAGATCACGAATTTTGTGTACTGTATTGAACCGGACCTGGATCTTGTGTTTGTTTAGAATTTTGGAAATATTTTAAGTAACGCCTGCTATATATGGTAGTGTGATGCTGCTACTGCTGTTATGATCACAGAGACAGCAGATGGCAGAGTTGAGCTGTATCGATGATGCTGCTACTGCTGTTATGATCACAGAGACAGCAGATGGCAGAGTTGAGCTGTATCAATGATGCTGCGGCTGCTGTTATGATCACAGAGACAGCAGATGGCAGAGTTGAGCTGTATCGATGATGCTGCGGCTGCTATTATGAAAACACAGAGACAGCAGACGGCAAAAGTTAAGCGACAGACATCCAGTGCTGCTGCTATGATCCTGGGGGTACGGCGTTGTCAGCGTTGTATGCGGGTCGGGTAGAGTCCTTGAAGTGCAGAGGGGGGCACTCCATCAGTGGCATCCCGTTACAATGTCTCAAGCGCCACGATGCCTAGGAGATGTTAACTACCTCGCCTGGTGTGCAGGAGATCGTGGGTTCGATCCAGACCCTGACGCCTGCTGCTGTATATTTGGAGTTTGCGTGTCTCTCTCTCCCCGTAGTCGCGTGGATTTTTCTCCGGTTTTTCTCTCCACTTTTAGAATCAATGCCACGCGTTCAAGAGCTGCTCTGAATTCCCACGTGATTATGATTTCGCTCAGTGGGCTATCATTTGTGGCACAGGTGGCTTTTTGCAAACGGTCTACACATAGCTCAGAGACCCATCGTTGTAAAATAAATCAACATTTCTACAAGTTTTGTTTCAAAGAAGCGCACGTCGAGTTGGCCAGGCGATGGCAGCCGTAGCAATGGATCATTGAATCTATCTGTGCGGAGCTTTGATGGCCATACCCTCGCATTCTTGGGTCCCTTCTCTCCGGACGTTCTCTCGGCTTGCTCAACCCACTCGCAAAGCACGACGGCTCGTGCAGTTGGGAAGACAAAAGTCATCCTCCGCAACGCGACGACATGCTGTGTCTCGGAGTGGCGGTACGGTGGTTAGCGCACTGAACTGTGAATCCGTCTGTTCCGAGTCCACCATCAGTGGGCGAACGATTGCCGAAACGGGCATGGCCACGCCATCTGTCCTGTGGTTGTCCTTCCACCGCGCCTCCGATCAGCACGCTTGTTCTACCTACGGTTCGAATGAAGTTCACATTGCATGCATCGTTCACGGGCCAGCACCGGCCAGTTTGTGAAGTTTGGTCAAACAATCACCGCGGGAGATGCGGCACGAGCCCTTGAGACAATGGTGGGTTTAGCATCGGGCTGGACATTGTCATCATTCAATTCCGCTGTTGTAGATTAGTTCGGAGTGCGCGCTACGAACGCGTGGATTTATAATGTGGGCAGCATACCAGTGCCATCGAAGGAGCCTACGAACGCGTGGATTTATAATGTGAGCAGCATACCAGTGCCATCGAAGGAGCCTACGAACGCGTGGATTTATAATGTCGGCAGCATACCAGTGCCATCGAAGGAGCCATGCACCACCATGGCGGTTTAACGCAAGCACATTGACCAAACTACTAATAATTAGACTATATATTGAAGATGCGGCTCATGAAATGCATACATCAGCCACTGTGAATGAGTCATGCTCAATGAAATCAATGTGTGAACAGTGACATGAAACAGACGTGTATCACTGCATACTCACACACCCACACAACAACAATAATAATAAGAGAGTGTGTCTATCTCCATGCCTTACTGGCTGTGTCTCTCTGTGTATGTTTATCTGCACGTGTTTCGCGGTGTCTGTACGTTAGTCTCTGTCTCTTAGTGTCTCTGTGTGTCGTTATGTGTTTCTTAGTGTCTCTGTGTGTCGTTATGTATCTGTGTGTCGCTATGTGTCTCTTAGTGTCTGTGTGTCGTTATGTGTAGGTATATATATAGTCAGTACATAGTAGACACTACTGACTCTATTGCGCGCGTAGAATCTGGATGTACATCTGCCTACAAAATAGTTTATTTTTGGGGGGAGTGAAAACATTTTGGGGGGTCAACAATTTCTGTAAAATGTTAGACCAACTTTTTACCCCCACATCTGATGGTGGGGGAGGTCCATTTCCTTCAACTTTTTGATTCGGGCCGTCTGAAAGGCTCTCTTATCATTTAGTTGATGGACAAACGGGCAAACTGAACGCCGGGTTTTTATAATTATAAATAATCGATGTTCGCAAACAAGTATACGTAGATTATATATTCACACATACACACACGTGTCATCCAATAATACTAATTAATACACTTTCCAAATCCTGGTGGCGCTGGCCCAGTGATTTGCACTGTGCGCCATGAACCCCGCTCGTTCCGACTTCGATTCTCAGCCATGGCGAAGCATCAGGACATCCGCATCAGGATATCGGCATCAGGATATCAGCATCAGGACATCAGCATCAGGACATCAGCTACAGGACATCAGCTACAGGACATCAGCATCAGGACATCAGCATCAGGACATCAGCATCAGGACATCAGCTACAGGACACATCAGCTACAGGACATCAGCATCAGGACATCAGCTACAGGACACCAGCTACAGGACATCAGCTACAGGACATCAGCTACATGACATCAGCATCAGGACATCAGCATCAGGACATCAGCATCAGGACATCAGCTACAGGACATCAGCTACAGAATATCAGCATCAGGACATCAGCTACAGGACACATCAGCTACAAGACATCAGGACATCAGCACATCAGTCGCGAGTGACACAGTATCTGAATCGGTCCCGCAACAGTGACCAGCGTGGTGAAGTATAGCCGGGTATGTTCGGGGTCGGCGGCGTTCCAGAAAATATGTCCATACCCTCGGGAACCACAATATCCAGAGAAACATTTCTCTTAGGCTACCAGTTGACGAGTCTGCCCCAGCTACCAGAGGAAGTTTTCCGGCGAGAGGGTACACACCGGGTCGAACAACATCCCTGACCGATAGATGTGGGGAGGACCTTCATCCAGCAGTGGATTGTAACGTCATCAACACCTGGTTCTGAGAGCAACAGGGTGTCGAGAGAGACAGGGGTAGCCGGCGTGGAGAGGAGTTGAACCCAGGTAAGATGCGTGCCCTCTGCCAGACTTTATCCGCAGCAACTTCGCGAAACGGTTCGCCCTATAAAAGAGAAACGTAGGCACGACTAGAAGTGTGTTCAAGGAACTGAGAACCCCTTTAAGATTTGACTGACGACAAAGTGGTTGGAACTGAGATGGAAAAGGTCACAACGTTTAGATAATATTTTTATTGTTCTTTTGGTCTTTCGGTAAAGTCACGTAGATAGGTTCAAATAAAATAACAAAAACTACGACGTTTCGATCGCAACACAAGCGGTCGTCTTCAGGAAAAGGGGGGAGGGGGGTTAGCTTCCAAAGGCAAACTGTTTATAAGGGGTTTGAAATTGGCGCAGTCCAAACTTCTTTCGCACCGTACATAGGCAACCACGCTGATCGGAGGTGCGCCAGAAGGACAACAAACTTAACACACAAAAAGCAGTTATAAATAAATTATGTTGTTAATCTAGATAATTTAAAAGTGCGTAGCTCCATTGGCTTCCTAATATCAGAAGGAAGAGCGTTCCAGACGGCCGCATCACCACAATCACCACCATGTATTTGTTATGTTGAACTTCCTTCGCACCGTACGCAGTAAACCCAGTGCCAGGATGAAGTTAGTGCGGGGCCTGTAGCATGATGCTATAAAGGGGCCCTACATTAAAAAAAAAACACGTAAATATTTAAACACAAAATTTTTTACATGCTTAGTAAAGTCATTGTATTTTTTTATTTGCTATACAGCCAGATAATACGACACATCGCTATCCTTAAACACCCAGTCGTTCGTAAAAGTTGAAGGCGGTATAGTACTATAGTATTAGAGCAAGTGCAGAATCACTGAACCGTAGCTACTACAAAGGGGCCGTCCATAAATGACGTCACGCACCTGGGGGGGGGGGGGTCAGACATTTGTGACGATGTGTGACGAGGGGGGGGGGGGTGTTGAGAAATGTGACGTCACGTAAAAATGCGCAACTTTAAATAAATATAGACAACACGTTCTACTTAAATAGACTTTTTAATAAATGTTTTCTCATACAACATCAGAGTGCAGCGCTACAATGACAATAGTTTAAAGCGATTTGAAGCATGGAAATGTGTGGTTTTTTTGGGGGGGGGGGGGGCAGAGCTTTGTGACGTCATATTTGAGGGGGGTTTGACTTTTTGTGACGCCGTGTGACGAGGGGGGGGGGGGTCAAAAATCGTCCAAAATCGCGTGACGTCATTTATGGACGGCCCCATGTGTAGCTACTACACGTGTGTAGCTACTGCACGTGTTGCTACTACACGTGTAGCTACTACTATGTGTAGCTACTACACGTGTTGTAGCTACTACTATGTGTAGCTACTACACGTGTAGTAGCTACTACACGTGTAGCTACTACTACACGTGTAGTAGCTACTACACATGTAGTAGCTACTGCATGTGTAGCTACTACACGTGTTGCTACTGTAGCTACTACATGTGTAGCTACTACATGTGTAGTAGCTACACATGTGGTAGCTACTACACGTGTAGTAGCTACTACACGTGTAGTAGCTACTACACATGTAGTAGCTACTGCATGTGTAGCTACTACACGTGTTGCTACTGTAGCTACTACATGTGTAGCTACTACACGTGTAGCTACTACACATGTGTAGCTACTACACGTGTAGTAGCTACTACACGTGTAGTAGCTACTACACATGTAGTAGCTACTGCATGTGTAGCTACTACACGTGTTGCTACTGCAGCTACTACATGTGTAGCTACTTGTGCTACTATGATAATCCGGCACTGAGCGAACCGCACCAATCGGAGGTGCCACGACCCCTCTCTCTCCCTCCCTTCAGCAACCCCACGGGGCGGGGTGGGGGAGGCTGTGTGTCCAGGTCGGTGTCAGGCAGCTGCGGTGACTCTTGATGGGCCCAGGGGCTCCGTGACGTTTCTTGTTGTTGCCTTGCGGATTCTTGGTAATATTGAGGGTCGGGGGGTTTTTGTGTTTCGTTTGCTCGTTGTGCTTTTAGCCAAATTCGGTAAGTCGGTGGAGACGCGCAGAGAGGGACACTGAGGTATAGAGAGACACCGAGAGAGAGACAGAGAGACACGGAGACAGACACAGAGACACGGAGACAGACACAGAGACAGACACAGAGACACGGAGACAGACACGGAGACAGACAGAGACACAGAGACAGACACAGAGAGACAGACACAGAGAGACAGACACAGAGACACGGAGACAGACACAGAGAGACAGACACAGAGACACGGAGACAGACACAGAGACACGGAGACAGACACAGAGAGACAGGCAGAGAGACATACACAGAGACACGGAGACAGACACAGAGACATGGAAACAGACACAGAGACACAGAGACAGACAGAGAGACACGGAGACAGACACAGAGAGACAGACACAGAGAGACAGACACGGAGACAGACACAGAGAGACGGAGACAGACAGAGAGACAGACACAGAGAGACATACACAGAGACACGGAGACAGACACAGAGAGACAGACACAGAGACACGGAGACAGACACAGAGACATGGAAACAGACACCGAGACACGGAGACAGACACAGAGAGACAGACACAGAGAGACAGAGAGACATACACAGAGACACGGAGACAGACACAGAGACATGGAAACAGACACAGAGACACGGAGACAGACACAGAGAGACAGACAGAGAGACATACACAGAGACACGGAGACAGACACAGAGACATGTAAACAGACACAGAGACACGGAGACAGACAGAGAGACACGGAGACAGACACAGAGAGACATACACAGAGACACGGAGACAGACACAGATAGACGGAGACAGACAGAGAGACAGACACAGAGAGACAGACACAGAGACACAGAGAGACATACACAGAGACATGGAGACAGACACAGAGACATGGAAACAGACACAGAGACACGGAGACAGACACAGAGAGACAGACACAGAGAGACATACACAGAGACACGGAGACAGACACAGAGACATGGAGACAGACACGGAGACAGGGGGGACACGGAGACAGACACGGAGACACGGAGACAGACACGGAGACAGGGGGGACACGGAGACAGACACAGACCTAGAGACACACAGAGATAGGGACACAGAGACACGGAGACACAGGGACAAACAAGGAGAGACACTTAATAGACAATAGCACGTAGACAGAGACAGACAGAGGGACGGACAGAGAACAAATTGATACAGAGACAGACAGAGAGAGAGGCGGACACTGAGAAACAGAGCGGATGAGAGCCAGACAGAGAGAGACAGAGACACAGCGAGAGACGGACACTGAGAGACAGAGCGGATGAGAGCGAGACAGAGGATGAGAGCGAGACAGAGAGAGACAGAGACACAGCGAGAGACGGACACTGAAAGACAGAGCGGATGAGAGCGAGACAGAGAGAGACAGAGACACAGCGAGAGACGGACACTGAGAGACAGACGGAGCGGATGAGAGCGAGACAGAGAGACACATACAGAGCCACAGCGAGAGGCGGACACTGAGAGACAGACCGAGCGGATGAGAGGGAGACAGAGAGAGACACAGAGAGAGACACAGACAGAGACACAGCGAGAGGCGGACACTGAGAGACCGAGCGGATGAGAGCGAGACAGAGAGACACAGACAGAGACACAGCGAGAGGCGGACACTGAGAGACAGACCGAGCGGATGAGAGCGAGACAGAGCGAGCGAGGAAAAGGAAAGAGAGAGAGAGAGACACGTGGGCAGTCCTCCCCCACACACTCGGGGATGCCAACTCCCTCCCCTCCCTCACCTCCCCGCGCCTCGCCGCTCTCAGTGGGGAACTTCAGGAGCGCGGCGCCGCCAGCGAGCGCCACCATCTCGGCAGGGGACAGCAAAAGGCGCTGCGCGGTTCACGATCGCCGCTACAGCCCGCTGGTGGTGCCAACGGCCGCCGCGATCATCCCTCGTCTGGACGAGAGAGGTGGCGGGGGGGAGAGAGAGACCGACACCCACCGCCAACCTCGACTTGCGTGGAGGGTTATAGTCGGCAGGAGGAGTTACGCCGGACCACCCCCCACTCCACCCTACCCCCCCCCCGCCGGCAGCGGGAGGGTGTTTTACTCTTCGGGGGGGGGGGGGGGGCACGCGAGTGTCAGCAGGCAGGAGACCCTCCCGGGTGCTTTGTTGTCATCGTCAGCCGTGAAGTCTGCAAGTTGGGCAAGTAAGTGGCGAGCGAGCGCACGCACGTGAGAGGCAGAGAATTCCCCTTCCTCATCCTCCTCCTCATCATCCTCCTCCTCGTCCTCGTATCGCCTCGACCAGAGCCGTCAGCGACGAGCGCTGGCGGAATGTCTACACACCGCGCCCAGGTAACGGTTCATTTTTTGAGGCTGAGTCGACCTAGGGGAGGCCCAGCACCGGCTCGGATAATCGTCACTGGTATTGGTGGCCGTGAGCGGTGAATCGAACCCGGGTGGATCCTGTACTACTGCTCTCTCTCTCTCTCACACACACACGCACGCGCTTCTCGTAATCACGATGTTTCAGCCCTGTGTCAATCCAACTGCTGGATTGACACAGCCAGGGAGTTCTTTGGCCATGCTGCACCACGGCTTTGCGGTGCGGGTTCTGTGGGTGAAGGGGGTAGTGGTGCGGGTTATCTGACTAAGACCTCACTCGAAACTCAGGTGGCCGGGGTTCGCTGTACCGCGTGCGGCCAACTGCGCCACACCGCTCCACCGCAGACACACGCGCACAGACTCGAAGAACGCGCGTGGGGCTAACGTGTTGGTCTGTCACGAATGTTCGCTACCCATCCACCTCTATTCCCTGAACTCTCTCAGCCCACACGCTCTCCGAGCGGTGGCGCTGCGGTTCGCACACTGCGCTGCCAGCCTCGGCGAGGCCTTCATCCAGCAGTGGATCGACGCAGAGTTGAATGAACGTCGCGCTCCTGTTCACGGGACCCTTTTTGCCAGTGTCGAAGTGGGGAACGTAAGGATAGCGTTTACCCTTTCTGGCGAATACAACGGGAGATGTGAAGATGGTTGAAAAGGGTCCCATGATGTAGCTGGTCACCACGAGCTATGAATGCTCTGGGAGTGGCATTGTCCTTGTCCTGTTCGTCTTTTGCCGTTCTCTGGTCTGCACACCGGTGGTGAGACGAGGCCGAAAAGAAGGCCGCTGTCTCTGGTGGAGACCAATCAGTTTCAAAGACGATGCCACCATCGACTATCAGAGTCACGTGTTTGTTTGCTTGAATGTTCACCACAAGCACCGTGTGTGTGGTTAACGCAGTCACTTGATTCCTCAAAAAATAATCTATTTGCTGTTTGGACATCTTAACACCCACCTGTTTTATTGCCAGATAGGGTAAAAAAAAATAGATTATAATTTTCTTAACATTGTTTTTATTAGCGCGATGCCATTACCGCTGCAGATACACTTCAAATACAACTTTTTATTTTTCTGTACACATCCCATCAGCCCCGCAACGCCTTCCGGGAGTGACTTATGTCAGCAGCATTGGTTCAATGCAAGCAAAGAACACTCCGGGAGTGGCTTCTATAAATTCAGCGTCTCGTCAGCATGGCCCTAAACCACGGCGTTCTTCACTCATTTTCAGAGGAGGAGGAGAGGGGGGGCCCCCCCAACTTTCGCCGATAAGACATCAGCAGTGTTGTTAACGACACTTAACAAATCACCACTGCGCGCTTTCCATCCGCGTGACTCGCCATCGCGTTGAGATACGTGGCGTGCTCAAACGCCAAAGCGATTGAAAACCTCCTGCGACTGGACTTACATAATTTTCGATGCCACGCGAAATTGTACATTGCCAAAGACGCACGTGTGAATAAGACGGATCGTATCGAACACGAGCGGGAGAGACGGAGAGCAACTGACAGAGCAAAGCACGTGGATAGTCGCCTAAAGGTGGCACCAGCGCAACAGATGAGAAAGGAGCTCTAGAATTACCGGTGCACGTTAAGAGCGTGACCCGTGGCCCATCCACTTGAATTGGCGCAGCAAGAGGCTGGATGGCACGGGTGGCGCATCGGCCACTCATCTCAGTCAGTCGAGCCGTGGCACCTGCTGGGTCTGCCCCGTGACCTCCTGCTGCCAGCGGGCGTTCGACACTTCACGTGGCCTCAACGTGCACCTAGCCTGGCACAAGCGCCGTGGTGGCGTCACCCGCCACTTAGTGGCGAACGGCGGTTGTTGTTGTTGGTGCATCTTCCAATCGTCTCGGTGAGTCAAACCCCATGGCGTCACGCTAAATTTGTTCCGTTATAACTCCCGTGTCGGGCGAGCCTTCGATGCTTCGCGTGGCCACGTGGGTGCACCTGGCCTGGCACAGGCACCGCCACCTGGGTTTGTTGCGTGAGGACAACATCAGCGGCGTGTCGATAGGAATTACCGCATGCGTTGAGTCCAGCGTCACTTTGTTTATGGCGGAGAGCTAAAGGGGAAATGCGAACCGAGCCCCTGGGAAGCTCCCTTGGAAATTTAGGGAAAGGCTGGATTATTAAAATAATGAGCAGCAGCAGCAGCCACGGCACCATCATCATCATTACCATCATCATTACCATCACCATAGTCATCATGATCATTATCAGCAGCAGCAGTAACTACAGTTCCAGGAGTAATAATAATAATAAGCACAAGTTATCAGCAGGAGCCATCAATATTGCACGCCGTTCAATAATAACAACAGAGTATTCATCCCCTTGTCAATCCACCGCTGGATGAAGGTCCTCTGCCTTTCGTGCCAGTCACGGTGCTTGTTTGAACATCCTTCAGCACGCTGCTCGGCCCGCGAGTGTCGCAGTGCACGTTTGGCGACGGTGGATTTGGCTTCCAGGGACCAGTTCATATACCACCTGGCGCACGATGATTATTTATTAGAACCCTTGCGCTTGAACGGTGGTTGTTGGGTTGGCAGCGTTGGGTCGCTTGACGCTGCTGACTCACCTCGACCACCCCCCCACTCCACCCCCAATGTGATCGTATTCTACGTTTCTGAGTGTTTGACTCAGGGAAGCCCTAACATCTCTGCTCGCTTCCTTTATAAAGCGAGGCGCGCGGGGCAGCATCGTGACACGGCGGTTCACGGCGAGCAAGACAGAGCGACGCGACCGGCAGCGAATGGGTGGCTGCTCAACATTCATTTTATTTTAGCTGCCAATTACTTTGGCATGCCTCTTCCCCACCCCCCCATATCACGACGCTGACCGCAGGTAAATTGATGCACGCTTCGAGACGGAGTGAGCTTGTCGTGGCAAGGCTGTTCTTTAAGAGTCGCTGTTAAATGATAGTTGCTATTGAATGGATGTTATATTATGATTGCTATTGGATGCTTGTTATAGGATAGGGGTTATATGATGCTTGCTATATGATGGTTGTTCAAGGATGGTTATTATAGAATGGTTGTCATATGATGGTTGTTATAGGCTGCTGCGGGGTTGCCTCGGTGGGCAGCATGGGGCAGTGCAGCACGTGCATTGTTGTGCTGTACTTCTACGCTCCCGCGACTATCTATGGCGTGCATCTGAGCGAGGATCAGCAGTATAGAGTAAATATTCACTTAAAAGTACAACAAGGAATATGTGTGTGCGTGTGTCCCGTGCTGCTTTGGGGAGCGGTGGTGTAGTGGTTAGCGCACAGGGCTACGAACCCCGGCGAGCCGAGTTCGATTCCAGCTCACTATAGTTGGCCGTCTCGAAGCCAACTGTAGTTGGCCGTGAGCTGGGTCTCCCGTAGGTCGACTCTGCCTCACGTGAGTACCTGGTGCGGTGTTTAATCATCGCCACTCGGGAGACAAAGGCGGCCGGGCGTGGTGTTGGCCACTCACCCTCGTGTGCCGTACCGGCCTGCATAGGTGCTCGCTGACAGCACTTGCCCCAACAATCTGTTAAGGCTACACGGGGGACCTTTGTCTTTGTAGCAACAGCTGTGGGTTTCTGGCGCAGGGGTTGAATGAGGTGCGGTGGTGGTGGTGCCACGAGCAGCATTGGGCTATGGTGACAACTTGATCTTGATTTGCGTGCATGATGGAGGAGGATTAACGCCCGAAACGTCGCCCGTTATATCTCTTTGTTATTATCTTCCTTTTTTAAACGGCAGTGTTGTTTTTGGCGAATGTGTCGAGTGTTGTTGTTGTTGTTAAATTAATCTCGATATAGTGAGTCATCGTAGCTTCACTCGTTAGTTATATTTGTTAAGAGAGGTAAAGTACCCTGCGCAAAACAAGCAGAGGCTTGCCCGGCCAGGTGGAGCGGCTGCAGCGCACCGCGCGCTCTTCCAAGCCGGCTGCTTTTTCCCGAGTTCGATTCCCGGCCACGGCTAACGTCAGTGGGGGTTGGGGGGGAGTGGCGAGATCTACATTAAACCGGGCCCCGGGCCCACGACCCCCTCAACAAACCCCCCACTGACCAGAGTGGTGAAGTATGGCAAAAACACCGCCCACGCAACCACCCGCATCCGTGACCGGCATTGCATGGGGTGGCCTTCATCCAGCAGTGGATTTGAGCGTGGGTTGTAAATCAATATCGATCTTCACACGCATATAACTACTACTGCTGCTGCTGCCGCTAGTTTTATTTTACCAGGCAAAGCTCACTGAGCGATGTAGCGCTTTTCAGAAGCGACCCGGCCATCATAAACGATAGCCGAATTGAAGTGGCTGATCGTGCGGAAACTTCTAGCAGCCAAATACTCCAAACGCGTGATGTTGATTCTAAATGTGGAGGGAAAAACCGGAGGACCCTGAGAAAAATCCACGCGGCCACAGGGGGAGAGAGAGACACGCAAACTCCAAATACACAGCAGGCGTCAGGGTCGGGATCGAACCCACGACCTCCTGCATACCAGGCGAGGCAGTTAACATCTCCAAGCCACCGTGCATGTTACATCTTTTGCACCGTACGTAGCCAACCGTGCTAATCGGAGGTTGCGATATTACATATATAAAACATGAATCACCCAATGGTTCAGGCAACTGATTAATGTCTTGTTTGAACAAAGGATGCCGACCGACCGACCCTGTTGACTTGCAGGTTCATGGAAAGGCAATCTGAAGTGGGAATTGCAGCACCGCTCCTAAGAACGAGGCGCTCGAGAAGAACGGACAGAAAAGAGACGCTCTTTGCTGGAGGAGGAAGAGAGGTGTAGGGAGGAAGACGATGAGGAGAGAAGGAGGAGGGACCATGTGGTTGGTCAGCATCGTTTTGTATCTCCTGGTGACCCTACAAGGTCATGGGGCCACGTTTAGGCCCCGAGAAGACAGCTTCGTGACTGTGCCTGCACTGGACTCCTCCGGCTGCCTGATTGTAAGTTGATGACGACGACGATGATGTTGATGCGTGTACGTATACTGAACTTCTTTCGCACCGTACGTAGCCAGCCGTGCTAATCTTCATGATTACGCATATATTGATAATGACGATGTAGGTGATGAGGGTGATGATGATGTTGATGCCGATGATGATGTGGATGTTAATGTTGATATGGATTTTGATGTTAATGATTATGTTGATTTTGATGATAATGGTGATAACGATTATGATGTTGATGATGATTACATTGAGGATGGCATCCATCCACGTGCTGACCGAGGTCACGGCGTGTGGGTCTTGGATTGGTGAGAGGTCACACGATTAGAATCTCACTTTCGATGAAAATCATCCCTGCGCGTAAATTCTAATTCTTGCACCACACACACGTTCAAACGCCCGGTGCAAAGCCTATCCAGAGAACTTCCGATGAGGATGAAGACCGTTGTTTTTTTTACCATTTAAACATTTGTTAACGCTTGTTGAAAGACCCACCTCTGCCGTTCGTCTCTAACAATATAATAGCGCCAACAGGTGAAGCGGTTGGCTGCATATCTGCGCTTATCGTTGTCATTCCTTTGAGTTTGGTCATTTGGTCTTCAATCTAACGAAAACTAGTTTTAAACTATTCTGCCCGAGCGTACATCGCTTTATCTGTCGTGCGCTGCGAGACACCTTTAGCGACACAATGTGTGCGATCTAAATTACGATCGGTCGGTCGCTCGGTCGACCGGTCGGTCGCTCGGCCGAGCGACAGCCAAGGAGTGCAACGCGTCCACGGGGGAGACGGAGCGACGAGGAATTCAACTTCTCGTGCGGTCCTACAGCAGGTAGCCGGTGTGGAATGTGACGCCTCACGGCGGGACAATGACGACGACGAGAAGGGGGACGCCTCCCTTGGCCGACGACTGACGACCGATTCGTTCGCTCGCCCGCTCTCGTTCCGCAGACGGCGCGGCACGCCTCCTGCCGGCACCGGGGCCTCTCCGCCGTGCCCTCCTCGCTGCCCGGCGACACCCTGCAGCTGGACGTGTCCGACAACGCCATCGCGTCGCTCTCCGCCGGCCCGCTGGGCCGCTACGCCTCTCTGGTCGTGCTCACGGCGAGGAGGAACGGCCTCGACGCCGTGGCCGACGACTCCTTCTCGGGCCTCCGGGACTTGGAGCGGCTGGACCTGTCGGAGAACCGCCTGGGCTCGCGGGCGGACGGCGGCGGCACCGCGCGGTCGCTGGCGCGGGCGCTGTCGCGGCTGCCCGGCCTGCTGCACCTCGACCTGTCGCGTAACGGCCTGCGGGACGCGGCCCTCGGCGGCCTCCTGGCCGAGCTCAACGGCTCGTCGCTGGCGTCGCTGTCGCTCGCCGGGAACTCGCTGCGGTCGCTGGCGCCGCGCGCGTTCGCGTCGCTGCCCTCGCTGGCGCACCTCGACCTGGAGTTCAACGCCATCCACAGCGTCGCGCCCGGGGCGTTCGGCTCGAGGCTCTCGCGCCTCGAGAGCCTCTCGCTCGCCTACAACTCGCTGGCGTGCGTCTCGGCGTTCGGCCTGCCCGGCCTGCGCCGCCTCAACCTGAGCAGCAACGCCATCGAGCACTTCGACAGCGACGACTCGCTGGGCCCCTACCGCCTCGAGTCGCTCGACCTGAGCCACAACAGGCTGCTCACCTTCCCGCGCCTGCCCAGGGACAACGTGCTGCTGCACCTCGACGCCTCGCACAACCGCATCGCGTTCCACTCGCCAGCCGAGGCTCTCGAGTTCCGCTTGGAGGTCGACGGCGGCGGCGGCGGCCCGCCCCGCGACATTCTGGCCGGGCGTTTCCTCAACGTGTCCGACGACGACCTGTCCGGCTCGACTTTCGCGCCCGTCAGCCTCGCCAGCCTGCGGACGCTCGACCTAAGCCACAACGCCGTCGAGCGCCTGCCCCACCGCCTGCTGGCCTCCGCGCCCGCCCTGACCGCTCTCGGCCTGAGCAACAACTGCCTGCGGGACCTCGACGAGGTCTTCAACTGCACGCTGCGCCACCTGGAGACGCTGGACCTGAGCCACAACTCTCTGAAGTCGCTGGGCGGGCAGCGGTCCGACGCCAACGCGGCGAGGAGGGCCTCCCCGTGGCCCCTGTGGGCGAGCATGGGGCCCTCGCTGCGGCGGCTCAGCCTGCGGGACAACGCGCTCACCCGCCTGCCGCCCTCCTTCTTCAAGGAGCTGCGGGCGGTCGAGGAGCTCGACCTGAGCCAGAACGCCGTGACGGCCGTGTGCGGGGCCGGGCCGGCCGGCAATCGCTCTGGGGGGGGTGGCAGGAGCCGGAGCGGCGGGAGCCGGAGCGGTCGCAGGAAGCGGCACACCGGCGGCGGCGGCGGTAGATTCGGCCACGGCAGGAGAAGCGAGGAGTGCGTCCGATTCACGGGCGCCGCCTCTCTGCGGCACTTGGATCTCAGCGAGTGCCGGCTCCGAGCGATCGGAGCCGGCGCGTTCCAAGGCACGGCGCTGACGCACCTCAACCTGTCGTCGAACCTGGACATGGGAGCTCCCGACGCGTCCGGGGCGCCGTCGGGCGCCGGCACGCCGGGGACGCTCCTGCGGGGCCTGGAGCACACGCTGGAGGCGCTGGACTTGGGCGGCTCCGCGCTGTGGCGGTGGTGGCGCGCCGTCGACTTCCCGTCGCTGCGCAAGCTGCGGCAGCTCGACGCGCCCGCAAACAACCTGAGCGCCGTGCCGCCCGGCGTCTTCGCCACGGCCTGCCAGAGGCTCGACGTGCGGGACAACGCGCTGGCGCTCCTGCCGGCGGACGGGCTGGCCGCGCTGTCGGCCACCCTGCTCGCGCTGCACGTGAGCGGCAACCCGTTCGACTGCTGCGCCGTCGACGGGTGGCTCGGGGCGCTGGACGCGTCGCGCGTCGACGTGGCGGACCGCGGCGACGCCACGTGCGTCGCGAGGCCCCCGCCGTCAGACTCGCGGATCGGCGGCGGCGGGGCGGCGGCGGCGGCGGCTGTCGTCCCCCTCCGCAACGCCACCGCCGAGGGGTGCCCCCCGTGGAGCGTGGTGGAGGTGGAGGACGCCGGCCGGAGCCCCGTGGCCACGCTGGTGATCGTGTCGACGATCGTCGTCACGGTGCTGGGCTTCGGAGCGCTGCTGTTGGTCAAACCCAACTTGGTGCCTTTCTTGTAGCGACGGTCGGCGAGGCTGCTGTCTCGCTGCGCGATCCAGCCGGGGCCGGCCGTGGGGAATTCCACATTCGCTCGGTGGGGAGCGTGCCGCTGTCCCTAAGACGTCGGGCCGCGGATTTTCAACCCCGGTTGGTGAAGGCACCATCGGCAGAGCCGCCAATCCGGTGATGGCGACACAGCAGCACCGAACAGCTGCCAATACAAGAAGTGGCGGGGACTTTAAATCCCACAATCGTTGTCGTCGTCGTCGGTCGTTCCTCCAGGGTCCAGTAAAACGAGAACTATTCTGCAATGAGATGTTTCACCACCGTAGCGTGGGCACCCATCTCTGTTGGTAGCCCTGGTGGGAAATTCCACATTCCCATGGCAGAGGCCAGTCTCATTCGTTGGACACCCACTGTTGACCGACCAAGTTGTGGCTTCAAAGCCATGAACCACACGTGTGTATTTAATATTTGTACGTACGTTGTGCGCGCTCGACTTGAAGGCTACGAGGGCATGGGGAAATAATTCCAATTACACTAATTAATTCATGTCAGCTTTTTAAAAAATATTTCCACATGTGCATGTAATTTAAGAATATTTTGTAATAATGTGCCGCCCATTGGTAACCCACCGTTGGATTAAATCCTCCCCCCCCCCCAAGCTGTGGAGGTTGTTTGACCTACTTCACCATAGCGATGCCCAGGAGCAGGAATTCCCTAAGGACGTTAGCTTGCCATGGGCTGGGAATCAAACTCTGGTGGGCAGCTTCAGTGTCGTGTGCTAAAACGCACTTGCCCCATCATGCCTCCCCAATACGTATACAGTATTAATAGAAACAGATGGGCAATTTATGGTTAGGGTTAGCGATTAGTAATTGCTGAAATGTATTTATTATAGTAATTTACTCCTTAATTCTGGCCAAAAATGTCTACTCATGATTCGTTTTTGTATCACAGAGGAAGCTTTTAACGTCACAGTCCGACGTTGCGTTGCATTAACTCCCTGCGTGCACACGCGGCTGTAGTGTGGTCACAGACTCACCTAAGCCAACTGATAGCCGCCGTCATCACTACCATCAACCAGTATCTGTCCACTGCTGGCTGGCCGTCGACCCGTGACACTACCGGCCATCTCGCTCGCGCGAAAAATTATCCGCATCTCATCGCTCCATCTCCGTGGGGGAACGCACGTTCCATCCCCCCCCCCCCCTTCGCTGCTTCGCTCTACAATCGAACCCCTCTTGACGACCACCCCTACGAACGACTGATCACTTAACGACGGGCCTCCATAGAGCCCAGTGTGTTCGCTTATCGACCATTCCCCTGTTAACGACAGGCAGTTGTAGGTACAGTGCATATTAATTAATGCATTGATTAACCATGTTTATTTTAATATGATGTGTTTATAATGTTGTGAGTGTCTTTTTGTGTTAGTATCCATTGTTTAATGGGGTAACGTTCGATGCTCTCGGAACGAATCAAGCCTAGAACGTCTCTTTCCGATACTCACTTAACGACCAAATCACTCAAGGACCGGTTTCGTGGAATCAATTAGCGTCGTTAAGAGGAGTTTCACTGCATTTTCCTTCACGAGACTCATCCATCCATCCATCGGCCTCCCATCGCTTGATTTTTTTTTTGTAGCCGCGACGTCCCCTGGGTCCCAAGCATACTTTGGCCCTCCGAGGCAGTCAGCGTAACGAAGGCTTTGATTTGTTTAACACGCAAGAGTACGAGGAGGCTTTCACGATCAATATCGTTCATCGTAGAGGTTTTTTGGGTGAGATTGCGCTAATATAAATGTGTCGTTAAACCCGCCACCACCCGACATGGTCCATTTACGCTATATAACCCAAAAGAACACCTATATTATGGATGACATTGGTCGCGAAAGCCTGCGTGTTAAACCAATGGAGCGAGGTTTGTCCCGTAAACAAACCGTGCCAATTCGTTACTAGTAGAGCACGCCGGTTGTGTGTTGGAGAGTGAACCCGCAATTGCGAACGTTGTGGGTTTACTCTTCGACACACCGGTGTGCTGAAGTAGTAACAAATTGGGATTCTATTCTATTTTGGATTCATGAGGCGCCTTTCGCTAAGACGCTTGACAACGCTTGCCAACCACGGTAGAAAAATGGCAAAATAAAGGAAGGATCGGTGGGGTAAGTACGGCCGTTAGTAATCGGGTTTGGAAAGGGAATGAGATGTCGCGACAGAGGAAGGGGGCGATGGCGCACGTTTTTATTTTACGTGACAAACCTCACTCATTGGCTGTGTCGGGTGGTGGCGGGTTCAACGGCACGCATTCACGTTCACGAGATCTGACCCAGGAAGAACAGCTCTATTGAGACTTTCATTTGTGTTTTGGCTTCCACCCGAATCCACGACGCAAGTTCCTCCTTTCTCCGGCAAAGCGCCATCGCGGAGTTCTGCGTAGCAAGCCCCAAGGGAGGTTAAGCGGCGGTGTTCGAGCTTAAAAAATAAAAGTTTACAACCATATTAGTGACGACGGCGCGCGGGTTGAGGGAGCTCGTGAACGTCTTCGGGTTAGAATAAGCTAACACGCCTCTTTGCATGTTTGTAATGTATACGTGTGTCCGGCCGGAGAACATCTCCCAGAGAGAGCTTTCCGCCGATTTCAACGAGCGATATGTAGCATACGCGAACGAGGTCAAGGCGTGTTACGTCGATAATTTGACCTATCGGCCCCTCACCCCCACGGTGCTGCTCAATCCTCTCCACCGTTTCCAACAGCTTTAGCATGACACGTGCCCCGTTTTGTTTCTAGAAGTCGTACACACGGACAATGTTGCCCAAGACGATTTTGTTTTGCAAAGGTTGCATTTTTCCTCGCAGATCTACGTTTTTAAACGTCGCGATGCTCGATTTTGCGTAACCGCAATATGATTATTGTATCGTCATTATGAAGGACGCAACCATTGTCATTGTTTTATTGTGTTATTTAAATGCATCAAGTTAATGTCATAAAAACGCTACGGGGGTAGGGGGGAGGGAGGGGGTGAATAATTAAACTATTTAGGTGATGCTGCTGTTGCCCCACTGACAATCATGCACAAGCACCAATAACAACAACAACCAACTCAACACACACTCATCAACAACACTGCCGTAAAATAAAAAATAAAAATCGGCAACATTTCAGGCAGTATACCTTCATAGCACATGAAGGGCTATTGCCCGAAACGTCACCTCTTATATATATTTTTAAGGCCACAGTGTTGTTGACGGGTCATTTTGTTCCCGCTGTTTGTTAATTGTGCGGTGAATATAGACGCCCTGTAGGTCACCGATTCGTCTCGGTGGGTTGCTCGATGACATGGCATTGCTGTCGGCGATGCCACAGCAGCGTTGTCCTTTACACCGAGGACACTTTGAACGTGCTACCCGTGCCCTGCAGGTGTATGCTGCGCTTGTGTATCCATGTGGGGAGCGGTGGCGCACTGGTTAGCGCGCCGCGCGACCGAACCCGGCGAGCCGAGTTCGATTCCCGCTCACGATCGATAACCGTGGCGAATATCTGAACCGGTCCCGGGCCTCCCCGAGGTCGACGCAGCCTCAAACGAGTACCTGGTTCGGTGTGTTAACGTCGCCGCAGTATACCTTCATGTGCTATGAAGGTATACTGCCACAGAGTGCGGTGTCGGTCAACCCACCGCACTCTGTGTGCACCACAGTGCCGGCCTTCATAGATGCTGCTGCTCGCTGCTGACAGCGCTTGGCCCTACCTGGCGTGGTGGTTAAACATCGCCACTGGGGAGACAAAGGCGGCCGGGCGTGGGACTGGCCACATCAACCCCCTCGTGGTGCCGCGCTGGCCTTCATAGGTGCTCGCTAACAGCACTTGCCCCAACAGTTGGTGCAGGCTAAGACGGGGGTTTCTTTGTTATGCGAGTTTGCAATGGTTGTGTGTATTTTTTTTTGTTAGCACTACTACAGACCTCACAGAACACTCCGGATTGAGCAGTTCAGTATTAAACACGGATGCGCCGAAGCATCTCGCAATCTTTAAAGCACGCGTGGTGGTGGTGATGTTTAATGACGTTTCGCGGGCACACGAGCAGCACGCTGCGCGCGATTTATGAGTCGTATCTGAACCCTTGAAAATCGCCGCTCATTGTCGAAACAGAAAGCAAAATGTGGGCCTTAATAAATAAATTAGGGGTAGAGGGTGGGAAGGAGGTGGTGATGATTTCCCGAAAGTTCAATCCTGGTCAAAAGGTTTACTCAGCCCATCATCATCCCTCCAGGGTCGGTGATACAAAATGAGCATCACCACTTGTTTGGGGAATGAGTGCCACTTGAAGGCACGTGCAGTGCCCTAGACATCATCCCTGCTATTAAAATAAACATTTTTTTTTATATTTTACCGAGGTAAAGCCCACTGAGCTATACAGCTTTTTTTTTACAGAAGCGACCTGGCCACAACTTATAGCTCAACGGAGTGGCTCATCATGTGGACACTTACATATCAGCCAAATACTCTAAACGCACATTGCTTCTAAATGTGAAGGGGAAAACCGGAGGATCCCGGATAAAAATCCACGCGACCACGGGGATAAAGAAAGACGCGCAAACACCCAATATACGGGCGGCAGGGTCGGGATCGAACCCACGACTTCCTGCACACCTGGCGAGGTAATCAACATCTCCGAGTCACCGTTGCACCCACGGTGTGCCGGTGGGAATTGAAGTGTTTTAGTTTGTTTTCCCGGCACGCAGCACTCCCGCATGAGTCACAACAAACGCGTCGCCACTCGCGACTGCCACGGACTCCGCGGGGACTTTCCCCTCTCCTCTTTTTAAACCATCCCCGAGGTCTCAAGCACGCACACACGTGCACACACACACACACGTGTGTACGTACGTTGAACTTCTTTGACACCGTACGTAGCCAACCGTGCTAATCGGAGGTGGCCGGGAAAAGGACGGCGGACTGCGCGCGCGGACTGCCGTCGATCTCGACCAAGTATATATCATGCTTCTCTCCACATGCGCTTACAGCCCCCGGAAGCTACTGCCTTCACGGTGCACACGCGCCTTGCGCTCATGTTCACTGTTGAACGTGCACACGCATCAAACCTTTGAGTCCGTCCACTGCTTGGATGAGTGCCCCCCCCCGACCCACGCCGTAAGGCTCGTGGGGGGCTGCTGGACCATACTTCACCCCAATTGGTGATGGCGGAATAGCGTAGACGCGCGAGCGCTGAAGTCCGGCACAACAACTTCATCTTGATTTGAATCTTGATTTGAAGCTTTCGTGACTGCAGGAATCCATACTGTTTGGTTCTTTCGTCATCAGGTGGGAAAGCGCCTGATGACGGACACTTGTGTTGCGCCCTTCTTATTTTATACCTACGTGACTTTACCGAAACAACTTCATATTTAGTGCCTCCGCCAGCCACAGAGACACGCCTGCTGCTGCAGCAGTCCACAACAACCTCGTTCGTGTGCGTGCCTGATGGTGGTCGCCCTTGAAATCATGAATCGAGGCCAGGGCGCTGCTGAGTTTCTGAGATCGGACGAGCTCAGGGGCATTGGCGGGCGATTCGGCCGAGGGCTTTGATGTGGCTACGACTTCACGTGTTGAGTGTAGAACAGGGAGACTGGCCGGTGATGTAAAGGCATTGTATACATTTTTACTTAAAACTTTCCTGACCGCAGGAATTCAAATTCTCGGTTCTTTCGGTAAAGTCACGTAGATAGAAAATAAATTAAATCACGACGTTTCGGGCTCAACACAAGCGTCCGTCATCAGGCGCTTTCCCACCTGATGACGGACGCTTGTGTTGCGCCCGAAACGTCGTGATTTATTTTATTTTATACCTACATGGCTTTACCGAAAAAAACAAAAATTAGGCATTGTGTGTTGTGCGCTCGTACACGTGATGTATCGATATGCGCATGATGCTGCCCCCCAGGGCAATGGGTGAGCCACACCGGACCTGCAATCCAGAAGGTTGAAACAATGGGAATGTTTCTTAAGAAAAGCCCAACCAATGTATGTATATATATTTCTTAAATATATTAATGATTTATATTTTCACCGGGTAAAGCCCACTGAGCTATGTAGCTCTTTTTCAGAAGCGACCCCGGCCACAAACGATAGCTCAATGAATTGGCTCATCACGTGGAAATAGATAGCAAGAGCCAACTACTCTAAACGCGTGATGTTGATTTTAAATGTGGAGAGAAAACCCGGAGGGCCCGGAGACAAATCCATGCGACCACGGGAGAGAGAGAGAGAGACACGAAAACTCTAAATATACCGGAGTCAGGGTCGGGATCGAACCCACGACCTCCTGTATACCAGGCGAGGCAGTTAACATCTTCTAGCCACCATGGCGCCCTCTATATCATCGGAAGGTCACGCGTGGTGGGGTAAACCGTGGGTACTTCGCACGGCTTCCAAGACGTGCGGCCAGCATGGAAGAGGAGGCCAAATACCGCTCAAGAGGAGGAGCAGGAGGGTGGGGGCGGCGGATCTCTTGAGTCGAGAGCATTTGTACCTTTTTACTTTAGCCGTAAGTTATTATGACCCTAGCGTGTACAGTTACTTGCAGTGCAAACACCATTTGTTTGCCATTCGCTAGGTGAAAATTGTCCCCGCGTTGCGCGGTGTGTGCCGTTCTGTGGACGGCAAACAGCAATGGGCAAAAGTTCATGGATTTATGATAATAGGGTTTTTCCCTCTTTTATATGGCAACAAAACTGTTTGTGTTAAGATGTTAAAACACCAAACTGAAACCTTCTTACGAGGATTCATGTCTGCATTAACCACAATACCTGCAGTCAAAATGCAAACAAAAAACATACTATGATAATATATGATGCATTGTCCTTGAAACTGATTGGTCCACACCAGAGACAGCTTTCTTTTGAGCCTCGTCTAAAAACGGTGTTAGACCAGAGGACGCCAAAAGGCGTTCATGGATTTATTGATGTTTTTTGTTGAAATCTGTATCCCACAGCACACATTATTCCTACTTTAACACAACAACAGCCGTTCGCGACTAAGTGGTGGTGATGTCACCACGGCGCTTGTGCCAGGCTAGGTGCACCCGCGCTTCGCGTTGCTCTTCACACGACATCAGCGAGTTGGCCCTCACGTAACAGACGAGTCAAATGTATTTGTGTTGACACTGGCGCAATAGCTGCCACTCAAAAGCGCCAACACATTCACACAAAGATCCCCCGTATAGAGAGCCTTGATCAGACTGCTGGGGCAGTTTACACACCGCACAAAGTACTCTTATTTGAGGCTGAGTCAACCTAGGGGAGGCCCAGGACCGATTTTTATCATTGTCACCGGTGTTGGCCGTGATTGGGAATCGTAGCGCAGCGCGCTAACCGCTATACCACCGCTCCCCGCCTTCATACAGTAACCACACACATAGACAATTCTATACTGGAACCACATCTTTTACAGACGGAACCAGATCACGGATTTTATGTACTTTGTTGAATTGGACCTGGATCTTGTATTTATTCAGGATTTTGGAGATCTTTTTGTGACTCCCGCAATGTAGGGTAAGGTGATGGTTTTGAATGGCTCCTCAAGAGCATCCTTCATGGTTGGAGTGATGGCTTTGCGGATTGTGTAGTCGGAACACAAGATCCAGGTCCGATTCAACACAGTACATCAAATCCGTGATCTGGTTAAGTCTTTAAAAGATGTGGTTCCAGACATACGGTACCCGGGCGTCTACAAACTAAGTTGCCTCTGTGGTAGCAGCTACATTGGAGAAACCAAACGACATGTCTCGGACCGCATCCGTGAACATAAAGCAGACTTGAAACACGGTAGGACGAACACCTCAGCCGTGGCAGATCACTGTTATAATTCAGTGGGCTCACATGACATTGACTTCTCCAAGACAGAGGTTCTCTGTAAGCCATCCGGCTACCATGAGAGAAGGTATAATATTGTAATGTATAGTAGTCCAGTTTATAGCATAGTTATAACGCAACACAGGACAGAGCAGCCCACCTTGGCTGCTTCCTCCTCTCCCCCCCCCCCCCCCCTCCTCCGTTCCGAACATAGATGGACTCGTCCGTCTGAACACAAGCTCGTCATTCTCCGTGGTGTTAATCCCTCATACTAACATCATGCTAATCCCCCAGTTACATGCTAATTTACTGTTGATATGTAAACTGCTGCTAATCCCTCACACCAACATTATGCTAGTCCCCCAGTTCCATGCTAATTTATATGTTAGCTCCTCTCCCCCCTCCCCTCGTCCGTCTGAACATAGCTCGTCGCTCTCCGTGGTGCTAATCCCTCACACCAACATCATGCTAATCCCCCAGTTACATACTAATGTATATGTAAAACTCCTTTGTCAAGGCGCTCTGTTTCTCCCACACAGCTTAAAAGACGCTGTCAAGCTTGGCAGGGTTCACTCAAGCGCTGTCTTCCGGACAGTCCTGTTTCTTCACCTGAGGAAGGCTACTTGTGTTGTGGCCAAAACGTCGTGAGAATTGTATTCTATTATTATTTTATTCTCATTCTACGTGACTTTACAGAAAGAACCCAGAAGATGAATCCATGCAGTCACGAAAGCATTAAATCGATAAATACAACTGTTTACAAATTTTTTAAAAGCAAGTTGTGGCTCTTGAGTTCGTTGCAGCATTCAGATGCAAATACATTTTATTTTGAGTTGATAAAAGGCGCAGGGTCCGCACAGAATCGCTGGTAAAACATTTTTTTTAAATCACTCCACTGCTGGATGAGGTTCCCCCTCACACATCGTGCGGGTCCGTTTGTGGTTATCTGAGCACACGCGTTAAAGTGCAGAACTTGTCCCAGCAAAGTCCAGTCCAGTACCAATAACATAATTTTAAAAAGTATATTTTGTAAGGCCGACTGCGGTATGCATTGTCTCGAGTCTATGTGTACGAGTCTAAACCTGAGCCGATGTGTGGACATCTGCTGGACATATGTGGGAAAAGAGCTTCATAGCTCATCGGATTCCTCCAGTATAAATATATAGTCTGAGTCTGCGTACATGTGTCTGACATGGACGACATGTGTCATGACTGTGTTTGAGTGTCTCTCTCTCTGTGTGTGTCTGTGCACAAGGGCCCCGGGTACTTGCCCAGGAGAGGAAATCCTGCAATGATCCTGACTTCCTCCCCGGGGCTTCCACGTCCATATAACGCACTGCGTGTGTGTGTCTCTCTCTGTGTGTGTGTGTCTCTAGTGGGGGGCGGTGGTGTAGCGGTTAGCGTTACGTTGCGCTATAAACCTGGTGACCCGGGTTCGAGTCCCGCTCACGGCCAACACCGGTGACGATTATCTGAAACGGTCCTGGGCCTTCCCTACGTCGACTGAGCCTCAAATGAGTACCTGGTGCGGTGTGTAGTAAACATCGCCACCGGGGAGACAAAGGCGGCCGGGCGTGGTGCTGACCACCCACCCCCCTCGTGTGCCGTGTTGGCCTTCAATGGTGCTCGCTAACATAACTTGCCCCAAACAATCTGTTCAGGCTTTACGGGGGATCTTTATCTTTGTTTTGCCTCTATTGCGTGTTGCGCTTGTGAGTGTGTCAGTGTGTGTCTGTGTGTCAGTGTGGGGTAGCCAGGAGTGTAGAGCGGTTAGCGCTGCGCTGCGAGCCCGGCGACCCGGGTTCGATTCCCGCTCGCAGCCAACATCAGTGACGATTATCTGAGACGGTCATGGGCCTCCCCTAGGTCGACTCAGCCGCAAATGAGTACCTGGTGCATTCTGTAAATGTTTCCACGAGGGAGACAAAGGCAGCCGGGCGTGGTTGCTGGCCCACCCACCCCTCTCGTGTGCCGTGTCGGCCTTCATAGGTGCTCGCAAACAGCACTTGCACCAACGGTATGTTAAAGCTATACGGGGGATCTTTGTCTTTCTTTGGCCACTCGACACAGTCAATTAATATCGATTTTAAGTGCTGCGTGGATCACTGTCCAACAACTCACGGATTGTCCTGCTCAAGTGTTGCTAAATTGGCCGCGTGACAACTTTATTTAAATCACTTTCGGACCTGGAGCTTTGCAGACTTTAAGTTATAAACGTGTGTTTTTTGGAATATGCGATGCGTTATGTTGACCTCGATTGAACACTCATTTCCTCTATTAAAAACCCATTTCTTTAGAACGACCTTTTGCGTTTAGCTTGCTGTCCTTTCCCCGCACCTCCGATGAGCTCGGTTGGCTACGTACGGTGTGTAAAGAAGTTCAACACACATGCATAGCACAGTGCGCTAACCACGAGGCCACCGCTCCACACAATCTAACTACCGCTTCGCTAAATCAGCGGTATCAGGCAAGCCAACAGCATGAGGTCATGAACCTCTACGTTACTTCCATATCTAGTTCCTCGACGTGCCGACCAAGTCTTTTCGAATCTTCAAATCCAAAACGTTCAGCAAATGACGATAAAACTGGAAACGCATTGGTAGATGGTGACGGCACGCAAAGGTGGAGTGCTGCTCACAAACAGCAGCCGGGCACAGCTCCCATCATGCCTTGCATGCACGTCATGTGACCACCACATTGCATGCACAATGCTCTCAGCCTTGTCGAGAACACCAGCACCGCAGAGCCGGATGTGTGGCCGTATTATTGAGGGTTTACTTGCCCAGCAGCTGATATTTGTGTAACTATTCATATGCAATACAAAAACAAACGTGTTCAGAAAACATTTTTTTTAAAGATGTAATTATCCCCAGGCACCAGGGTGTAAAATCCATATTCTTTGGTTCTTTCGGTGAAGTAACGTAGAATGAGAATAAAATAATAAATTAATAAAATAAAATAACACAATAAAATTCTCACGACGTTTCGGCCACAACACAAGTGGCCTTCATCAGGTGAAGGGACCAAACTGTCTGGTGGACAGCGCCGAAACGTCGTGAGAATATTATTGTGTTATTTTATTTTATTAATTTATTATTTTATTCTCATTCTACGTGACTTTACCGAAAGAACCAAAGAAGATGAATCCTTGCAGTCACGAAAGCTTTACATCGAAATGTAAAATCCAGTTTGCAAATGTGTTTTTATTAACTATCTCTCTTGATTTTCTGTGCTGTAAAGAAGGCTCATTGCTCGAAACGTTGCCTATTTATATACACAATGTGCTTTTATTGAAGCCACCATTGTTATTGCCAAATCCGTGAGTGTGTTTTTTTCTATCATCTGCAGATGGATTCCAGCTCATCCACGCATCGTGCTCACATACGTGCGTGCGCCTGCATGCACGTGTTTCACTGTGGCCATGCAAACCAAAACTATGGATTCTGACGTAATCCGCTGCGGTGTGCGCTCCTTCAACGGAGGAGGAGGAACAGCAAAACGACACGAACGCCCTCTCGTCCTGGCCAGCAGACCCCCCGACGTCGGCATTCAGCTGCTGAACATATTTCTGCAACACGCAGGAACAGACTAAAATGGGTTACACAGTGCGTTCTTTGCATGCGTGCCTGTGCACGTGCGTTTACTTATGAATGTATCTTTGAGACACATACCTCGCTATACAAATTCCCAGCCACGGTCAACACTAGTGGCGAATATCTAAATCGGTCGTGAGCCTCCCCTAGGTCGACTCAGCCTTAGATCTGTACCCGAGTGCGGTGTGCAAACATCAGCATTGGAGAAGACAAAGGCGGTCGGGCGTGCTGCTGGCCACCCACCCACCCCCTGGTGTCTCGTATTGGCCCATCATAGGCGCTCGCTATTAGCACTTGCCCCAACAGTTCGGCGGAGGCTACACGGGGGATCTTTGTCTTTGTGTGTGGCGCTGTCCATCCAAGTTTCGAGTTCCCTTTGCCCCTTCCGGCCCGGGGCACTGGCGAAGCAGGCAGCTGCAATCAACTCGCTTGCACACCCGGAGTTGCTTCCTCCTCGTGCCCTCCTTCCAAATCGTTACGAAAAGTCCACCGCGTACGAACTTTAGAAGCGTGGGAAGAAAAAAAAAGCGAAGAGCGCTGAGCCGGCGCCGCCGAGACCCCGGGTTCCATGCCGGGTTTTACTCAGAGCAGCCGAGACCCCGGGTTCCATGCCGGGTTTTACTCGGAGCAGCCGAGACCCCGGGTTCCATGCCGGGTTTTACTCGGCGTCGCTGAGACACCGGGTTCCATGCGGGGTTTTTAGTCGGAGCAGCCGAGACCCCGGGTTCCATGCCGGGTTTTACACGGCGCCGCCGAGACCCCGGGTTCCATGCCGGGTTTTACCCGGCACCGCTGAGACACCGGGCTCCATACCGGGTTTTTAGTCGGACCACTGAGACCTTGGCTTCCAATCAGTAACCACCGTGTTAAGGAGTTGCAGTAACAGTAATGCTGTAATGATAACATCACGTGGCGTGAGATGTATTCGGTTTTCGCGTTTCTCTCAAAGCACGAAAGGCTGTCAAGACGACGCGATGCTTAAGCTGTGTAAACTTTACAGAACATGTTTGACTTTGAGTGCGGCTTCTTGAATCTTTTGTTTTGGGATTGGATTTTATTTCTGTGAGCTTGCCCGTGTGTTTTCGTGGGGTTCGGTAGCGCAACGGTTTCCGCTCACGACAAATAACGGTGGCGAATATTTTAACCGGTCCTGGGCCTCCCCTAGGCCGACTCAGCCTCAAATGAGTACCCGGTGCGATGTGTAAACATCGCCACTGGGGAGACAAAGGCGGGCCGGGCGTGGTGCTGGCCACCCGCCCCCTCGTGTGCCGTGCCGGCCTTCATAGGTGCTACTCGCTAACAGCACTTGCCCCAAAAGTATGTTACAGGCTACACGGGGGATCTTTGTTTTGTACAGCCCCTTGTGATTTACGGGTGAAATGCGGTTTGTAAGTGTCAATTATCGATACAAATAAAGACCTGAATCTGTGTGTCTCAAACACCTGTTGGGCGCTTCTCGACAAGGTGGAAAGTTGAAATTCAGTAAATACAGTGAGGGAAACAAGTATTTGATCCCCTGCTGATTTTGTACGTTTGCCCACTGAAAAATAAATGATCAGTCTATGATTTTAATGGTAGGTTTATTTGAACAGTGAGAGACAGAATAACAACAACAAAATCCAGAAAAACGCATGTCAAAAATGTTATAAATTGATTTGCATTTTAATGAGGGAAATAAGTATTTGACCCCCTCTCAATCAGAACGATTTCTGGCTCCCAGGTGTCTTTTATACAGGTAACGAGCCGAGATTAGAGCATACTTTTAAAAGGGAGTGCTCCTAATCTCAGCTTGTTGCCTGTATGAAAGACACCTGTCCACAGAAGCAACCAATCAATCAGATTCCAAACTCTCCACCATGGCCAAGACCAAAGAGCTCTCCAAGAATGTCAGGGACAAGAATGTAGACCTACACAAGGCTGGAATGGGCTACAAGACCATTGCCAAGCAGCTTGGTGAGAAGGTGACAACAGTTGGTGCGATTATTCGCAAATGGAAGAAACACAAAAGAACTGTCAATCCCCCTCGGCCTGGGGCTCCATGCAAGATCTCACCTCTTGGAGTTGCAATGATCATGAGAACGGTGAGGAATCAGCCCAGAATTACACGGGAGGATCTTGTCAATGATCTCAAGGCAGCTGGGACCATAGTCACCAAGAAAACAATTGGTAACACACTATGCCGTGAAGGACTGAAATTCTGCAGCGCCCGCAAGGTCCCCCTGCTCAAGAAAGCACATACACATGCCCGTCTGAAGTTTGCCAATAAACATTTGAATGATTCAGAGGACAACTAGGTGAAAGTGTTGTGGTCAGATGAGACCAAAATGGAGCTCTTTGGCATCAACTCAACTCGCCGTGTTTGGAGGAGGAGGAATGCTGCCTATGACCCCAAGAACACCATCCCCACCGTCAAACATGGAGGTGAAAACATTATGCTTTGGGGGTGTTTTTCTGCTAAAGGGACAGGACAACTTCACCGCATCAAAGGGACGATGGACGTGACCATATACCGTCAAATCTTGGGTGAAAACCTCCTTCCCTCAGCCAGGGCATTGAAAATGGGTCGTGGATGGGTATTCCAGCATGACAATGACCCAAAACACACGGCCAAGGAAACAAAAGAGAGGCTCAAGAAGAAGCACATTAAGGTCCTGGAGTGGCTTAGCCAGTCTCCAGACCTTAATCCCATTGAAAATCTGTGGAGAGAGCTGAAGGTTCGAGTTGCCAAACGTCAGCCTCGAAACCTTAATGACTTGGAGAAGATCTGCAAAGAGGAGTGGGACAAAATCCCTCCTGAGATGTGTGCAAACCTGGTGGCCAACTACAAGAAACGTCTGACCTCTGTGATTGCCAACAAGGGTTTTGCCACCAAGTACTAAGTCATGTTTTGCATAGGGGTCAATACTTATTTCCCTCATTAAAATGCAAATCAATTTATAACATTTTTGACATGCGTTTTTCCGGATTTTTTTGTTGTTATTCTGTCTCTCACTGTTCAAATAAACCTACCATTAAAATTATAGACTGATAATTTTTTTGTCAGTGGGCAAACGTACAAAAGCAGCAGGGGATCAAATACGTTTTTCCCTCACTGTACGTAGCTTCAAGGACACAAACAGGAAAATCATCCTAGATATTTCTTTTTAAGGCTCTTAAATCTTGATTTTAAGTGTCCCATAAACATGTTTGCGCGTGTCATTCAGAAACCGGTCAAAATATAAGATTGCGGGATTTTATTCGTTTGATAGAGCCTTAAACAGCAAATACATTTAAAGCGAGAACCATTGTTCTTTTTTCGATTTAAAGCTTGCGTGACTGCAGGGATTCATATGCTTAGTTCTTTCGGTAAATTCACGTAGAAGAGAAATAATAAATAATAAAAATAAAACATAATATAATAAAATTCTCACTATTATTATATTTTATTACATTTAATTTCTATTATTGTATTATTCCATCCTACGCGACTTTACCGAAAGAACCAAGAATAAGAACGATTGTTCTAGCTTTTATTGTTATTGAGATATTTCGGATTCAAGCGGTTTTGAACGAAAAAAAATCGCATTTTATGACGTTCAAATCTGAATAATAAAAAAAGTTAAAAGATAGGAGCTTCCACTCATAGAGTATTTAGTTCATCAATGTTTGTTCTTTCTAATAAAATAATTAACGGAATCTTTAAACTGAGCGGTTTCCGATGGGCACGTCTTCAAACATAAGACGTTAAATAAAGTCGTCACCATATTTGCCTTTATTGTGGAAAAATACAGTTTAACACGTAGGAGGCTTTCGCGACCGATATCATCCATACTAGAGGTTTATTTTGGGTTAGATCGCGTAAATATATAAATGCGTCGTTGAAACCGGCCACCACCCGACACAGCCAACTAGTAAGGTTTGTCACGTAAACAGAACGTGGCCAATTCGTCACTAGCACAGCACAGCGGTGTGTTGGAGAGCCAAGCCACAGCATTTACAATCCGAGTACGACGTTTCGCCAGTAATTACAACTAGCTTCATCAGGCGACAGATAGATTATATAGAGGCGTAGATGTGGTGACCACGCTTCTGCGCTCTTGTGCAAAGTGGAAGGGTGGGGGTTTGATTACTGAGTCAACGTACATGATGCATGTGCATTATGCATTACGCGAGCCCTTTGATCTTGTCCTTCCTGTCTATTGTGTGTATTAAAATAGCCCTACCAGCGGTAATCCCTATTGAAGTATAGGCATGCATTTAAATAATGTATTATTTGATGATTCGCTTCCACGCAGCACTAAGGTGTGCAATGCCGAGTGACTAATTTGATCGTACATCTTTAGCATTCAGATATTTTTGACCAATAGCTCTTAACCGTTGATAATAGGGTTTCCCCCTTTTTTCTGGCAACAAAACAGTCGTGTTCAGATGTTAAAACACCAAACTGACGCCTTTTTTTACAAGGAATCATGTTACCGCATTAACCACAATGCTTGTGGTCAGAATTGCAAACAAAAAACGCACTCTGATAATATCTGTGGCATTGTCTTTGAAACTGATTGATCCACACCAGAGACGGCTTTCTTTTGAGCCTCGTCTCAAACGGTGTTAGACCAGAGGACGCCAAAAGGCGTTACACAGCCCAAAGACAACGCCACTATCAGAGTAATGAGGCGCTCAGGGAGAGCATCTACATCATGGGACTTCCTTTGCCAGGACCAATATATGATCATAGGTTTTTTTCCACTTTTTTTCTGGCAACATAACAGGGTGTTGCGCGCGCGCGTGCGTTTGTCTTCTTCGCTTTTTAGCTACGGGGAGGAAAAGTTAAAGAACGCGGAAGGAATATTTAAAAAAAAACCCAGCGTGCAGATCAGCGCTCGACAATAACGGTGCAACACGAGCCGCCCGCAGTTCGGGAATCGAACCCGTGCCACCTTAGAGCCATGTGCTTTCTGTGCAATGTGCTTCTTCTTCTTACACCAGGGCAAGAGAGGCTTTTATTTTGGTGATTTAGAAAACGTTTTCTTGGTTTGGCCATGTTTTTTTGTTATTGTAGTACGGAGTTAGACTCATGGCCTAAATCTTAGTTGTCTTGTGGTTGTTGTTGTTTGACTTGCATCCCACTGGGATTTTTGCAGACAGCGTTGGTGGTGTACGGTGCTATTTCAGGAATATTTTGATGTTTTTTTTCCATGGATTTTCTGTTTGCACAGTCACACACAGTCACTTTAAGATGTTTTTCTTGCTCATGTTTTTGTTTTTTGTTTGTTGCGGTTGCACCCGATTCAAGAGCCGAATGGCTCACAGGGCTACACCAAATCAATGGAACTATGGACCTATGAGAGGAGGGAGGGTGTTGAGACATTTCTATCTCGAGGAAACACAGCACGTGGTGGTTTGCAAAACCGCAAGGGCGCTCTCATTTTTCGGCGAAATTGTCCACAGAATTAAATATCACATGGGCAAGACGCATCCTTATCTAGTCCGCTTTGGCTGCGCGGATATTAGTGACCGTGTTGCATACGTTCCCACGCACGTACGTATATATATTGAACTTCTTTCGCACCGTATGTAGGCAACCGTGCTAATCGGAGGTGCGGGGTGGGGGGGACTAAACACAAACAGCAGTTCTAGAGAAATTAGTTTTCAATTTAGATATAAAAGTGGACAGCTCCAGTCCCTTCCTAATATCGGAAGGAACAAAACCACTCTTTGTTTCATAGCTTGTATTTTTATAACCCTATCGTGGCACGTAGCATACTTCCCTATAATGTAAGCGTATAAATACACGTGGCGTTGGTTTTGTGGTTGTTGGTGGTGGTGGTGGAGACGCTAAGAGCAGTGAGTGGGCGGTGAATTGGACGTGAAAGAGAAACTAAAAAACATGACGTCATAGGCGCGCTTCACATTGCTGCTCTCTGACCCTAGGGCCCCGCCCACTTCGTTGAGCTCTTGTGCCACGCCCATTTTTTTGTAACCTTTATAAACGGTTTGACTTCGGTGACCTTCCCCTTCTTTGGGGCCGTCCATAAATGACGTCACGCACCTAGGGGGGGGGGGGCGGGATCAGACATTTGTGACGATGTGTGACGAGGGAGGAGGGGGGATGTTTGAGAAATGTGACGTCACATCAAAATGCGCAACTTTAAATAAATATAGACAACACGTTATACTGAATTAAATAGACTTTTTAATAAATGTATTCTCCTACAACATCAGAGCGCAGCGCCACATTAAATACGCACTACAATGACAATAGTTTAAAGCGATTTGAAGCATGTTTTATTTCTTTGGTGGGGGGGGGGGCAGAGCTTTGTGACGTCATATTTGAGGGGGGGGGTCTGACTTTTTGTGACGCCGTGTGACGATGGGGGGGGGGGGTCAAAAATCGTCAAAAATCGCGTGACGTCATTTATGGACGGCCCCTTTCCTGCTGAAGGCGATCGCTCGTTTCAGGCAATGGCCCTTCTTCACAGCACGCGTTAACAACCCTTGATGTGGAAAGGATTGTACCCGGATAATGGGCGGGGCTATTCTGCAGGGGGGGCGTGGCCTAGACACACACAAGCCACGCCCTTGCCGCGCGACTCAATGCCGAGATCCATCAGAGGTTTTTTTTTGGGTTAGATCGTCTGAATATAAATGTGAGTCGTCAAACACGCCGCCAGCACCCGACACAGCCAATTATAGCGGGTTGTCGCGTAAACAGAACATGCCAAATCATTACTAGTACAGCAAACATCGGCGCGTTGGGGAGAAACCCCACAAATAGTTAGAATTCGAATTCCGTGACGATTCGCCAGTAATCATCACGAGCATCATCAGACGACAGCCACAGTGCTTTATTTTGTGCTGTACTAGTCACGAACGGGCGTGATTTGTTTACGTGGCAATCCTTACTCACTGGCTGCGTCGAATGGTGGCGGGTTTAACGACACGCATTTGATATTCACGCTATACCAACAAAAAACCTCCGTTGTGGACAATGTTTGTTCGCGAAAGCCTCCTCCTCCTACTACTGCGTGTTAAACTCGTTGCTGAGACGTGGACAAAGCGGCTTTCAGAGGGCTTTGATTTGAGCACCCACGCGTCCCAGGTGTGAGGTCCCAGACGTCGTCTTTCCAGCTGCAATGAACCGAGGGCGGAGGATGGATTAGGGAAAGAGACGAGAAGCAGCGAAGCCACCGAGATAGTTACCGATGTGTGGGGTGGCGGGGGGGGTGGTTGGAGAAGACGCGTGGAGGAGGAGGATGAGGACAAGGGGGGTGACGATGCTGGGGAGGGAGGAGGACAGCGAGAGAGTGAGAAGTCGCTCTATCGTTGTTGTGTTATCGATGAAAGCTAGTTGGTTGTTGACGCAGGTGGCCGTGGCTGTTCATTGAGTATTGAATTGAGTGAGACGTTGGATGCCGGTCTGTGATCGGAATGTCCACGTGATATTCCGGACGAGCAATTGCCCTTTCGAGCTCCTCCGATGTCGGCTCGCCGCATCCTCCAATGAGCAAAGGTTGACTACGGGCGGTGTGAAACAAGTTCAACATACATCTGCAGCAATAGCATTCTACTACACTACACACACTACGCTATACGCTACCACATACTATGCTATACGCCTCCCTATATACACTATGCTATACACTACACACACTACACTATACGCTACCATACATACTATGCTATACACGTCACACACTACGCTATACGCTACCACATATACTACGCTATACACTACACTATACACACTACACTATACACTACACATACTACGCTATACACTACACTATACACACTATGATATACACTACACACATTACGCTATACAATACACACACTACGATATGCACTAATATACACTGCACCACTATACTAAAATGAAAACTATTTTTTCTAGAACTTCTTTTTTTGGTTAGTTCATTGGCCTCCAACGAGGCCAACGAACTAAACAAGATATATGTGGATGACACTTGGATGACACTTTCGTCATTTGGCCACATGGCCTCCCAGCTTTGAACCATTTCCTAGACCACATCAATTCCAGACACCCATCCATCAAATTCACCATGGAAGTGGAGAAACATGGCAAGCTGCCATTCTTGGATGTTCTGTTTGAGAGGAGGACTGATGGCTCCTTGGGACATTCTGTTTACAGGAAGTCCACCCACACAGATTCCTACTTGAAGCCTGATTCCCACCACCACCACCCGGCTCAAAAGAATTATCTCATCAAAACATTATACCATAGAGCTCATTGCATTTCTGACCAACACCACCTGACCAGTGAATTAAAACATGTACATCTAGCCCTCAAGATGAACGGTTACTCTGACCGTACCATCCGCCAAGCTGTTTCTCCCACCATACAGAAACAACCACTTGATACTCCGATCAAAATCATCACACTGCTATACATAGCAGGCGTTACCAAAAAGATTTCCAAAATTCTAAACAAACACAAGATCCAGGTTCGGTTTAATACAGCACACAAAATCCGTGATCTGATCCCATCCGTAAAGGATGTCATTCCTGACTTAGAGTACCCCGGTGTTTACAAATTGAGTCGTATCTGCGGTGACTGCTATATCGGGGAGACGAAACGACATATTTCTGACCGAATTCGCGAACATAAATCAGATTTGAAACACGGCAGAACGAATCCTTCGGCCGTAGCTGATCATTGTCTCAACACAGCGGGTTCTCATGACATTGTTTTCTCCGATACCAAAGTACTATGCAAACCTCCCGGTTATTACCAAAGATTTGTCCATGAAGCCATCCAGATATACAAACATAGACACAACTTCAACCGAAAAGATGGTATTAAATTAATGCAACCACGGGAAAGATGTCATAAACCAAGTCAAAACTTTAGCTACCTTATAAATGCACAGCCGTTTTTTTCCATTGCCCTCGTGCAGTGAATCACCACATCCCCCGAACCCTCAGCATAACAAAAGACGGATGAACTTAGCCCCGCACCTCATCATCATCCCCGGCCTGGCTCCTCTCTCCCCTTAACCTGTATATAAGCTCGAGTGTCTCAGAGCACCTCACTTGATGCAAATATCTTGCTGTGACTGTTCCACCTGAAGACGGAAGCTTGTGTCGCCTCCGAAACGTCGTGAATTAATTTAGTTGTTTTATTATTATATTACTTTATTTTTATTTTAACTACGTGACTTTACAGAAAAAGCCAAAGAGTATGAATCCTTGCAGTCACGAAAGCTTCAAATCTAGAATTTCCTCTTCCTGTTTTTTTCGTTTTTTTTCCATTTTGTAATGGTCAGCACGCCCGACTTGCAATCCAGAGGTCACCAGGTTCAATTCCCCGGCGCGGCAGTGGAGACGAAGCACGTTTAGTACATCCCCCTCCACCTGCTTCCCCCTCCACCCGCACCCCCTCCACCCGCACCCCCTCCACCTGCACCCCCTCCACGTGCACCCCCTCCACCTACACCCCCTACACCCGCACCCCCTCCACCCGCACCCCCTCCACCTACACCCCCTACACCCGCACCCCCTCCACCTGCAGCCCCTCCAACCGCACCCCCTCCACCTGCACCCCCCTCCACCTGCACCCCCTCCACCTACACCCCCCTCCACGTGCACCCCCTCCACCCGCACCCCCCTCCACCTGCACTCCCCTCCACGTGCATCCACCCGGCGGTGTGCACGATTACACCATTCTGGCAAATTGCCCGATGATGTTGGATGTAATTACCAGCGAAACGTCGTACTCAAAATTTCAAATGATGTTGATTCACCCTTCAACACACCGGTGGGCTAAAGTAGTGAACTACTTTGTCTTTTGTAAACATGACACATTTTTTACTGTTTGGCCGTGTCGGGTGGCGGAGGGTTACGACACATTTATAAATAACGCGATATAACCCATAAACCTTTATTATGGACCACAGTCTAGATTGCCAGGTGGCGCTCGGTGGGGTTCAGTGTGGGGTACTTCCTAACCTCTTCCGAGACGTCTGGACGAAGCGTGGAAGAATATGCAAGCTTGTCAGTTTTGATGTGGTGTCCTTGTTCACCAAAGTCCCGGTACCTGACACCATCGCTATCATTGAAGACCTGGTTCATCAAGGACTGCATACTGATGTACCCCCCCTGGTGAGACATTGCTTAACCAACACATACTTCACCTGGAATGGAACTTTCTACAAACAAACTGAGGGCACCCCAATGGGCTCCCCCCTATCTCCGGTTGTAGCCAACGTATTCATGGAAAAATTTGAAACTGACGCCATCCAGACTGCCACTCTACGCCCGACCTTATGGAAGAGGTACGTTGATGACACCTTTGTCATCTGGCCACATGGCCAGCCTGCTCTAGACCAATTCCGCGACCACATCAATTCCATACACCCAGCCATCAGATTTACCATGGAGGTCGAAAAAGATGGCAAACTACCCTTTCTGGATGTCTTAATTAAAAGGAGACATGATGGTTCAATGAGCCACTCTGTCTACAGGAAAGCTACCCATACAGATGCTTACTTGAAACCGGATTCCCACCACCATCCATCCCAGAAGAACTGCCTCATCAAGACTCTATACCATAGAGCCCAATGCATTTCCGACCAGGAACACATTACCAGTGAACTCAAACACGTACACCAGGCTCTCAGGGCTAATGGCTACTCCGACTACACAATCCGCAAAGCCATCACTCCAGTCATGAAGAAGGATCCTCTTGTGGAGCCACTCAAAACCATTACCTTACCCTACATTGCAGGGGTCACTAAAAAGATCTCCAAAATCCTGAATAAACACAAGATCCAGGTCCGATTCAACACAGTACACAAAATCCGTGATTTAGTTCCATCTGTAAAAGATGCTCTTCCAGACATACAGTACCCGGGCGTTTACAAACTAAAGTGCCTCTGTGGTAGTAGCTACATTGGAGAAACCAAAAGACATATCTCGGATCGCATCCGCGAACATAAAGCAGACTTGAAACACGGTAAGACGAACTCCTCTGCCGTGGCAGATCACTGTTACAATTCAGTGGGCTCACATGACATTGACTTCTCCAAGACGGAGGTTCTTTGCAAACCAACTGGCTACCATGAGAGATTCGTTCATGAGGCCATTCACATATACAAGCACAGAGACAATTTCAACCGAGAAGATGGATTCAGGCTCAGTAACCACTGGAAAGATGTGTTAAATCATTTCTGTTCTTAATTAATTGTAATTTTACGATGACCTTCAGACCGCAGCTCTTTCGCCAGCATTGCCTCTTAATACCTCTCACACCACGGTTAATGGTATGGTTTACAACATGGAGTATACTAGGGCTTCGCAGCTGTCTCTCTCCCCCTCCTCTGTTCCGACCATGGACGAACTCGTCCGTCTGAACGGGGCCCGTAGCTATCCGTGGTACGGAAATTTGAGGGTAAGAATCCACCCATTTTTTCGCCATATAGCATTGTGTTATATAACGACTTATGGTTGGTAGCTTAGCTGATTGGAGAATATAGAGTTTATTGATAACATGAAGGTAATTTATATTTTAGTTTTTATTGGTTCACTATATAGTACTGTGAATAGCTCAGATTTGTAGTCATTTCTGTGACCAGTCACTAGCAAATCACCCAGTTATTTCCATGCTAAATTCGCCTAGTTATTTCAATGCTAAATTCTCCTGTTTTGATTTGTACTAAGTGCCTCGGTGAATGTGTATGCTCTGACTTCAACGTAACTATTTCTGTAGCAGTTACAAGCGAATGCCTTAATTTAGCTATTTCAATGCTAAATTCTATGCTAATTCCTTTTAACAATGGGTGCTTCTGCGGATGTGTATGCTTTAACTTTTAACATAGCTATTTCTGTGACCAGTCACAAGCTAATCATTCAGCCTTTTCAATGCTAAATTTTATGCTAATTCCTTCGTCAAGGCTCTTTGTTCCTCTCACACAGCTTAAAAGCCGTGATCTGAACGTGGCTCTCTCACTCCAGCGCTGTCCTACCAGACAGTCTCGCTCCCTTCACCTGATGAAGGCCGCTTGTGTTGTGGCCGAAACGTCGTGAGAATATTAATGTTATTTTATTTTATCAATTTATTATTTTATTCTCATTCTACGTGACTTTACCGAAATAACCAAAGAAGATGAATCATTGCAGTCACGAAAGCTTTAAATCGAAAAATATGCAAGATATTCTTGGTTCTTTCGGTAAAGTAATAAAATAATAAAAATAAAACAATACAATTCTCACAAAACCACAGCAGGTACTCATTTTCTTACTCATTTTCTTGCTGTGGTCTTCACACCTGATGATGATTGCTTGTGTTGCAATCGAAACGTCGTGAGAATTTTATTGTTTTATTTTTATCATTTTATTATTTCCTTTCTACGTGACTTTACCGAAAGAACCAATAATATGAATCCCTGCAGTCACGAAAGCTTTAAAACGAAATATGCAAGATACCACTCCTCAGTAGGGTTGGTAATCTTGAGATCTTCCTTCGAGTGGCACGCCGCTCGTTCGTCGGCGGTGGCGAGAGTAGGCGATTTCAGGGCTGCGCCTTTATTTGCATTTTTAAAAAAATAAAGTGATGCGTAATGCTGTTCACGGACGCATTTCCCGTCTTCTCCGTTGGTGTCGCTTCCTTGCAGGTGAACTCTCTCTTCAAGGTCAGTTGCACCCCAATGCGGAGTGATGCACAGAGCTGAGCGAGATATCCTGACAGCACATCTGGGTCGTCGCCATAATAGACAGAATGTTGGGACAAGTTTCTGTTTGGCGAGCAGCACCTATGAAGGCACTCGAGAGGGTGGGGCGACCAGAAACACGCCCGGCCGCCTTTGTCTCCCCAGTGGCGACGTTTGCAAATCGCACCAGGCACTCATTTGAGGCCCAGGACCAGATTCAGATAATCGTCACCGGTGTTGGCCGTGAGCGGGAATGGAACTCGGGTTGCACAGGATTCGTAGCGCAGCAGTGCGCTAACCATCGCGCCACCGCTCCCCCTACACACAGACACACACACACGCGCGTTCACAGTACACTTTCATTGCGCGTCAACGCAGTGGCACCCTCGGAGGAGCGATAGTCATCGAGGCCCCGAAAGTGATGATGGATGGATCACCCCAAGGTTTAACGGTGGGGTTGGTGAGTCACGGGGGGGGGGGGGGGGGGCGTGGTGCAGTCGGGACTGCGGGTGACTCACACGACCGGCAGAACCTCGAAGGAGCGAGGTGAGTGACGCTGGTACGCCACGAGAGTTTGCTGTCTGCGTCGGAGGGTGACGGTGCAATTGCTACCGGTCGGGCAGCCGGCCGAGCGAGCGCTCTGTGTGTACAAAGGCAAAGAGCCTCCGTATAGGCGTACCACAGTGTTGGGGCAAGTGCCGTTTTAGCGAGCAGCACTTATACTGGCAAATCTCCCGATGATGCTGGATGTAATTACCAGCGAAACGCCGTACTACTCAAATGGTAAATGTTGTGTCGGGTGTTGGAGGGTTTCGACACTTATATTTACGCGATCTAACCCCAAAACCCTTTATTACGAGCACCTATGAAGGCCGTCACGGCACACGAGGGACCGGGTGGCCTTCACCACGCCCGGCCGCCTTTGTCTCCCCGAGTGGCGATGTTTACGCACCGCACCAGGTACTCAGAATCAGAATATGTATAGGCTGGAGGAATCCGATGAGCTATAAAGCTCTTTTTTAACCACAGACGCTCAGTAGGGACGGGTCAAGAATTGTATTGTTTGTTATAACTTGCTGACCAGCCCCAATTGGACATCTGTGGGGGGGGGGGGGGGGGGGAAGAGCTTCATAGCTCATCGGATTCCTCCTGCATTCTAGATAAAGATTCTGACTCATGTACAGTGGAGTCGCCTCGCGGGAGGCCCCCATGACCGGTTCAGATAATCGCCATTTGGTGTTGTCGGCCGGGAGCGGGAATGAAACTCGGGTCGCTCCCCAGGGGGTTGTGTATACAACAGACAGAATGGCAGTCAAAGGAGGGGAAACACTTCTGAGAGGGAGTGCGGTGGATTGTGCCATCTCGTGTTCCATGATGGATGGCAACTGATTTCAAAGAGGCCCTCAAAAGCCGAAATACGAGATGGTTATCAATAAATAACGTCGCGAAGCAGTCCTTAAAGAGCCGCATGCTGACCCCCCATGGTGAACTGGACTCCCATGGTAAACTGGACTCCATGGTGAACTGGACTTCCATGGTAAACTGGATTTCCATGGTAAACTGGACTTCCATGGTAAACTGGACTCCATGGTGAACTGAACTCCCATGGTAAACTGGATTTCCATGGTAAACTGGACTTCCATGGTAAACTGGATTTTCATGGTAAACTGGACTACCATGGTGAACTGGACTTCCATGGTGAACTGGATTTTTATGGTAAACTGGACTTCCATGGTAAAATGGACTCCCATGGTAAACTGGATCTCCATGGTAAACTGGACTCCATGGTGAACTGAACTCCCATGGTAAACTGGATTTCCATGGTAAACTGGACTTCCATGGTAAACTGGACGTCCATGGTAAACTGGATTTTAATGGTAAACTGGACTTGCGTGGTGACCTGGACTTCCATGGTAAACTGGATTTTCATGGTAAACTGGACTTACATGGTAAACTGGACTACTATGGTGAACTGGACTTCCATGGTGAACTGGATTTTTATGGTAAACTGGATTTTCATGGTAAAATGGACTCCCATGGCAAACTGGACTTTCATGGTGAACTGGACTTCCATGGAAAACTGGACCTCCATGGTGAACTGGATTTACATCGTAAACTGGACTCGCATGGTAAACTGGATTTCAATGGTAAACTGGACTTCCATGGAAAATTGGACGTCCATGGTAAACTTCCATGGTGACCTGGACTTCCATGGTAAACTGGATTTTCATGGTAAACTGGACGTCCATGGTAAACTGGATTTCAATGGTAAACTGGACTTCCATGGTGACCTGGACTTCCATGGTAAACTGGATTTTCATGGTAAACTGGACTTCCATGGTAAACTGGACTACCATGGTGAACTGGACTTCCATGGTGAACTGGATTTTTATGGAAAACTGGACTTTCATGGTGAACTGGATTTCCATGGTAAACTGGACTTCCATGGTAAACTGGACGTCAATGGTAAACTGGACCTTCATGGTGAACTGGATCTACATCGTAAACTGGACTCGCATGGTAAACTGGATTTCCATGGTAAACTGGACTTCCATGGTAAACTGGACGTCAATGGTAAACTGGATTTCAATGGTAAACTGGACTTCCATGGTGACCTGGACTTCCATGGTAAACTGGATTTTCATGGTAAACTGGACTTCCATGGTAAACTGGACTACCATTGTGAACTGAACTTCCATGGTGAACTGGATTTTTATGGTAAACTGGACTTCCGTGGTAAAATGGACTCCCATGGTAAACTGGACGTCCATGGTAAACTGGATTTCAATGGTGAACTGGACTTCCATGGTGACCTGGACTTCCATGGTAAACTGGATTTTCATGGTAAACTGGACTTCCATGGTAAACTGGACTACCATGGTGAACTGGACTTCCATGGTGAACTGGATTTTTATGGTAAACTGGACTTCCATGGTAAAATGGACTCCCATGGTAAACTGGACCTCCATGGTGAACTGGATTTACATCGTAAATTGGACTCGCATGGTAAACTGGACTTCCATGGTAAACTGGACTTCCATGGTGACCTGGACTTCCATGGTAAACTGGATTTTCATGGTAAACTGGACTTCCATGGTAAACTGGACTACCATGGTGAACTGGACTTCCATGGTAAACTGGACGTCAATGGTGAACTGGATTTCCATGGTAAATTGGACTCGCATGGTAAACTGGATTTCCATGTTAAACTGGACTTCCATGGTAAACTGGACGTCCATGGTAAACTGGATTCCAATGGTAAACTGGACTTCCATGGTGACCTGGAGTTCCATGGTAAACTGGATTTTCATGGAAAACTGGACTTCCATGGTAAACTGGACTACGATGCTGAACTGGACTTCCATGGTGAACTGGACTTCCATGGTAAACTGGACTACCATGGTGAACTGGACTTCCATGGTAAACTGGACGTCAATGGTGAACTGGATTTCCATGGTAAATTGGACTCGCATGGTAAACTGGATTTCCATGTTAAACTGGACTTCCATGGTAAACTGGACGTCCATGGTAAACTGGATTCCAATGGTAAACTGGACTTCCATGGTGACCTGGAGTTCCATGGTAAACTGGATTTTCATGGAAAACTGGACTTCCATGGTAAACTGGACTACGATGCTGAACTGGACTTCCATGGTGAACTGGACTTTCATGGTAAACTGGACGTCAATGGTGAACTGGATTTCCATCGTAAACTGGACTCGCATGGTAAACTGGTTTTCCATGGTAAATTGGACTCCCATGGTAAACCGGACTTCCATGGTAAACTGGACTCCCATGGTAAACTGGATTTCCATGGTAAACTGGACTCCCATGGTAAACTGGACTCCCATGGTAAACTGGACTACCATGGTGAACTGGACTTCCATGTTGAACTGGATTTTTATGGTAAACTGGACTTTCATGGTGAACTGGATTTCCATGGTAAACTGGACTTCCATGGTAAACTGGACGTCAATGGTAAACTGGACCTTCATGGTGAACTGGACTACCATTGTGAACTGAACTTCCATGGTAAACTGGATTTTTATGGTAAACTGGACTTCCATGGTAAAACGGACTCCCATGGTAAACTGGACGTCCATGGTAAACTGGATTTCAATGGTAAACTGGACTTCCATGGTGACCTGGACTTCCATGGTAAACTGGATTTTCATGGTAAACTGGACTTCCATGGTTAACTGGACTACCATCTTGAACTGGACTTCCATGGTGAACTGGATTTTTACGGTAAACTGGACGTCCATGGTAAAATGGACTCCCATGGTAAACTGGACCTCCATGGTGAACTGGATTTACATCGTAAATTGGACTCGCATGGTTAACTGGATTTCCATGGTAAACTGGACTTCCATGGTAAACTGGACGTCCATGGTAAACTGGATTTCAATGGTAAACTGGACTTCCATGGTGACCTGGACTTCCATGGTAAACTGGATTTTCATGGTAAACTGGACTTCCATGGTAAACTGGACTACCATGGTGAACTGGACTTCCATGGTAAACTGGACGTCAATGGTGAACTGGATTTCCATGGTAAACTGGATTTTCATGGAAAACTGGACTCCCATGGTATACTGGATTTCCCTAGTGAACTGGACTTCTATGGTAAACTGGACGTCCATGGTGAACTGGATTTCCATCGTAAACTAGACTCGCATGGTAAACTGGATTTCCATGGTAAACTGGACTTCCATGGTAAACTGGACTCCATGGTGAACAGAACTCCCATGGTAAACTGGATTTCCATGATGACCTGGATTCCATGGTAAATGGATTTTCATGGTAAACTAGACTTCCATGGTAAACTGGACGTCCATGGTAAACTGGATTCCAATGGTAAACTGGACTTCCATGGTGACCTGGAGTTCCATGGTAAACTGGATTTTCATGGAAAACTGGACTTCCATGGTAAACTGGACTACGATGCTGAACTGGACTTCCATGGTGAACTGGACTTTCATGGTAAACTGGACGTCAATGGTGAACTGGATTTCCATCGTAAACTGGACTCGCATGGTAAACTGGTTTTCCATGGTAAATTGGACTCCCATGGTAAACCGGACTTCCATGGTAAACTGGACTCCCATGGTAAACTGGATTTCCATGGTAAACTGGACTCCCATGGTAAACTGGACTACCATGGTGAACTGGACTTCCATGTTGAACTGGATTTTTATGGTAAACTGGACTTTCATGGTGAACTGGATTTCCATGGTAAACTGGACTTCCATGGTAAACTGGACGTCAATGGTAAACTGGACCTTCATGGTGAACTGGATCTACATCGTAAACTGGACTCGCATGGTAAACTGGATTTCCATGGTAAACTGGACTTCCATGGTAAACTGGACGTCAATGGTAAACTGGATTTCAATGGTAAACTGGACTTCCATGGTGGCCTGGACTTCCATGGTAAACTGGATTTTCATGGTAAACTGGACTTCCATGGTGAACTGGACTACCATTGTGAACTGAACTTCCATGGTAAACTGGATTTTTATGGTAAACTGGACTTCCATGGTAAAACGGACTCCCATGGTAAACTGGACGTCCATGGTAAACTGGATTTCAATGGTAAACTGGACTTCCATGGTGACCTGGACTTCCATGGTAAACTGGATTTTCATGGTAAACTGGACTTCCATGGTAAACTGGACTACCATCTTGAACTGGACTTCCATGGTGAACTGGATTTTTACGGTAAACTGGACGTCCATGGTAAAATGGACTCCCATGGTAAACTGGACCTCCATGGTGAACTGGATTTACATCGTAAATTGGACTCGCATGGTTAACTGGATTTCCATGGTAAACTGGACTTCCATGGTAAACTGGACGTCCATGGTAAACTGGATTTCAATGGTAAACTGGACTTCCATGGTGACCTGGACTTCCATGGTAAACTGGATTTTCATGGTAAACTGGACTTCCATGGTAAACTGGACTACCATGGTGAACTGGACTTCCATGGTAAACTGGACGTCAATGGTGAACTGGATTTCCATGGTAAACTGGATTTTCATGGAAAACTGGACTCCCATGGTATACTGGATTTCCCTAGTGAACTGGACTTCTATGGTAAACTGGACGTCCATGGTGAACTGGATTTCCATCGTAAACTAGACTCGCATGGTAAACTGGATTTCCATGGTAAACTGGACTTCCATGGTAAACTGGACTCCATGGTGAACAGAACTCCCATGGTAAACTGGATTTCCATGATGACCTGGATTCCATGGTAAATGGATTTTCATGGTAAACTAGACTTCCATGGTAAACTGGACTCCCATGGTAAACTGGATTTCCATGGTAAACTGGACTTCCATGGTAAACTGGACGTCCATGGTAAACTGGATTTCCATGGTGACCTGGACTTCCATGGTAAAATGGATTCGCATGGTAAACTGGATTTCCATTGTAAACGGGACTCCATGGTGAACTGAACTCCCATGGTAAACTGGATTTCCATGGTAAACTGGACTTCCATGGTAAACTGGACGTCCATGGTAAACTGGATTTTAATGGTAAACTGGACTTGCGTGGTGACCTGGACTTCCATGGTAAACTGGATTATCATGGTAAACTGGACTTCCAGGGTAAACTGGACTACTATGGTGAACGGACTTCCATGGTGAACTGGATTTTTATGATAAACTGAACTTCCATGGTAAAATGGACTCCCATGGTAAACTGGACTTTCATGGTGAACTGGACTTCCATGGTAAACTGGACCTCCATGGTGAACTGTATTTAAATCGTAAACTGGACTCGCATGGTAAACTGGATTTCCATGGTAAACTGGACTTCCATGGTAAAGTGGATGTCCATCGTAAACTGGACTTCCATGGTAAACTGGACTCCCATAGTAAACTGGATTTCCATGGTAAACTGGACTCCCATGGTAAAGTAGATTTCCATAGTGAACTGGACTTCCATAGTAAACTGGACTCTATGGTGAACTGAACTCCCATGGTAAACTGGATGTCCATGGTAAACTGGACTTCCATGGTAAACTGGATTTTCATGGTAAACTGGACTTCCATGGTAAACTGGACTACCATGGTGAACTGGATTTCCATGGTGAACTGGATTTTTATGGTAAACTGGACTTTCATGGTGAACTGGACTTCCATGGTAAACTGGACATTCATGGTGAACTGGATTACCATCGTAAACTGGACTTGCATGGTAACCTGGATTTCCATGGTAAACTGGACTTCCATGGTAAACTGGACGTCCATGGTAATCTGGATTTCAATGGTAAACTGGACTTCCATGATGACCTGAACTTCCATGGTAAATGGATTTTCATGGTAAACTGGACTTCCATGGTAAACTGAACTCCCATGGTAAACTGGATTTCCATGGTAAACTGGACTTCCATGGTAAACTTGACGTCCATGTTAAACTGGATTTCCATGTGACCTGGACTTCCATGGTAAAATGGACTCCAATGGTAAACTGGATTTCCATGGTAAACGGGACTCCATGGTGAACTGAACTCCCATGGTAAACTGGATTTCCATGGTAAACTGGACTTCCATGGTAAACTGGACGTCCATGGTAAACTGGATTTTAATGGTAAACTGGACTTGCGTGGTGACCTGGACTTCCAAGGTTAAACTGGATTATCATGATAAACTGGACTTCCAGGGTAAACCGGACTACTATGGTGAACGGACTTCCATGGTGAACTGGATTTTTATGATAAACTGAACTTCCATGGTAAAATGGACAACCCATGGTAAACTGGACTTTCATGGTGAACTCGACTTCCATGGTAAACTGGACCTCCATGGTGAACTGTATTTAAATCATAAACTGGACTCGCATGGTAAACTGGATTTCCATAGTAAACTGGACTTCCATGGTAAATTGGATGTCCATCGTAAACTGGATTTCAATGGTAAACTGGACTTCCATGGTGATCTGGACTTCCATGGTAAACTGGATTTTCATGGTAAACTGGACTTCCATGGTAAACTGGACTACCATGGTGAACTGTACTTCCATGGTGAACTGGAATTCCATGGTAAACTGGATTTTCATGGTAAACTGGACTTCCATGGTAAAATGGACTCCCATGGTAAACTGGATTTCCATGGTAAACGGGACTCCATGGTGAACTGAACTCACATGGTAAACTGGATTTGCATGGTAAACTGGACTTCCATGGTAAACTGGACGTCCATGGTAAACTGGATTTTAATGGTAAACTGGACTTGCGTGGTGACCTGGACTTCCAAGGTTAAACTGGATTATCATGGTAAACTGGACATCCAGGGTAAACCGGACTACTATGGTGAACGGACTTCCATGGTGAACTGGATTTTTATGATAAACTGAACTTCCATGGTAAAATGGACAACCCATGGTAAACTGGACTTTCATGGTGAACTGGACTTCCATGGCAAACTGGACCTCCATGGTGAAGTGTATTTAAATCGTAAACTGGACTCGCATGTTAAACTGGATTTCCATGGTAAACTGGACTTCCATGGTAAATTGGACGTCCATCGTAAACTGGATTTCAATGGTAAACTGGACTTCCATGGTGATCTGGACTTCCATGGTAAACTGGATTTTCATGGTAAACTGGACTTCCATGGTAAACTGGACTACCATGGTGAACTGGATTACCATCGTAAACTGGACTTGCATGGTAACCTGGATTTCCATGGTAAACTGGACTTCCATGGTAAACTGGACTTCCATGGTAAACTGGACGTCAATGGTAAACTGGATTTCAATGGTAAACTGGACTTCCATGGTGACCTGGACTTCCATGGTAAACTGGATTTTCATGGTAAACTGGACTTCCATGGTAAGCTGGACTACCATTGTGAACTGGACTTCCATGGTGAACTGGTTTTTATGGTAAACTGGACTTCCATTGTAAAATGGACTCCCATGGTAAACTGGAGTTCCATAGTAAACTGGATTTCAATGGTAAACTGGACTTCCATGGTAAACTGGATTTCCATCGTAAACTGGACTCGCATGGTAAACTGGTTTTCCATAGTAAATTGGACTCCCATGGTAAACTGGACTTCCATGGTAAACTGGACTCCCATGGTAAACTGGATTTCCATGGTAAACTGGACTCCCATGGTAAACTGGACTTCCATGGTAAACTGGATTTACATCATAAACTGGACTCGCATGGTAAACTGGATTTCCATGGTAAACTGGACTTCCATGGTAAACTGGACGTCCATGGTAAACTGGATTTCATTGGTAAACTGGACTTCCATGGTGACCTGGACTTCCATGGTAAACTGGATTTTCATGGTAAACTGGACTTCCATGGTAAACTGGACTTCCATGGTGAACTGCACTTCCATGGTGAACTGGACTTCCATGGTAAACTGGATTTCCATCGTAAACTGGACTCGCATGGTAAACTGGTTTTCCATAGTAAATTGGACTCCCATGGTAAACTGGACTTCCATGGTAAACTGGACTCCCATGGTAAACTGGATTTCCATGGTAAACTGTACTCCAATGGTAAACTTGACTTCCATGGTAAACTGGACTCCCATGGTAAACTGGATTTCCATGGTAAATTGGACTTCCATGGTGGCCTGGACTCCCATGGTAAACTGGATTTCCATGGTAAACTGGACTCCCATGGTAAACTGGACTTCCATGGTAAACTGGACTCCTATGGTAAACTGGACTCCCATGGTAAACTGGACGTCCATGGTAAACTGGATTTCCATGGTGAACTGGACTTCCATGGTAAACTGGACGTCCATGGTGAACTGGATTTCCATGGTAAACTGGACTCGCATGGTAAACTGGATTTCCATGGTAAATTGGACTTCCATGATGGCCTGGATTTCCATGGTAAACTGGACTCCCATGGTAAACTGGATTTCCATGGTAAACTGGACTTCCATGGTAAACTGGACTCCCATGGTAAACTGGATTTCCATGGTAAATTGGACATCCATGGTAAACTGGACGTCCATGGTAAACTGGATTTCCATGGTGACCTGGATTTCCATGGTAAACTGGATTTCCATGGTAAACTGGAATCCCATGGTAAACTGGACTCCCATGGTAAACTGGACTTCCATGGTAAACTGGACTCCGATGGTAAACTGGATTTCCATAGTGAACTGGACTTCCATGGTAAACTGGACGTCCATGGTAAACTGGACTCCATGGTGAACTGAACTCCCATGGTAAACTGGATTTCCATGGTAAACTGGACTTCCATGGTAAACTGGATTTTCATGGTAAACTGGACTTCCATGGTAAACTGGACTACCATGTTGAACTGGATTTCCATGGTGAACTGGATTTTTATGGTAAACTGGACTTTCATGTTGAACTGGACTTCCATGGTAAACTGGACCTTCATGGTGAACTGGATTACCATCGTAAAGTGGACTCGCATGGTAAACTAGATTTCCATGGTAAACTGGACTTCCATGGTAAACTGGACGTCCATGGTAAACTGGATTTCAATGGTAAACTGGACTTCCATGGTGACCTGGACTTCCATGGTAAATGGATTTTCATGGTAAACTGGACTTCCATGGTAAACTGGACTCCCATGGTAAACTGGATTTCCATGGTAAACTGGACTTCCATGGTAAACTGGACGTCCATGGTAAACTGGATTTCCATGGTAAACGGGACTCCATGGTGAACTAAACTCCCATGGTAAAATGGATTTCTATGGTAAACTGGACTTCCATGGTAAACTGGACGTCCATGGTAAACTGGATTTTAATGGTAAACTGGACTTGCGTGGTGACCTGGACTTCCATGGTAAACTGGATTTTCATGGTAAACTGGACTTCCATGGTAAAATGGACTTCCATGGTAAACTGGACCTCTATGGTGAACTGTATTTACATCGTAAACTGGACTCGCATGGTAAACTGGATTTCCATGGTAAACTGGACTTCCATGGTAAATTGGACGTCCATGGTAAACTGGATTTCAATGGGAAACTGGACTTCCATGGTGACCTGGACTTCCATGGTAAACTGGATTTTCATGGTAAACTGGACTACCATGGTGGACTGGACTTCCATGGTGAACTGGACTTCCATGGTACACTGGATTTTCATGGTAAACTGGACTTCCATGGTAAACTGGACTTCCATGGTAAACTGGACGTCCATGGTAAACTGGATTTTAATGGTAAACTGGACTACCATGGTTAACTGGACTTCCATGGTGAACTGGACTTCCATGGTAAACTGGATTTTCATGGTAAACTTTACTTCCATGGTAAACTGGACTTCCATGGTAAACTGGATTTTCATGGTAAACTGGACTTCCATGGTAAACTGGACTACCATTGTGAACGGGACTTCCATGGTGAACTGGATTTTTTTGGCAAACTGGACTTCCATGGTAAAATGGACTCCCATGGTAAACTGGACGTCCATGGTAAACTGGATTTCAATGGTAAACTGGACTACCATGGTGAACTGGACTTCCATGGTGAACTGGATTTTTATGGTAAACTGGACTTCCATGGTAAAATGGACTCCCATGGTAAACTGGACCTCCATGGTGAACTGGATTTACATCGTAAACTGGACTCGCATAGTAAACTGGATTTCCATGGTAAACTGGACTTCCATGATAAACTGGACGTCCATGGTAAACTGGATTTCATTGGTAAACTGGACTTCCATGGTGACCTGGACTTCAATGGTAAACTGTATTTTCATGGTAAACTGGACTTCCATGGTAAACTGGACTACCATGGTAAACTGGATTTTCATGGTAAACTGGACTTCCATGGTAAACTGGACTACCATTGTGAACTGTACTTCCATGGTGAACTGGATTTTTACGGCAAACTGGACTTCCATGGTAAAATGGACTCCCATGGTAAACTGGACGTCCATGGTAAACTGGATTTCAATGGTAAACTGGACTACCATGGTGAACTGGACTTCCATGGTGAACTGGATTTTTATGTTAAACTGGACTTCCATGGTAAAATGGACTCCCATGGTAAACTGGACCTCCATGGTGAACTGGATTTACATCGTAAACTGGACTCGCATAGTAAACTGGATTTCCATGGTAAACTGGACTTCCATGATAAACTGGACGTCCATGGTAAACTGGATTTCAATGGTAAACTGGACTTCCATGGTGACCTGGACTTCAATGGTAAACTGGTTTTCCATAGTAAATTGGACTCCCATGGTAAACTGGACTTCCATGGTAAACTGGACTCCCATGGTAAACTGGATTTCCATGGTAAACTGGACTTCCATGGTAAACTGGACTCCCATGGTAAACTGGATTTCCATAGTGAACTGGACTTCCATGGTAAACTGGACGTCCATGGTGAACTGGATTTCCATCGTAAACTGGACTCACATGGTAAACTGGATTTCCATGGTAAATTGGACTTCCACGGTGGCCTGGACTCCCATGGTAAACTGGACTTCCATGGTAAACTGGACTTCCATGGTAAACTGGACTCCCAGGGTAAACTGGACGTCCATGGTAAACTGGATTTCCATGGTGACCTGGACTTCCATGGTAAAATGGACTCCCATGGTAAACTGGATTTCCATGGTAAACGGGACTCCATGGTGAACTGAACTCCCATGGTAAAGTGGATTTCCATGGTAAACTGGACTTCCATGGTAAACTGGACGTCCATGGTAAACTGGATTTTCATGGTAAACTGGACTTCCAGGGTAAACTGGACTACTATGGTGAATGGACTTCCATGGTGAACTGGATGTTTATAGTAAACTGAACTTCCATGGTAAAATGGACTTCCATGTTAAACTGGACCTCTATGGTGAACTGTATTTACATTGTAAACTGGACTCGCATGGTAAACTGGATTTCCATGGTAAACTGGACTTCCATGGTAAATTGGACGTCCATGGTAAACTGGATTTCAATTGGAAATTGGACTTCCATGGTGACCTGGACTTCCATGGTAAACTGGATTTTCATGGTAAACTGGACTACCATGGTGAACTGGACTTCCATGGTGAACTGGACTTCTATGGTAAATTGGACTTCCATGATGGCCTGGACTTCCATGGTAAACTGACTCCCATGGTAAACTGGATTTCCATGGTAAACTGGATTTTCATGGTAAACTGGACTACCATGGTGGACTGGACTTCCATGGTGAACTGGACTTCCATGGTACACTGGATTTTCATGGTAAACTGGACTTCCATGGTAAACTGGACTTCCATGGTAAACTGGACGTCCATGGTAAACTGGATTTTAATGGTAAACTGGACTACCATGGTTAACTGGACTTCCATGGTGAACTGGACTTCCATGGTAAACTGGATTTTCATGGTAAACTTTACTTCCATGGTAAACTGGACTTCCATGGTAAACTGGATTTTCATGGTAAACTGGACTTCCATGGTAAACTGGACTTCCATGGTGAACTGGATTTTTATGGTAAACTGGACTACCATGGTGAACTGGACTTCCATGGTGAACTGGATTTTTATGGTAAACTGGACTTCCATGGTAAAATGGACTCCCATGGTAAACTGGACCTCCATGGTGAACTGGATTTACATCGTAAACTGGACTCGCATAGTAAACTGGATTTCCATGGTAAACTGGACTTCCATGATAAACTGGACGTCCATGGTAAACTGGATTTCATTGGTAAACTGGACTTCCATGGTGACCTGGACTTCAATGGTAAACTGTATTTTCATGGTAAACTGGACTTCCATGGTAAACTGGACTACCATGGTAAACTGGATTTTCATGGTAAACTGGACTTCCATGGTAAACTGGACTTCCATTGTGAACTGGACTTCCATGGTGAACTGGATTTTTATGGCAAACTGGACTTCCATGGTAAAATGGACTCCCATGGTAAACTGGACGTCCATGGTAAACTGGATTTCAATGGTAAACTGGACTACCATGGTGAACTGGACTTCCATGGTGAACTGGATTTTTATGGTAAACTGGACTTCCATGGTAAAATGGACTCCCATGGTAAACTGGACCTCCATGGTGAACTGGATTTACATCGTAAACTGGACTCGCATAGTAAACTGGATTTCCATGGTAAACTGGACTTCCATGATAAACTGGACGTCCATGGTAAACTGGATTTCAATGGTAAACTGGACTTCCATGGTGACCTGGACTTCAATGGTAAACTGTATTTTCATGGTAAACTGGACTTCCATGGTAAACTGGACTACCATGGTGAAATGGACTTCCATGGTGAACTGGACTTCCATGGTAAACTGGATTTCCATCGTAAACTGGACTCGCATGGTAAACTGGTTTTCCATAGTAAATTGGACTCCCATGGTAAACTGGACTTCCATGGTAAACTGGACTCCCATGGTAAACTGGATTTCCATGGTAAACTGGACTTCCATGGTAAACTGGACTCCCATGGTAAACTGGATTTCCATAGTGAACTGGACTTCCATGGTAAACTGGACGTCCATGGTGAACTGGATTTCCATCGTAAACTGGACTCACATGGTAAACTAGATTTCCATGGTAAATTGGACTTCCACGGTGGCCTGGACTCCCATGGTAAACTGGACTTCCATGGTAAACTGGACTTCCATGGTAAACTGGACTCCCAGGGTAAACTGGACGTCCATGGTAAACTGGATTTCCATGGTGACCTGGACTTCCATGGTAAAATGGACTCCCATGGTAAACTGGATTTCCATGGTAAACGGGACTCCATGGTGAACTGAACTCCCATGGTAAAGTGGATTTCCATGGTAAACTGGACTTCCAGGGTAAACTGGACTACTATGGTGAATGGACTTCCATGGTGAACTGGATGTTTATAGTAAACTGAACTTCCATGGTAAAATGGACTTCCATGTTAAACTGGACCTCTATGGTGAACTGTATTTACATTGTAAACTGGACTCGCATGGTAAACTGGATTTCCATGGTAAACTGGACTTCCATGGTAAATTGGACGTCCATGGTAAACTGGATTTCAATTGGAAATTGGACTTCCATGGTGACCTGGACTTCCATGGTAAACTGGATTTTCATGGTAAACTGGACTACCATGGTGAACTGGACTTCCATGGTGAACTGGACTTCCATGGTAAATTGGACTTCCATGATGGCCTGGACTTCCATGGTAAACTGGACTCCCATGGTAAACTGGATTTCCATGGTAAACTGGAATTTCATGGTAAACTGGACGTCCATGGTAAACTGGATTTCCATGGTGACCTAGATTTCCATGGTAAACTGGATTTCCATGGTAAACTGGACTCCCATGGTAAACTGGACTCCCATGGTAAACTGGATTTCCATGGTAAACGGGACTCCATGGTGAACTGAACTCCCATGGTAAAGTGGATTTCCATGGTAAACTGGACTTCCATGGTAAACTGGACTTCCATAGTAAACTGGATTTTCATGGTAAACTGGACTTCCAGGGTAAACTGGACTACTATGGTGAATGGACTTCCATGGTGAACTGGATTTTTATGGTAAACTGAACTTCCATGGTAAAATGGACTTCCATGTTAAACTGGACCTCTATGGTGAACTGTATTTACATTGTAAACTGGACTCGCATGGTAAACTGGATTTCCATGGTAAACTGGACTTCCATGGTAAATTGGACGTCCATGGTAAACTGGATTTCAATTGGAAATTGGACTTCCATGGTGACCTGGACTTCCATGGTAAACTGGATTTTCATGGTAAACTGGACTACCATGGTGAACTGGACTTCCATGGTGAACTGGACTTCCATGGTAAATTGGACTTCCATGATGGCCTGGACTTCCATGGTAAAATGGACTCACATGGTAAACTGGATTTCCATGGTAAACTGGACTTCCATGGTAAACTGGACTCCCATGGTAAACTGGATTTCCATGGTAAACTGGAATTTCATGGTAAACTGGACATCCATGGTAAACTGGATTTCCATGGTGACCTGGATTTTCATGGTAAACTGGATTTCCATGGTAAACTGGACTCCCATGGTAAACTGGACTCCCATAGTAAACTGGTTTTCCATGGTAAACTGGACTTCCATGGTAAACTGGACGTCCATGGTAAACTGGATTTCCATGGTGACCTGGACTTCCATGGTGAAATGGACTCCCATGGTAAACTGGATTTCCATGGTAAACGGGATTCCATGGTGAACTGAACTCCCATGGTAAAGTGGATTTCCATGGTAAACTGGACCTCTATGGTGAACTGTATTTACATTGTAAACTGGACTCGCATGGTAAACTGGATTTCCATGGTAAACTGGACTTCCATGGTAAATTGGACGTCCATGGTAAACTGGATTTCAATTGGAAATTGGACTTCCATGGTGACCTGGACTTCCATGGTAAACTGGATTTTCATGGTAAACTGGACTACCATGGTGAACTGGACTTCCATGGTGAACTGGACTTCCATGGTAAATTGGACTTCCATGATGGCCTGGACTTCCATGGTAAACTGGACTCCCATGGTAAACTGGATTTCCATGGTAAACTGGAATTTCATGGTAAACTGGACGTCCATGGTAAACTGGATTTCCATGGTGACCTGGATTTCCATGGTAAACTGGATTTCCATGGTAAACTGGACTCCCATGGTAAACTGGACTCCCATGGTAAACTGGATTTCCATGGTAAACGGGACTCCATGGTGAACTGAACTCCCATGGTAAAGTGGATTTCCATGGTAAACTGGACTTCCATGGTAAACTGGACTTCCATGGTAAACTGGATTTTCATGGTAAACTGGACTTCCAGGGTGAACTGGACTACTATGGTGAATGGACTTCCATGGTGAACTGGATTTTTATGGTAAACTGAACTTCCATGGTAAAATGGACTTCCATGTTAAACTGGACCTCTATGGTGAACTGTATTTACATTGTAAACTGGACTCGCATGGTAAACTGGATTTCCATGGTAAACTGGACTTCCATGGTAAATTGGACGTCCATGGTAAACTGGATTTCAATTGGAAATTGGACTTCCATGGTGACCTGGACTTCCATGGTAAACTGGATTTTCATGGTAAACTGGACTACCATGGTGAACTGGACTTCCATGGTGAACTGGACTTCCATGGTAAATTGGACTTCCATGATGGCCTGGACTTCCATGGTAAACTGGACTCCCATGGTAAACTGGATTTCCATGGTAAACTGGACTTCCAGGGTAAACTGGACTCCCATGGTAAACTGGATTTCCTTGGTAAACTGGAATTTCATGGTAAACTGGACATCCATGGTAAACTGGATTTCCATGGTGACCTGGATTTTCATGGTAAACTGGATTTCCATGGTAAACTGGACTTCCATGGTAAACTGGATTTTCATGGTAAACTGGACTACCATGGTGAACTGGACTTCCATGGTGAACTGGACTTCCATGGTAAATTGGACTTCCATGATGGCCTGGACTTCCATGGTAAACTGGACTCCCATGGTAAACTGGATTTCCATGGTAAACGGGACTCCATGGTGAACTGAACTCCCATGGTAAAGTGGATTTCCATGGTAAACTGGACTTCCATGGTAAACTGGACTTCCATGGTAAACTGGATTTTCATGGTAAACTGGACTTCCAGGGTAAACTGGACTACTATGGTGAATGGACTTCCATGGTGAACTGGATTTTTATGGTAAACTGAACTTCCATGGTAAAATGGACTTCCATGTTAAACTGGACCTCTATGGTGAACTGTATTTACATTGTAAACTGGACTCGCATGGTAAACTGGATTTCCATGGTAAACTGGACTTCCATGGTAAATTGGACGTCCATGGTAAACTGGATTTCAATTGGAAATTGGACTTCCATGGTGACCTGGACTTCCATGGTAAACTGGATTTTCATGGTAAACTGGACTACCATGGTGAACTGGACTTCCATGGTGAACTGGACTTCCATGGTAAATTGGACTTCCATGATGGCCTGGACTTCCATGGTAAAATGGACTCCCATGGTAAACTGGATTTCCATGGTAAACTGGACTTCCATGGTAAACTGGACTCCCATGGTAAACTGGATTTCCATGGTAAACTGGAATTTCATGGTAAACTGGACATCCATGGTAAACTGGATTTCCATGGTGACCTGGATTTTCATGGTAAACTGGATTTCCATGGTAAACTGGACTCCCATGGTAAACTGGACTCCCATAGTAAACTGGTTTTCCATGGTAAACTGGACTTCCATGGTAAACTGGACGTCCATGGTAAACTGGATTTCCATGGTGACCTGGACTTCCATGGTGAAATGGACTCCCATGGTAAACTGGATTTCCATGGTAAACGGGATTCCATGGTGAACTGAACTCCCATGGTAAAGTGGATTTCCATGGTAAACTGGACCTCTATGGTGAACTGTATTTACATTGTAAACTGGACTCGCATGGTAAACTGGATTTCCATGGTAAACTGGACTTCCATGGTAAATTGGACGTCCATGGTAAACTGGATTTCAATTGGAAATTGGACTTCCATGGTGACCTGGACTTCCATGGTAAACTGGATTTTCATGGTAAACTGGACTACCATGGTGAACTGGACTTCCATGGTGAACTGGACTTCCATGGTAAATTGGACTTCCATGATGGCCTGGACTTCCATGGTAAACTGGACTCCCATGGTAAACTGGATTTCCATGGTAAACTGGAATTTCATGGTAAACTGGACGTCCATGGTAAACTGGATTTCCATGGTGACCTGGATTTCCATGGTAAACTGGATTTCCATGGTAAACTGGACTCCCATGGTAAACTGGACTCCCATGGTAAACTGGATTTCCATGGTAAACGGGACTCCATGGTGAACTGAACTCCCATGGTAAAGTGGATTTCCATGGTAAACTGGACTTCCATGGTAAACTGGACTTCCATGGTAAACTGGATTTTCATGGTAAACTGGACTTCCAGGGTGAACTGGACTTCCATGGTGAAATGGACTCCCATGGTAAACTGGATTTCCATGGTAAACGGGATTCCATGGTGAACTGAACTCCCATGGTAAAGTGGATTTCCATGGTAAACTGGACCTCTATGGTGAACTGTATTTACATTGTAAACTGGACTCGCATGGTAAACTGGATTTCCATGGTAAACTGGACTTCCATGGTAAATTGGACGTCCATGGTAAACTGGATTTCAATTGGAAATTGGACTTCCATGGTGACCTGGACTTCCATGGTAAACTGGATTTTCATGGTAAACTGGACTACCATGGTGAACTGGACTTCCATGGTGAACTGGACTTCCATGGTAAATTGGACTTCCATGATGGCCTGGACTTCCATGGTAAACTGGACTCCCATGGTAAACTGGATTTCCATGGTAAACTGGAATTTCATGGTAAACTGGACGTCCATGGTAAACTGGATTTCCATGGTGACCTGGATTTCCATGGTAAACTGGATTTCCATGGTAAACTGGACTCCCATGGTAAACTGGACTCCCATGGTAAACTGGATTTCCATGGTAAACGGGACTCCATGGTGAACTGAACTCCCATGGTAAAGTGGATTTCCATGGTAAACTGGACTTCCATGGTAAACTGGACTTCCATGGTAAACTGGATTTTCATGGTAAACTGGACTTCCAGGGTGAACTGGACTACTATGGTGAATGGACTTCCATGGTGAACTGGATTTTTATGGTAAACTGAACTTCCATGGTAAAATGGACTTCCATGTTAAACTGGACCTCTATGGTGAACTGTATTTACATTGTAAACTGGACTCGCATGGTAAACTGGATTTCCATGGTAAACTGGACTTCCATGGTAAATTGGACGTCCATGGTAAACTGGATTTCAATTGGAAATTGGACTTCCATGGTGACCTGGACTTCCATGGTAAACTGGATTTTCATGGTAAACTGGACTACCATGGTGAACTGGACTTCCATGGTGAACTGGACTTCCATGGTAAATTGGACTTCCATGATGGCCTGGACTTCCATGGTAAACTGGACTCCCATGGTAAACTGGATTTCCATGGTAAACTGGACTTCCAGGGTAAACTGGACTCCCATGGTAAACTGGATTTCCTTGGTAAACTGGAATTTCATGGTAAACTGGACATCCATGGTAAACTGGATTTCCATGGTGACCTGGATTTTCATGGTAAACTGGATTTCCATGGTAAACTGGACTTCCATGGTAAACTGGATTTTCATGGTAAACTGGACTACCATGGTGAACTGGACTTCCATGGTGAACTGGACTTCCATGGTAAATTGGACTTCCATGATGGCCTGGACTTCCATGGTAAACTGGACTCCCATGGTAAACTGGATTTCCATGGTAAACGGGACTCCATGGTGAACTGAACTCCCATGGTAAAGTGGATTTCCATGGTAAACTGGACTTCCATGGTAAACTGGACTTCCATGGTAAACTGGATTTTCATGGTAAACTGGACTTCCAGGGTAAACTGGACTACTATGGTGAATGGACTTCCATGGTGAACTGGATTTTTATGGTAAACTGAACTTCCATGGTAAAATGGACTTCCATGTTAAACTGGACCTCTATGGTGAACTGTATTTACATTGTAAACTGGACTCGCATGGTAAACTGGATTTCCATGGTAAACTGGACTTCCATGGTAAATTGGACGTCCATGGTAAACTGGATTTCAATTGGAAATTGGACTTCCATGGTGACCTGGACTTCCATGGTAAACTGGATTTTCATGGTAAACTGGACTACCATGGTGAACTGGACTTCCATGGTGAACTGGACTTCCATGGTAAATTGGACTTCCATGATGGCCTGGACTTCCATGGTAAAATGGACTCCCATGGTAAACTGGATTTCCATGGTAAACTGGACTTCCATGGTAAACTGGACTCCCATGGTAAACTGGATTTCCATGGTAAACTGGAATTTCATGGTAAACTGGACATCCATGGTAAACTGGATTTCCATGGTGACCTGGATTTTCATGGTAAACTGGATTTCCATGGTAAACTGGACTCCCATGGTAAACTGGACTCCCATAGTAAACTGGTTTTCCATGGTAAACTGGACTTCCATGGTAAACTGGACGTCCATGGTAAACTGGATTTCCATGGTGACCTGGACTTCCATGGTGAAATGGACTCCCATGGTAAACTGGATTTCCATGGTAAACGGGATTCCATGGTGAACTGAACTCCCATGGTAAAGTGGATTTCCATGGTAAACTGGACCTCTATGGTGAACTGTATTTACATTGTAAACTGGACTCGCATGGTAAACTGGATTTCCATGGTAAACTGGACTTCCATGGTAAATTGGACGTCCATGGTAAACTGGATTTCAATTGGAAATTGGACTTCCATGGTGACCTGGACTTCCATGGTAAACTGGATTTTCATGGTAAACTGGACTACCATGGTGAACTGGACTTCCATGGTGAACTGGACTTCCATGGTAAATTGGACTTCCATGATGGCCTGGACTTCCATGGTAAACTGGACTCCCATGGTAAACTGGATTTCCATGGTAAACTGGAATTTCATGGTAAACTGGACGTCCATGGTAAACTGGATTTCCATGGTGACCTGGATTTCCATGGTAAACTGGATTTCCATGGTAAACTGGACTCCCATGGTAAACTGGACTCCCATGGTAAACTGGATTTCCATGGTAAACGGGACTCCATGGTGAACTGAACTCCCATGGTAAAGTGGATTTCCATGGTAAACTGGACTTCCATGGTAAACTGGACTTCCATGGTAAACTGGATTTTCATGGTAAACTGGACTTCCAGGGTGAACTGGACTACTATGGTGAATGGACTTCCATGGTGAACTGGATTTTTATGGTAAACTGAACTTCCATGGTAAAATGGACTTCCATGTTAAACTGGACCTCTATGGTGAACTGTATTTACATTGTAAACTGGACTCGCATGGTAAACTGGATTTCCATGGTAAACTGGACTTCCATGGTAAATTGGACGTCCATGGTAAACTGGATTTCAATTGGAAATTGGACTTCCATGGTGACCTGGACTTCCATGGTAAACTGGATTTTCATGGTAAACTGGACTACCATGGTGAACTGGACTTCCATGGTGAACTGGACTTCCATGGTAAATTGGACTTCCATGATGGCCTGGACTTCCATGGTAAACTGGACTCCCATGGTAAACTGGATTTCCATGGTAAACTGGACTTCCATGGTAAACTGGATTTCCATGGTAAACTGGACTCCCATGGTAAACTGGACTCCCATAGTAAACTGGATTTTCATGGTAAACTGGACTACCATGGTGAACTGGACTTCCATGGTGAACTGGACTTCCATGGTAAATTGGACTTCCATGATGGCCTGGACTTCCATGGTAAACTGGACTCCCATGGTAAACTGGATTTCCATGGTAAACTGGACTTCCATGGTAAACTGGACTCCCATGGTAAACTGGATTTCCTTGGTAAACTGGAATTTCATGGTAAACTGGACATCCATGGTAAACTGGATTTCCATGGTGACCTGGATTTTCATGGTAAACTGGATTTCCATGGTAAACTGGACTCCCATGGTAAACTGGACTCCCATAGTAAACTGGATTTCCATGGTAAACTGGACTTCCATGGTAAACTGGACGTCCATGGTAAACTGGATTTCCATGGTGACCTGGACTTCCATGGTGAAATGGACTCCCATGGTAAACTGGATTTCCATGGTAAATGGGACTCCATGGTGAACTGAACTCCCATGGTAAAGTGGATTTCCATGGTAAACTGGACTTCCATGGTAAACTGGACGTCCATGGTAAACTGGATTTTCATGGTAAACTGGACTTCCAGGGTAAACTGGACTACTATGGTGAATGGACTTCCATGGTGAACTGGATTTTTATGGTAAACTGAACTTCCATGGTAAAATGGACTTCAATGTTAAACTGGACCTCTATGGTGAACTGTATTTACATTGTAAACTGGACTCGCATGGTAAACTGGATTTCCATGGTAAACTGGACTTCCATGGTAAATTGGACGTCCATGGTAAACTGGATTTCAATTGGAAATTGGACTTCCATGGTGACCTGGACTTCCATGGTAAACTGGATTTTCATGGTAAACTGGACTACCATGGTGAACTGGACTTCCATGGTGAACTGGACTTCCATGGTAAATTGGACTTCCATGATGGCCTGGACTTCCATGGTAAACTGGACTCCCATGGTAAACTGGATTTCCATGGTAAACTGGACTTCCATGGTAAACTGGACTCCCATGGTAAACTGGATTTCCATGGTAAACTGGAATTTCAAGGTAAACTGGACGTCCATGGTAAACTGGATTTCCATGGTGACCTGGATTTCCATGGTAAACTGGTCTCCCATGGTAAACTGGACTCCCATGGTAAACTGGATTTCCATGGTAAACTGGACTTCCATGGTAAACTGGACGTCCATTGTAAACTGGATTTCCATGGTGACCTGGACTTCCATGGTGAAATGGACTCCCATGGTAAACTGGATTTCCATGGTAAATGGGACTCCATGGTGAACTGAACTCCAATGGTAAAATGGACTTCCATGGTAAACTGGACCTCTATGGTGAACTGTATTTACATCGTAAACTGGACTCGTATGGTAAACTGGATTTCCATGGTAAACTGGACTTCCATAGTAAATTGGACGTCCATGGTAAACTGGATTTCAATGGGAAACTGGACTTCCATGGTGACCTGGACTTCCATGGTAAACTGGATTTTCATGGTAAACTGGACTTCCATGGTAAACTCGACTTCCATGGTAAACTGGATTTCCATGGTAAATTGGACTTCCATGATGGCGTGGACTTCCATGGTAAACTGTACTCCCATGGTAAACTGGACGTCCATGGTAAACTGGATTTTAATGGTAAACTGGACTTGCGTGGTGACCTAGACTTCCATGGTAAACTGGATTTTCATGGTAAACTGGACTTCCAGGGTAAACTGGACTACTATGGTGAACAGACTTCCATGGTGAACTGGATTTTTATGGTAAACTGAACTTCCATGGTAAAATGGACTTCCATGGTAAACTGGACCTCTATGGTGAACTGTATTTACATCATAAACTGGACTTGCATGGTAAACTGGATTTCCATGGTAAACTGGACTTCCATGGTAAATTGGACGTCCATGGTAAACTGGATTTCAATGGGAAACTGGACTTCCATGGTGACCTGGACTTCCATGGTAAACTGGATTTTCATGGTAAACTGGACTACCATGGTGAACTGGATTTCCATGGTGAACTGGACTTCCATGGTAAACTGGATTTTCATGGTAAACTGGACTTCCATGGTAAACTGGACTTCCATGGTAAACTGGACTTCCATAGTAAACTGGACGTCCATGGTAAACTGGATTTCCTTGGTGACCTGGACTTCCATGGTAAAATGGACTCCCATGGTAAACTGGATTTCCATGGTAAACGGGACTCCATGGTAAACTGGACGTCCATGGTAAACTGGATTTTCATGGTAAACTGGACTTCCAGGGTAAACTGGACTACTATGGTGAACGGACTTCCATGGTGAACTGGATTTTTATGGTAGACTGAATTTCAATGGTAAAATGGACTTCCATGGTAAACTGGACCTCTATGGTGAACTGTATTTACATCGTAAACTGGACTCGCATGGTAAACTGGGTTTCCATGGCAAACTGGACTTCCATGGTAAATTGGACGTCCATGGTAAACTGGATTTCAATGGGAAACTGGACTTCCATGGTGACCTGGACTACTATGGTGAATGGACTTCCATGGTGAACTGGATTTCCATGGTAAACTGGATTTTCATGGTAAACTGGACTACCATGGTGAACTGGACTTCCATGGTGAACTAGACTTCCATGGTAAATTGGACTTCCATGATGGCCTGGACTTCCATGGTAAACTGGACTCCCATGGTAAACTGGATTTCCATGGTAAACTGGACTTCCATGGTAAACTGGACTCCCATGGTAAACTGGATTTCCTTGGTAAACTGGAATTTCATGGTAAACTGGACATCCATGGTAAACTGGATTTCCATGGTGACCTGGATTTTCATGGTAAACTGGATTTCCATGGTAAACTGGACTCCCATGGTAAACTGGACTCCCATAGTAAACTGGATTTCCATGGTAAACTGGACTTCCATGGTAAACTGGACGTCCATGGTAAACTGGATTTCCATGGTGACCTGGACTTCCATGGTGAAATGGACTCCCATGGTAAACTGGATTTCCATGGTAAATGGGACTCCATGGTGAACTGAACTCCCATGGTAAAGTGGATTTCCATGGTAAACTGGACTTCCATGGTAAACTGGACGTCCATGGTAAACTGGATTTTCATGGTAAACTGGACTTCCAGGGTAAACTGGACTACTATGGTGAATGGACTTCCATGGTGAACTGGATTTTTATGGTAAACTGAACTTCCATAGTAAAATGGACTTCAATGTTAAACTGGACCTCTATGGTGAACTGTATTTACATTGTAAACTGGACTCGCATGGTAAACTGGATTTCCATGGTAAACTGGACTTCCATGGTAAATTGGACGTCCATGGTAAACTGGATTTCAATTGGAAATTGGACTTCCATGGTGACCTGGACTTCCATGGTAAACTGGATTTTCATGGTAAACTGGACTACCATGGTGAACTGGACTTCCATGGTGAACTGGACTTCCATGGTAAATTGGACTTCCATGATGGCCTGGACTTCCATGGTAAACTGGACTCCCATGGTAAACTGGATTTCCATGGTAAACTGGACTTCCATGGTAAACTGGACTCCCATGGTAAACTGGATTTCCATGGTAAACTGGAATTTCAAGGTAAACTGGACGTCCATGGTAAACTGGATTTCCATGGTGACCTGGATTTCCATGGTAAACTGGTCTCCCATGGTAAACTGGACTCCCATGGTAAACTGGATTTCCATGGTAAACTGGACTTCCATGGTAAACTGGACGTCCATTGTAAACTGGATTTCCATGGTGACCTGGACTTCCATGGTGAAATGGACTCCCATGGTAAACTGGATTTCCATGGTAAATGGGACTCCATGGTGAACTGAACTCCAATGGTAAAATGGACTTCCATGGTAAACTGGACCTCTATGGTGAACTGTATTTACATCGTAAACTGGACTCGTATGGTAAACTGGATTTCCATGGTAAACTGGACTTCCATAGTAAATTGGACGTCCATGGTAAACTGGATTTCAATGGGAAACTGGACTTGCATGGTGACCTGGACTTCCATGGTAAACTGGATTTTCATGGTAAACTGGACTTCCATGGTAAACTCGACTTCCATGGTAAACTGGATTTCCATGGTAAATTGGACTTCCATGATGGCGTGGACTTCCATGGTAAACTGTACTCCCATGGTAAACTGGACGTCCATGGTAAACTGGATTTTAATGGTAAACTGGACTTGCGTGGTGACCTAGACTTCCATGGTAAACTGGATTTTCATGGTAAACTGGACTTCCAGGGTAAACTGGACTACTATGGTGAACAGACTTCCATGGTGAACTGGATTTTTATGGTAAACTGAACTTCCATGGTAAAATGGACTTCCATGGTAAACTGGACCTCTATGGTGAACTGTATTTACATCGTAAACTGGACTTGCATGGTAAACTGGATTTCCATGGTAAACTGGACTTCCATGGTAAATTGGACGTCCATGGTAAACTGGATTTCAATGGGAAACTGGACTTCCATGGTGACCTGGACTTCCATGGTAAACTGGATTTTCATGGTAAACTGGACTACCATGGTGAACTGGATTTCCATGGTGAACTGGACTTCCATGGTAAACTGGATTTTCATGGTAAACTGGACTTCCATGGTAAACTGGACTTCCATGGTAAACTGGACTTCCATAGTAAACTGGACGTCCATGGTAAACTGGATTTCCTTGGTGACCTGGACTTCCATGGTAAAATGGACTCCCATGGTAAACTGGATTTCCATGGTAAACGGGACTCCATGGTAAACTGTACGTCCATGGTAAACTGGATTTTCATGGTAAACTGGACTTCCAGGGTAAACTGGACTACTATGGTGAACGGACTTCCATGGTGAACTGGATTTTTATGGTAGACTGAATTTCAATGGTAAAATGGACTTCCATGGTAAACTGGACCTCTATGGTGAACTGTATTTACATCGTAAACTGGACTCGCATGGTAAACTGGGTTTCCATGGCAAACTGGACTTCCATGGTAAATTGGACGTCCATGGTAAACTGGATTTCAATGGGAAACTGGACTTCCATGGTGACCTGGACTTCCATGGTAAACTGGATTTTCATGGTAAACTGGACTTCCATGGTAAACTGGACTTCCATGGTAAACTGGATTTTCATGGTAAACTGGACTTCCAGGGTAAACTGGACTACTATATTGAATGGACTTCCATGGTGAACTGGATGTTTATAGTAAACTGAACTTCCATGGTAAAATGGACTTCCATGTTAAACTGGACCTCTATGGTGAACTGTATTTACATTGTAAACTGGACTCGCATGGTAAACTGGATTTCCATGGTAAACTGGACTTCCATGGTAAATTGGACGTCCATGGTAAACTGGATTTCAATTGGAAATTGGACTTCCATGGTGACCTGGACTTCCATGGTAAACTGGATTTTCATGGTAAACTGGACTACCATGGTGAACTGGACTTCCATGGTGAACTGGACTTCCATGATGGCCTGGACTTCCATGGTAAACTGGACTCCCATGGTAAACTGGATTTCCATGGTAAACTGGAATTTCATGGTAAACTGGACGTCCATGGTAAACTGGATTTCCATGGTGACCTGGATTTCCATGGTAAACTGGATTTCCATGGTAAACTGGACTCCCATGGTAAACTGGACTCCCATGGTAAACTGGATTTCCATGGTAAACGGGACTCCATGGTGAACTGAACTCCCATGGTAAAGTGGATTTCCATGGTAAACTGGACTTCCATGGTAAACTGGACTTCCATGGTAAACTGGACTTCCAGGGTAAACTGGACTACTATGGTGAATGGACTTCCATGGTGAACTGGATTTTTATGGTAAACTGAACTTCCATGGTAAAATGGACTTCCATGTTAAACTGGACCTCTATGGTGAACTGTATTTACATTGTAAACTGGACTCGCATGGTAAACTGGATTTCCATGGTAAACTGGACTTCCATGGTAAATTGGACGTCCATGGTAAACTGGATTTCAATTGGAAATTGGACTTCCATGGTGACCTGGACTTCCATGGAAAACTGGATTTTCATGGTAAACTGGACTACCATGTTGAACTGGACTTCCATGGTGAAATGGACTTCCATGGTAAATTGGACTTCCATGATGGCCTGGACTTCCATGGTAAACTGGACTCCCATGGTAAACTGGATTTCCATGGTAAACTGGACTTCCATGGTAAACTGGACTCCCATGGTAAACTGGATTTCCATGGTAAACTGGAATTTCATGGTAAACTGGACGTCCATGGTAAACTGGATTTCCATGGTGACCTGGATTTTCATGGTAAACTGGATTTCCATGGTAAACTGGACTCCCATGGTAAACTGGACTCCCATAGTTAACTGGATTTCCATGGTAAACTGGACTTCCATGGTAAACTGGACGTCCATGGTAAACTGGATTTCCATGGTGACCTGGACTTCCATGGTGAAATGGACTCCCATGGTAAACTGGATTTCCATGGTAAACGGGACTCCATGGTGAACTGAACTCCCATGGTAAAGTGGATTTCCATGGTAAACTGGACTTCAATGGTAAACTGGACGTCCATGGTAAACTGGATTTTCATGGTAAACTGGACTTCCAGGGTAAACTGGACTACTATGGTGAATGGACTTCCATGGTGAACTGGATTTTTATGGTAAACTGAACTTCCATGGTAAAATGGACTTCAATGTTAAACTGGACCTCTATGGTGAACTGTATTTACATTGTAAACTGGACTTGCATGGTAAACTGGATTTCCATGGTAAACTGGACTTCCATGGTAAATTGGACGTCCATGGTAAACTGGATTTCAATTGGAAATTGGACTTCCATGGTGACCTGGACTTCCATGGTAAACTGGATTTTCATGGTAAACTGGACTACCATGGTGAACTGGACTTCCATGGTGAACTGGACTTCCATGGTAAATTGGACTTCCATGATGGCCTGGACTTCCATGGTAAACTGGACTCCCATGGTAAACTGGATTTCCATGGTAAACTGGACTTCCATGGTAAACTGGACTCCCATGGTAAACTGGATTTCCATGGTAAACTGGAATTTCATGGTAAACTGGACGTCCATGGTAAACTGGATTTCCATGGTGACCTGGATTTCCATGGTAAACTGGATTGTCATGGTAAACTGGACTTCCATGGTAAACTGGACTTCCATGGTAAACTGGACTACCATGGTGAACTGGACTTCCATGGTAAACTGGATTTTCATGGTAAACTGGACTACCATGGTGAACTGGACTTCCATGGTGAACTGGATTTCCATGGTAAACTGGATTGTCATGGTAAACTGGACTTCCATGGTAAACTGGACTTCCATGGTAAACTGGATTTCCATGGTAAATTTGACTTCCATGATGGCCTGGACTTCCATGGTAAACTGGACTCCGATGGTAAACTGGACTTCCATGGTAAACTGGACTTCCATGGTAAACTGGACTCCCATGGTAAACTGGATTTCCATGGTAAACCGGACTTCCATGGTAAACTGGACGTCCATGGTAAACTGGATTTCCATGGTGACCTGGATTTCCATGGTAAACTGGACTCCCATGGTAAACTGGACCTCCATGGTCAACTGGATTTTCATGGTAAACTGGACTTCCATGGTAAACTGGATTTCCATGGTAAACTGGACTTCCATGGTTAACTTGACGTCCATGGTAAACTGGATTTCCATGGTGAACTGGACTTCCATGGTAAACTGGAATTTCATGGTAAACTGGACTTCCATGGTAAACTGGACTTCCATGGTAAACTGGATTTTCATGGTAAACTGGACTTCCATGGTAAACTGGATTTCCATGGTAAACTTGACTTCCATGGTGAACTGAACTCCCATGGTAAACTGGATTTCCATGGTAAACGGGACTCCATGGTGAACTGAACTCCCATGGTAAAGTGGATTTCCATGGTAAACTGGACTTCAATGGTAAACTGGACGTCCATGGTAAACTGGATTTTCATGGTAAACTGGACTTCCAGGATAAACTGGACTACTATGGTGAATGGACTTCCATGGTGAACTGGATTTTTATGGTAAACTGAACTTCCATGGTAAAATGGACTTCAATGTTAAACTGGACCTCTATGGTGAACTGTATTTACATTGTAAACTGGACTCGCATGGTAAACTGGATTTCCATGGTAAACTGGACTTCCATGGTAAATTGGACGTCCATGGTAAACTGGATTTCAATTGGAAATTGGACTTCCATGGTGACCTGGACTTCCATGGTAAACTGGATTTTCATGGTAAACTGGACTACCATGGTGAACTGGACTTCCATGGTGAACTGGACTTCCATGGTAAATTGGACTTCCATGATGGCCTGGACTTCCATGGTAAACTGGACTCCCATGGTAAACTGGATTTCCATGGTAAACTGGACTTCCATGGTAAACTGGACTCCCATGGTAAACTGGATTTCCATGGTAAACTGGAATTTCATGGTAAACTGGACGTCCATGGTAAACTGGATTTCCATGGTGACCTGGATTTCCATGGTAAACTGGATTGTCATGGTAAACTGGACTTCCATGGTAAACTGGACTTCCATGGTAAACTGGACTACCATGGTGAACTGGACTTCCATGGTAAACTGGATTTTCATGGTAAACTGGACTACCATGGTGAACTGGACTTCCATGGTGAACTGGATTTCCATGGTAAACTGGATTGTCATGGTAAACTGGACTTCCATGGTAAACTGGACTTCCATGGTAAACTGGATTTCCATGGTAAATTTGACTTCCATGATGGCCTGGACTTCCATGGTAAACTGGACTCCGATGGTAAACTGGACTTCCATGGTAAACTGGACTTCCATGGTAAACTGGACTCCCATGGTAAACTGGATTTCCATGGTAAACTGGACTTCCATGGTAAACTGGACGTCCATGGTAAACTGGATTTCCATGGTGACCTGAATTTCCATGGTAAACTGGACTCCCATGGTAAACTGGACTTCCATGGTCAACTGGATTTTCATGGTAAACTGGACTTCCATGGTAAACTGGATTTCCATGGTAAACTGGACTTCCATGGTTAACTTGACGTCCATGGTAAACTGGATTTCCATGGTGAACTGGACTTCCATGGTAAACTGGATTTTCATGGTAAACTGGACTTCCATGGTAAACTGGATTTCCATGGTAAACTTGACTTCCATGGTGAACTGAACTCCCATGGTAAACTGGATTTCCATGGTAAACGGGACTCCATGGTGAACTGAACTCCCATGGTAAAGTGGATTTCCATGGTAAACTGGACTTCAATGGTAAACTGGACGTCCATGGTAAACTGGATTTTCATGGTAAACTGGACTTCCAGGGTAAACTGGACTACTATGGTGAATGGACTTCCATGGTGAACTGGATTTTTATGGTAAACTGAACTTCCATGGTAAAATGGACTTCAATGTTAAACTGGACCTCTATGGTGAACTGTATTTACATTGTAAACTGGACTCGCATGGTAAACTGGATTTCCATGGTAAACTGGACTTCCATGGTAAATTGGACGTCCATGGTAAACTGGATTTCAATTGGAAATTGGACTTCCATGGTGACCTGGACTTCCATGGTAAACTGGATTTTCATGGTAAACTGGACTACCATGGTGAACTGGACTTCCATGGTGAACTGGACTTCCATGGTAAATTGGACTTCCATGATGGCCTGGACTTCCATGGTAAACTGGACTCCCATGGTAAACTGGATTTCCATGGTAAACTGGACTTCCATGGTAAACTGGACTCCCATGGTAAACTGGATTTCCATGGTAAACTGGAATTTCATGGTAAACTGGACGTCCATGGTAAACTGGATTTCCATGGTGACCTGGATTTCCATGGTAAACTGGATTGTCATGGTAAACTGGACTTCCATGGTAAACTGGACTTCCATGGTAAACTGGACTACCATGGTGAACTGGACTTCCATGGTAAACTGGATTTTCATGGTAAACTGGACTACCATGGTGAACTGGACTTCCATGGTGAACTGGATTTCCATGGTAAACTGGATTGTCATGGTAAACTGGACTTCCACGGTAAACTGGACTTCCATGGTAAACTGGATTTCCATGGTAAATTTGACTTCCATGATGGCCTGGACTTCCATGGTAAACTGGACTCCGATGGTAAACTGGACTTCCATGGTAAACTGGACTTCCATGGTAAACTGGACTCCCACGGTAAACTGGATTTCCATGGTAAACTGGACTTCCATGGTAAACTGGACGTCCATGGTAAACTGGATTTCCATGGTGACCTGAATTTCCATGGTAAACTGGACTCGCATGGTAAACTGGACTTCCATGGTCAACTGGATTTTCATGGTAAACTGGACTTCCATGGTAAACTGGATTTCCATGGTAAACTGGACTTCCATGGTTAACTTGACGTCCATGGTAAACTGGATTTCCATGGTGAACTGGACTTCCATGGTAAACTGGATTTTCATGGTAAACTGGACTTCCATGGTAAACTGGACTTCCATGGTAAACTGGATTTTCATGGTAAACTGGACTTCCATGGTAAACTGGATTTCCATGGTAAACTTGACTTCCATGGTGAACTGAACTCCCATGGTAAACTGGATTTCCATGGTAAACTTGACTTCCATGGTGAACTGAACTCCCATGGTAAACTGGATTTCCATGGTAAACTGGACTTCCATGGTAAACTGGACGTCCATGGTAAACTGGATCTTAATGGTAAACTGGACTTGCGTGGTGACCTGGACTTCCATGGTAAACTGGATTTTCATGGTAAGCTGGACTTCCAGGGTAAACTGGACTACTATGGTGAACGGACTTCCATGGTGAACTGGATTTTTATGGTAAACTGAACTTCCATGGTAAAATGGACTTCCATGGTAAACTGGACCTCTATGGTGAACTGTATTTACATCGTAAACTGTACTCGCATGGTAAACTGGATTTCCATGGTAAACTGGACTTCCATGGTAAATTGAACGTCCATGGTAAACTGGATTTCAATGGGAAACTGGACTTCCATGGTGACCTGGACTTCCATGGTAAACTGGATTTTCATGGTAAACTGGACTACCATGGTGAACTGGACTTCCATGGTGAACTGGATTTCCATGGTAAACTGGATTGTCATGGTAAACTGGACTTCCATGGTAAACTGGACTTCCATGGTAAACTGGATTTCCATGGTAAATTTGACTTCCATGATGGCCTGGACTTCCATGGTAAACTGGACTTCCATGGTAAACTGGACTCCCATGGTAAACTGGATTTCCATGGTAAACTGGACTTCCATGGTAAACTGGACGTCCATGGTAAACTGGATTTCCATGGTGACCTGGATTTCCATGGTAAACTGGACTTCCATGGTAAACTGGATTTTCATGGTAAACTGGACTTCCATGGTAAACTGGACTTCCATGGTAAACTGGACTTCCATAGTAAACTGGACGTCCATGGTAAACTGGATTTCCTTGGTGACCTGGACTTCCATGGTAAAATGGACTCCCATGGTAAACTGGATTTCCATGGTAAACGGGACTCCATGGTAAACTGGACGTCCATGGTAAACTGGATTTTCATGGTAAACTGGACTTCCAGGGTAAACTGGACTACTATGGTGAACGGACTTCCATGGTGAACTGGATTTTTATGGTAGACTGAATTTCAATGGTAAAATTGACTTCCATGGTAAACTGGACCTCTATGGTGAACTGTATTTACATCGTAAACTGGACTCGCATGGTAAACTGGATTTTCATGGTAAACTGGACTTCCATGGTAAACTGGACTTCCATGGTAAACTGGACGTCCATGGTAAACTGGATTTTCATGGTAAACTGGACTTCCAGGGTAAACTGGACTACTATATTGAATGGACTTCCATGGTGAACTGGATGTTTATAGTAAACTGAACTTCCATGGTAAAATGGACTTCCATGTTAAACTGGACCTCTATGGTGAACTGTATTTACATTGTAAACTGGACTCGCATGGTAAACTGGATTTCCATGGTAAACTGGACTTCCATGGTAAATTGGACGTCCATGGTAAACTGGATTTCAATTGGAAATTGGACTTCCATGGTGACCTGGACTTCCATGGTAAACTGGATTTTCATGGTAAACTGGACTACCATGGTGAACTGGACTTCCATGGTGAACTGGACTTCCATGATGGCCTGGACTTCCATGGTAAACTGGACTCCCATGGTAAACTGGATTTCCATGGTAAACTGGATTTCCATGGTAAACTGGACTCCCATGGTAAACTGGACTCCCATGGTAAACTGGATTTCCATGGTAAACGGGACTCCATGGTGAACTGAACTTCCATGGTAAACTGGATTTTCATGGTAAACTGGACTTCCAGGGTAAACTGGACTACTATGGTGAATGGACTTCCATGGTGAACTGGATTTTTATGGTAAACTGAACTTCCATGGTAAAATGGACTTCCATGTTAAACTGGACCTCTATGGTGAAATGTATTTACATTGTAAACTGGACTCGCATGGTAAACTGGATTTCCATGGTAAACTGGACTTCCATGGTAAATTGGACGTCCATGGTAAACTGGATTTCAATTGGAAATTGGACTTCCATGGTGACCTGGACTTCCATGGAAAACTGGATTTTCATGGTAAACTGGACTACCATGTTGAACTGGACTTCCATGGTGAACTGGACTTCCATGGTAAATTGGACTTCCATGATGGCCTGGACTTCCATGGTAAACTGGACTCCCATGGTAAACTGGATTTCCATGGTAAACTGGACTTCCATGGTAAACTGGACTCCCATGGTAAACTGGATTTCCATGGTAAACTGGAATTTCATGGTAAACTGGACGTCCATGGTAAACTGGATTTCCATGGTGACCTGGATTTTCATGGTAAACTGGATTTCCATGGTAAACTGGACTCCCATGGTAAACTGGACTCCCATAGTTAACTGGATTTCCATGGTAAACTGGACTTCCATGGTAAACTGGACGTCCATGGTAAACTGGATTTCCATGGTGACCTGGACTTCCATGGTGAAATGGACTCCCATGGTAAACTGGATTTCCATGGTAAACGGGACTCCATGGTGAACTGAACTCCCATGGTAAAGTGGATTTCCATGGTAAACTGGACTTCAATGGTAAACTGGACGTCCATGGTAAACTGGATTTTCATGGTAAACTGGACTTCCAGGGTAAACTGGACTACTATGGTGAATGGACTTCCATGGTGAACTGGATTTTTATGGTAAACTGAACTTCCATGGTAAAATGGACTTAAATGTTAAACTGGACCTCTATGGTGAACTGTATTTACATTGTAAACTGGACTCGCATGGTAAACTGGATTTCCATGGTAAACTGGACTTCCATGGTAAATTGGACGTCCATGGTAAACTGGATTTCAATTGGAAATTGGACTTCCATGGTGACCTGGACTTCCATGGTAAACTGGATTTTCATGGTAAACTGGACTACCATGGTGAACTGGACTTCCATGGTGAACTGGACTTCCATGGTAAATTGGACTTCCATGATGGCCTGGACTTCCATGGTAAACTGGACTCCCATGGTAAACTGGATTTCCATGGTAAACTGGACTTCCATGGTAAACTGGACTCCCATCGTAAACTGGATTTCTATGGTAAACTGGAATTTCATGGTAAACTGGACGTCCATGGTAAACTGGATTTCCATGGTGACCTGGATTTCCATGGTAAACTGGATTGTCATGGTAAACTGGACTTCCATGGTAAACTGGACTTCCATGGTAAACTGGACTACCATGGTGAACTGGACTTCCATGGTAAACTGGATTTTCATGGTAAACTGGACTACCATGGTGAACTGGACTTCCATGGTGAACTGGATTTCCATGGTAAACTGGATTGTCATGGTAAACTGGACTTCCATGGTAAACTGGACTTCCATGGTAAACTGGATTTCCATGGTAAATTTGACTTCCATGATGGCCTGGACTTCCATGGTAAACTGGACTCCGATGGTAAACTGGACTTCCATGGTAAACTGGACTTCCATGGTAAACTGGACTCCCATGGTAAACTGGATTTCCATGGTAAACTGGACTTCCATGGTAAACTGGACGTCCATGGTAAACTGGATTTCCATGGTGACCTGGATTTCCATGGTAAACTGGACTCCCATGGTAAACTGGACTTCCATGGTCAACTGGATTTTCATGGTAAACTGGACTTCCATGGTAAACTGGATTTCCATGGTAAACTGGACTTCCATGGTTAACTTGACGTCCATGGTAAACTGGATTTCCATGGTGAACTGGACTTCCATGGTAAACTGGATTTTCATGGTAAACTGGACTTCCATGGTAAACTGGACTTCCATGGTAAACTGGACTTCCATGGTAAACTGGATTTCCATGGTAAACTTGACTTCCATGGTGAACTGAACTCCCATGGTAAACTGGATTTCCATGGTAAACGGGACTCCATGGTGAACTGAACTCCCATGGTAAAGTGGATTTCCATGGTAAACTGGACTTCAATGGTAAACTGGACGTCCATGGTAAACTGGATTTTCATGGTAAACTGGACTTCCAGGGTAAACTGGACTACTATGGTGAATGGACTTCCATGGTGAACTGGATTTTTATGGTAAACTGAACTTCCATGGTAAAATGGACTTCAATGTTAAACTGGACCTCTATGGTGAACTGTATTTACATTGTAAACTGGACTCGCATGGTAAACTGGATTTCCATGGTAAACTGGACTTCCATGGTAAATTGGACGTCCATGGTAAACTGGATTTCAATTGGAAATTGGACTTCCATGGTGACCTGGACTTCCATGGTAAACTGGATTTTCATGGTAAACTGGACTACCATGGTGAACTGGACTTCCATGGTGAACTGGACTTCCATGGTAAATTGGACTTCCATGATGGCCTGGACTTCCATGGTAAACTGGACTCCCATGGTAAACTGGATTTCCATGGTAAACTGGACTTCCATGGTAAACTGGACTCCCATGGTAAACTGGATTTCCATGGTAAACTGGAATTTCATGGTAAACTGGACGTCCATGGTAAACTGGATTTCCATGGTGACCTGGATTTCCATGGTAAACTGGATTGTCATGGTAAACTGGACTTCCATGGTAAACTGGACTTCCATGGTAAACTGGACTACCATGGTGAACTGGACTTCCATGGTAAACTGGATTTTCATGGTAAACTGGACTACCATGGTGAACTGGACTTCCATGGTGAACTGGATTTCCATGGTAAACTGGATTGTCATGGTAAACTGGACTTCCATGGTAAACTGGACTTCCATGGTAAACTGGATTTCCATGGTAAATTTGACTTCCATGATGGCCTGGACTTCCATGGTAAACTGGACTCCGATGGTAAACTGGACTTCCATGGTAAACTGGACTTCCATGGTAAACTGGACTCCCATGGTAAACTGGATTTCCATGGTAAACTGGACTTCCATGGTAAACTGGACGTCCATGGTAAACTGGATTTCCATGGTGACCTGGATTTCCATGGTAAACTGGACTCCCATGGTAAACTGGACTTCCATGGTCAACTGGATTTTCATGGTAAACTGGACTTCCATGGTAAACTGGATTTCCATGGTAAACTGGACTTCCATGGTTAACTTGACGTCCATGGTAAACTGGATTTCCATGGTGAACTGGACTTCCATGGTAAACTGGATTTTCATGGTAAACTGGACTTCCATGGTAAACTGGACTTCCATGGTAAACTGGATTTTCATGGTAAACTGGACTTCCATGGTAAACTGGATTTCCATGGTAAACTTGACTTCCATGGTGAACTGAACTCCCATGGTAAACTGGATTTCCATGGTAAACTTGACTTCCATGGTGAACTGAACTCCCATGGTAAACTGGATTTCCATGGTAAACTGGACTTCCATGGTAAACTGGACGTCCATGGTAAACTGGATCTTAATGGTAAACTGGACTTGCGTGGTGACCTGGACTTCCATGGTAAACTGGATTTTCCTGGTAAGCTGGACGTCCAGGGTAAACTGGACTACTATGGTGAACTGGATTTCCATGGTAAACTGGATTGTCATGGTAAACTGGACTTCCATGGTAAACTGGACTTCCATGGTAAACTGGATTTCCATGGTAAATTTGACTTCCATGATGGCCTGGACTTCCATGGTAAACTGGACTTCCATGGTAAACTGGACTCCCATGGTAAACTGGATTTCCATGGTAAACTGGATTGTCATGGTAAACTGGACTTCCATGGTAAACTGGACTTCCATGGTAAACTGGATTTCCATGGTAAATTTGACTTCCATGATGGCCTGGACTTCCATGGTAAACTGGACTTCCATGGTAAACTGGACTCCCATGGTAAACTGGATTTCCATGGTAAACTGGACTTCCATGGTAAACTGGACGTCCATGGTAAACTGGATTTCCATGGTGACCTGGATTTCCATGGTAAACTGGACTTCCATGGTAAACTGGATTTTCATGGTAAACTGGACTTCCATGGTAAACTGGACTTCCATGGTAAACTGGACTTCCATAGTAAACTGGACGTCCATGGTAAACTGGATTTCCTTGGTGACCTGGACTTCCATGGTAAAATGGACTCCCATGGTAAACTGGATTTCCATGGTAAACGGGACTCCATGGTAAACTGGACGTCCATGGTAAACTGGATTTTCATGGTAAACTGGACTTCCAGGGTAAACTGGACTACTATGGTGAACGGACTTCCATGGTGAACTGGATTTTTATGGTAGACTGAATTTCAATGGTAAAATTGACTTCCATGGTAAACTGGACCTCTATGGTGAACTGTATTTACATCGTAAACTGGACTCGCATGGTAAACTGGATTTTCATGGTAAACTGGACTTCCATGGTAAACTGGACTTCCATGGTAAACTGGACGTCCATGGTAAACTGGATTTTCATGGTAAACTGGACTTCCAGGGTAAACTGGACTACTATATTGAATGGACTTCCATGGTGAACTGGATGTTTATAGTAAACTGAACTTCCATGGTAAAATGGACTTCCATGTTAAACTGGACCTCTATGGTGAACTGTATTTACATTGTAAACTGGACTCGCATGGTAAACTGGATTTCCATGGTAAACTGGACTTCCATGGTAAATTGGACGTCCATGGTAAACTGGATTTCAATTGGAAATTGGACTTCCATGGTGACCTGGACTTCCATGGTAAACTGGATTTTCATGGTAAACTGGACTACCATGGTGAACTGGACTTCCATGGTGAACTGGACTTCCATGATGGCCTGGACTTCCATGGTAAACTGGACTCCCATGGTAAACTGGATTTCCATGGTAAACTGGAATTTCATGGTAAACTGGACGTCCATGGTAAACTGGATTTCCATGGTGACCTGGATTTCCATGGTAAACTGGATTTCCATGGTAAACTGGACTCCCATGGTAAACTGGACTCCCATGGTAAACTGGATTTCCATGGTAAACGGGACTCCATGGTGAACTGAACTTCCATGGTAAACTGGATTTTCATGGTAAACTGGACTTCCAGGGTAAACTGGACTACTATGGTGAATGGACTTCCATGGTGAACTGGATTTTTATGGTAAACTGAACTTCCATGGTAAAATGGACTTCCATGTTAAACTGGACCTCTATGGTGAACTGTATTTACATTGTAAACTGGACTCGCATGGTAAACTGGATTTCCATGGTAAACTGGACTTCCATGGTAAATTGGACGTCCATGGTAAACTGGATTTCAATTGGAAATTGGACTTCCATGGTGACCTGGACTTCCATGGAAAACTGGATTTTCATGGTAAACTGGACTACCATGTTGAACTGGACTTCCATGGTGAACTGGACTTCCATGGTAAATTGGACTTCCATGATGGCCTGGACTTCCATGGTAAACTGGACTCCCATGGTAAACTGGATTTCCATGGTAAACTGGACTTCCATGGTAAACTGGACTCCCATGGTAAACTGGATTTCCATGGTAAACTGGAATTTCATGGTAAACTGGACGTCCATGGTAAACTGGATTTCCATGGTGACCTGGATTTTCATGGTAAACTGGATTTCCATGGTAAACTGGACTCCCATGGTAAACTGGACTCCCATAGTTAACTGGATTTCCATGGTAAACTGGACTTCCATGGTAAACTGGACGTCCATGGTAAACTGGATTTCCATGGTGACCTGGACTTCCATGGTGAAATGGACTCCCATGGTAAACTGGATTTCCATGGTAAACGGGACTCCATGGTGAACTGAACTCCCATGGTAAAGTGGATTTCCATGGTAAACTGGACTTCAATGGTAAACTGGACGTCCATGGTAAACTGGATTTTCATGGTAAACTGGACTTCCAGGGTAAACTGGACTACTATGGTGAATGGACTTCCATGGTGAACTGGATTTTTATGGTAAACTGAACTTCCATGGTAAAATGGACTTCAATGTTAAACTGGACCTCTATGGTGAACTGTATTTACATTGTAAACTGGACTCGCATGGTAAACTGGATTTCCATGGTAAACTGGACTTCCATGGTAAATTGGACGTCCATGGTAAACTGGATTTCAATTGGAAATTGGACTTCCATGGTGACCTGGACTTCCATGGTAAACTGGATTTTCATGGTAAACTGGACTACCATGGTGAACTGGACTTCCATGGTGAACTGGACTTCCATGGTAAATTGGACTTCCATGATGGCCTGGACTTCCATGGTAAACTGGACTCCCATGGTAAACTGGATTTCCATGGTAAACTGGACTTCCATGGTAAACTGGACTCCCATCGTAAACTGGATTTCTATGGTAAACTGGAATTTCATGGTAAACTGGACGTCCATGGTAAACTGGATTTCCATGGTGACCTGGATTTCCATGGTAAACTGGATTGTCATGGTAAACTGGACTTCCATGGTAAACTGGACTTCCATGGTAAACTGGACTACCATGGTGAACTGGACTTCCATGGTAAACTGGATTTTCATGGTAAACTGGACTACCATGGTGAACTGGACTTCCATGGTGAACTGGATTTCCATGGTAAACTGGATTGTCATGGTAAACTGGACTTCCATGGTAAACTGGACTTCCATGGTAAACTGGATTTCCATGGTAAATTTGACTTCCATGATGGCCTGGACTTCCATGGTAAACTGGACTCCGATGGTAAACTGGACTTCCATGGTAAACTGGACTTCCATGGTAAACTGGACTCCCATGGTAAACTGGATTTCCATGGTAAACTGGACTTCCATGGTAAACTGGACGTCCATGGTAAACTGGATTTCCATGGTGACCTGGATTTCCATGGTAAACTGGACTCCCATGGTAAACTGGACTTCCATGGTCAACTGGATTTTCATGGTAAACTGGACTTCCATGGTAAACTGGATTTCCATGGTAAACTGGACTTCCATGGTTAACTTGACGTCCATGGTAAACTGGATTTCCATGGTGAACTGGACTTCCATGGTAAACTGGATTTTCATGGTAAACTGGACTTCCATGGTAAACTGGACTTCCATGGTAAACTGGATTTTCATGGTAAACTGGACTTCCATGGTAAACTGGATTTCCATGGTAAACTTGACTTCCATGGTGAACTGAACTCCCATGGTAAACTGGATTTCCATGGTAAACGGGACTCCATGGTGAACTGAACTCCCATGGTAAAGTGGATTTCCATGGTAAACTGGACTTCAATGGTAAACTGGACGTCCATGGTAAACTGGATTTTCATGGTAAACTGGACTTCCAGGGTAAACTGGACTACTATGGTGAATGGACTTCCATGGTGAACTGGATTTTTATGGTAAACTGAACTTCCATGGTAAAATGGACTTCAATGTTAAACTGGACCTCTATGGTGAACTGTATTTACATTGTAAACTGGACTCGCATGGTAAACTGGATTTCCATGGTAAACTGGACTTCCATGGTAAATTGGACGTCCATGGTAAACTGGATTTCAATTGGAAATTGGACTTCCATGGTGACCTGGACTTCCATGGTAAACTGGATTTTCATGGTAAACTGGACTACCATGGTGAACTGGACTTCCATGGTGAACTGGACTTCCATGGTAAATTGGACTTCCATGATGGCCTGGACTTCCATGGTAAACTGGACTCCCATGGTAAACTGGATTTCCATGGTAAACTGGACTTCCATGGTAAACTGGACTCCCATGGTAAACTGGATTTCCATGGTAAACTGGAATTTCATGGTAAACTGGACGTCCATGGTAAACTGGATTTCCATGGTGACCTGGATTTCCATGGTAAACTGGATTGTCATGGTAAACTGGACTTCCATGGTAAACTGGACTTCCATGGTAAACTGGACTACCATGGTGAACTGGACTTCCATGGTAAACTGGATTTTCATGGTAAACTGGACTACCATGGTGAACTGGACTTCCATGGTGAACTGGATTTCCATGGTAAACTGGATTGTCATGGTAAACTGGACTTCCATGGTAAACTGGACTTCCATGGTAAACTGGATTTCCATGGTAAATTTGACTTCCATGATGGCCTGGACTTCCATGGTAAACTGGACTCCGATGGTAAACTGGACTTCCATGGTAAACTGGACTTCCATGGTAAACTGGACTCCCATGGTAAACTGGATTTCCATGGTAAACTGGACTTCCATGGTAAACTGGACGTCCATGGTAAACTGGATTTCCATGGTGACCTGGATTTCCATGGTAAACTGGACTCCCATGGTAAACTGGACTTCCATGGTCAACTGGATTTTCATGGTAAACTGGACTTCCATGGTAAACTGGATTTCCATGGTAAACTGGACTTCCATGGTTAACTTGACGTCCATGGTAAACTGGATTTCCATGGTGAACTGGACTTCCATGGTAAACTGGATTTTCATGGTAAACTGGACTTCCATGGTAAACTGGACTTCCATGGTAAACTGGATTTTCATGGTAAACTGGACTTCCATGGTAAACTGGATTTCCATGGTAAACTTGACTTCCATGGTGAACTGAACTCCCATGGTAAACTGGATTTCCATGGTAAACTTGACTTCCATGGTGAACTGAACTCCCATGGTAAACTGGATTTCCATGGTAAACTGGACTTCCATGGTAAACTGGACGTCCATGGTAAACTGGATCTTAATGGTAAACTGGACTTGCGTGGTGACCTGGACTTCCATGGTAAACTGGATTTTCCTGGTAAGCTGGACTTCCAGGGTAAACTGGACTACTATGGTGAACGGACTTCCATGGTGAACTGGATTTTTATGGTAAACTGAACTTCCATGGTAAAATGGACTTCCATGGTAAACTGGACCTCTATGGTGAACTGTATTTACATCGTAAACTGGACTCGCATGGTAAACTGGATTTCCATGGTAAACTGGACTTCCATGGTAAATTGAACGTCCATGGTAAACTGGATTTCAATGGGAAACTGGACTTCCATGGTGACCTGGACTTCCATGGTAAACTGGATTTTCATGGTAAACTGGACTACCATGGTGAACTGGACTTCCATGGTGAACTGGATTTCCATGGTAAACTGGATTGTCATGGTAAACTGGACTTCCATGGTAAACTGGACTTCCATGGTAAACTGGATTTCCATGGTAAATTTGACTTCCATGATGGCCTGGACTTCCATGGTAAACTGGACTTCCATGGTAAACTGGACTCCCATGGTAAACTGGATTTCCATGGTAAACTGGACTTCCATGGTAAACTGGACGTCCATGGTAAACTGGATTTCCATGGTGACCTGGATTTCCATGGTAAACTGGACTCCCATGGTAAACTGGACTTCCATGGTAAACTGATTTTCATGGTAAACTGGACTTCAATGGTAAACTGGATTTCCATGGTAAACTGGACTTCCATGGTAAACTTGACGTCCATGGTAAACTGGATTTCCATGGTGAACTGGACTTCCATGGTAAACTGGATTTTCATGGTAAACTGGACTTCCATGGTAAACTGGACTTCCATGGTAAACTGGATTTTCATGGTAAACTGGACTTCCAGGGTAAACTGGACTACTATGGTGAACGGACTTCCATGGTGAACTGGATTTTTATGGTAAACTGAACGTCCATGGTAAAATGGATTTCCATGGTAAACTGGACTTCCATGGTAAATTGAACGTCCATGGTAAACTGGATTTCAATGGGAAACTGGACTTCCATGGTGACCTGGACTTCCATGGTAAACTGGATTTTCATGGTAAACTGGACTACCATGGTGAACTAGACTTCCATGGTGAACTGGATTTCCATGGTAAACTGGATTGTCATGGTAAACTGGACTTCCATGGTAAACTGGACTTCCATGGTAAACTGGATTTCCATGGTAAATTTGACTTCCATGATGGCCTGGACTTCCATGGTAAACTGGACTCCGATGGTAAACTGGACTTCCATGGTAAACTGGACTTCCATGGTAAACTGGACTCCCATGGTAAACTGGATTTCCATGGTAAACTGGACTTCCATGGTAAACTGGACGTCCATGGTAAACTGGATTTCCATGGTGACCTGGATTTCCATGGTAAACTGGACTCCCATGGTAAACTGGACTTCCATGGTAAACTGGATTTTCATGGTAAACTGGACTTCCATGGTAAACTGGATTTCCATGGTAAACTGGACTTCCATGGTTAACTTGACGTCCATGGTAAACTGGATTTCCATGGTGAACTGGACTTCCATGGTAAACTGGATTTTCATGGTAAACTGGACTTCCATGGTAAACTGGACTTCCATGGTAAACTGGATTTTCATGGTAAACTGGACTTCCATGGTAAACTGGATTTCCATGGTAAACTTGACTTCCATGGTGAACTGAACTCCCATGGTAAACTGGATTTCCATGGTAAACTTGACTTCCATGGTGAACTGAACTCCCATGGTAAACTGGATTTCCATGGTAAACTGGACTTCCATGGTAAACTGGACGTCCATGGTAAACTGGATCTTAATGGTAAACTGGACTTGCGTGGTGACCTGGACTTCCATGGTAAACTGGATTTTCATGGTAAGCTGGACTTCCAGGGTAAACTGGACTACTATGGTGAACGGACTTCCATGGTGAACTGGATTTTTATGGTAAACTGAACTTCCATGGTAAAATGGACTTCCATGGTAAACTGGACCTCTATGGTGAACTGTATTTACATCGTAAACTGGACTCGCATGGTAAACTGGATTTCCATGGTAAACAGGACTTCCATGGTAAATTGAACGTCCATGGTAAACTGGATTTCAATGGGAAACTGGACTTCCATGGTGACCTGGACTTCCATGGTAAACTGGATTTTCATGGTAAACTGGACTACCATGGTGAACTGGACTTCCATGGTGAACTGGATTTCCATGGTAAACTGGATTGTCATGGTAAACTGGACTTCCATGGTAAACTGGACTTCCATGGTAAACTGGATTTCCATGGTAAATTTGACTTCCATGATGGCCTGGACTTCCATGGTAAACTGGACTCCGATGGTAAACTGGATTTCCATGGTAAACTGGACTTCCATGGTAAACTGGACTTCCATGGTAAACTGGATTTCCATGGTAAACTGGACTTCCATGGTAAACTGGACGTCCATGGTAAACTGGATTTCCATGGTGACCTGGATTTCCATGGTAAACTGGACTCCCATGGTAAACTGGACTTCCATGGTAAACTGGATTTTCATGGTAAACTGGACTTCCATGGTAAACTGGATTTCCATGGTAAACTGGAATTCCATGGTAAACTTGACGTCCATGGTAAACTGGATTTCCATGGTGAACTGGACTTCCATGGTAAACTGGATTTTCATGGTAAACTGGACTTCCATGGTAAACTGGACTTCCATGGTAAACTGGATTTTCATGGTAAACTGGACTTCCATGGTAAACTGGATTTCCATGGTAAACTTGACTTCCATGGTGAACTGAACTCCCATGGTAAACTGGATTTCCATGGTAAACTTGACTTCCATGGTGAACTGAACTCCCATGGTAAACTGGATTTCCATGGTAAACTGGACTTCCATGGTAAACTGGACGTCCATGGTAAACTGGATCTTAATGGTAAACTGGACTTGCGTGGTGACCTGGACTTCCAGGGTAAACTGGACTACTATGGTGAACGGACTTCCATGGTGAACTGGATTTTTATGGTATACTGAACTTCCATGGTAAAATGGACTTCCATGGTAAACTGGACCTCTATGGTGAACTGTATTTACATCGTAAACTGGACTCGCATGGTAAACTGGATTTCCATGGTAAACTGGACTTCCATGGTAAATTGAACGTCCATGGTAAACTGGATTTCCATGGTAAATTTGACTTCCATGATGGCCTGGACTTCCATGGTAAACTGGACTCCGATGGTAAACTGGATTTCCATGGTAAACTGGACTTCCATGGTAAACTGGACTCCCATGGTAAACTGGATTTCCCTGGTAAACTGGACTTCCATGGTAAACTGGACGTCCATGGTAAACTGGATTTCCATGGTGACCTGGATTTCCATGGTAAACTGGACTCCCATGGTAAACTGGACTTCCATGGTAAACTGATTTTCATGGTAAACTGGACTTCCATGGTAAACTGGATTTCCATGGTAAACTGGACTTCCATGGTAAACTTGACGTCCATGGTAAACTGGATTTCCATGGTGAACTGGACTTCCATGGTAAACTGGATTTTCATGGTAAACTGGACTTCCATGGTAAACTGGACTTCCATGGTAAACTGGATTTTCATGGTAAACTGGACTTCCAGGGTAAACTGGACTACTATGGTGAACGGACTTCCATGGTGAACTGGATTTTTATGGTAAACTGAACTTCCATGGTAAAATGGATTTCCATGGTAAACTGGACTTCCATGGTAAATTGAACGTCCATGGTAAACTGGATTTCAATGGGAAACTGGACTTCCATGGTGACCTGGACTTCCATGGTAAACTGGATTTTCATGGTAAACTGGACTACCATGGTGAACTGGACTTCCATGGTGAACTGGATTTCCATGGTAAACTGGATTGTCATGGTAAACTGGACTTCCATGGTAAACTGGACTTCCATGGTAAACTGGACTTCCATGGTAAACTGGATTTCCATGGTAAATTTGACTTCCATGATGGCCTGGACTTCCATGGTAAACTGGACTCCGATGGTAAACTGGATTTCCATGGTAAACTGGACTTCCATGGTAAACTGGACTCCCATGGTAAACTGGATTTCCATGGTAAACTGGACTTCCATGGTAAACTGGACGTCTATGGTAAACTGGATTTCCATGGTGACCTGGATTTCCATGGTAAACTGGACTCCCATGGTAAACTGGACTTCCATGGTAAACTGGATTTTCATGGTAAACTGGACTTCCATGGTAAACTGGATTTCCATGGTAAACTGGACTTCCATGGTTAACTTGACGTCCATGGTAAACTGGATTTCCATGGTGAACTGGACTTCCATGGTAAACTGGATTTTCAAAGTAAACTGGACTTCCATGGTAAACTGGACTTCCATGGTAAACTGGATTTTCATGGTAAACTGGACTTCCATGGTAAACTGGATTTCCATGGTAAACTTGACTTCCATGGTGAACTGAACTCCCATGGTAAACTGGATTTCCATGGTAAACTTGACTTCCATGGTGAACTGAACTCCCATGGTAAACTGGATTTCCATGGTAAACTGGACTTCCATGGTAAACTGGACGTCCATGGTAAACTGGATTTCCATGGTAAACTGGATTGTCATGGTAAACTGGACTTCCATGGTAAACTGGACTTCCATGGTAAACTGGATTTCCATGGTAAATTTGACTTCCATGATGGCCTGGACTTCCATGGTAAACTGGACTCCGATGGTAAACTGGATTTCCATGGTAAACTGGACTTCCATGGTAAACTGGACTTCCATGGTAAACTGGACTCCCATGGTAAACTGGATTTCCATGGTAAACTGGACTTCCATGGTAAACTGGACGTCCATGGTAAACTGGATTTCCATGGTGACCTGGATTTCCATGGTAAACTGGACTCCCATGGCAAACTGGACTTCCATGGTAAACTGGATTTTCATGGTAAACTGGACTTCCATGGTAAACTGGATTTCCATGGTAAACTGGAATTCCATGGTAAACTTGACGTCCATGGTAAACTGGATTTCCATGGTGAACTGGACTTCCATGGTAAACTGGATTTTCATGGTAAACTGGACTTCCATGGTAAACTGGACTTCCATGGTAAACTGGATTTTCATGGTAAACTGGACTTCCATGGTAAACTGGATTTCCATGGTAAACTTGACTTCCATGGTGAACTGAACTCCCATGGTAAACTGGATTTCCATGGTAAACTTGACTTCCATGGTGAACTGAACTCCCATGGTAAACTGGATTTCCATGGTAAACTGGACTTCCATGGTAAACTGGACGTCCATGGTAAACTGGATCTTAATGGTAAACTGGACTTGCGTGGTGACCTGGACTTCCAGGGTAAACTGGACTACTATGGTGAACGGACTTCCATGGTGAACTGGATTTTTATGGTAAACTGAACTTCCATGGTAAAATGGACTTCCATGGTAAACTGGATTTCCATGGTAAATTTGACTTCCATGATGGCCTGGACTTCCATGGTAAACTGGACTCCGATGGTAAACTGGATTTCCATGGTAAACTGGACTTCCATGGTAAACTGGACTTCCATGGTAAACTGGACTCCCATGGTAAACTGGATTTCCCTGGTAAACTGGACTTCCATGGTAAACTGGACGTCCATGGTAAACTGGATTTCCATGGTGACCTGGATTTCCATGGTAAACTGGACTCCCATGGTAAACTGGACTTCCATGGTAAACTGATTTTCATGGTAAACTGGACTTCCATGGTAAACTGGATTTCCATGGTAAACTGGACTTCCATGGTAAACTTGACGTCCATGGTAAACTGGATTTCCATGGTGAACTGGACTTCCATGGTAAACTGGATTGTCATGGTAAACTGGACTTCCATGGTAAACTGGACTTCCATGGTAAACTGGATTTTCATGGTAAACTGGACTTCCAGGGTAAACTGGACTACTATGGTGAACGGACTTCCATGGTGAACTGGATTTTTATGGTAAACTGAACTTCCATGGTAAAATGGATTTCCATGGTAAACTGGACTTCCATGGTAAATTGAACGTCCATGGTAAACTGGATTTCAATGGGAAACTGGACTTCCATGGTGACCTGGACTTCCATGGTAAACTGGATTTTCATGGTAAACTGGACTACCATGGTGAACTGGACTTCCATGGTGAACTGGATTTCCATGGTAAACTGGATTGTCATGGTAAACTGGACTTCCATGGTAAACTGGACTTCCATGGTAAACTGGATTTCCATGGTAAATTTGACTTCCATGATGGCCTGGACTTCCATGGTAAACTGGACTCCGATGGTAAACTGGATTTCCATGGTAAACTGGACTTCCATGGTAAACTGGACTCCCATGGTAAACTGGATTTCCATGGTAAACTGGACTTCCATGGTAAACTGGATTTCCATGGTAAATTTGACTTCCATGATGGCCTGGACTTCCATGGTAAACTGGACTCCGATGGTAAACTGGATTTCCATGGTAAACTGGACTTCCATGGTAAACTGGACTCCCATGGTAAACTGGATTTCCATGGTAAACTGGACTTCCATGGTAAACTGGACGTCTATGGTAAACTGGATTTCCATGGTGACCTGGATTTCCATGGTAAACTGGACTCCCATGGTAAACTGGACTTCCATGGTAAACTGGATTTTCATGGTAAACTGGACTTCCATGGTAAACTGGATTTCCATGGTAAACTGGACTTCCATGGTTAACTTGACGTCCATGGTAAACTGGATTTCCATGGTGAACTGGACTTCCATGGTAAACTGGATTTTCAAAGTAAACTGGACTTCCATGGTAAACTGGACTTCCATGGTAAACTGGATTTTCATGGTAAACTGGACTTCCATGGTAAACTGGATTTCCATGGTAAACTTGACTTCCATGGTGAACTGAACTCCCATGGTAAACTGGATTTCCATGGTAAACTTGACTTCCATGGTGAACTGAACTCCCATGGTAAACTGGATTTCCATGGTAAACTGGACTTCCATGGTAAACTGGACGTCCATGGTAAACTGGATTTCCATGGTAAACTGGATTGTCATGGTAAACTGGACTTCCATGGTAAACTGGACTTCCATGGTAAACTGGATTTCCATGGTAAATTTGACTTCCATGATGGCCTGGACTTCCATGGTAAACTGGACTCCGATGGTAAACTGGATTTCCATGGTAAACTGGACTTCCATGGTAAACTGGACTTCCATGGTAAACTGGACTCCCATGGTAAACTGGATTTCCATGGTAAACTGGACTTCCATGGTAAACTGGACGTCCATGGTAAACTGGATTTCCATGGTGACCTGGATTTCCATGGTAAACTGGACTCCCATGGCAAACTGGACTTCCATGGTAAACTGGATTTTCATGGTAAACTGGACTTCCATGGTAAACTGGATTTCCATGGTAAACTGGAATTCCATGGTAAACTTGACGTCCATGGTAAACTGGATTTCCATGGTGAACTGGACTTCCATGGTAAACTGGATTTTCATGGTAAACTGGACTTCCATGGTAAACTGGACTTCCATGGTAAACTGGATTTTCATGGTAAACTGGACTTCCATGGTAAACTGGATTTCCATGGTAAACTTGACTTCCATGGTGAACTGAACTCCCATGGTAAACTGGATTTCCATGGTAAACTTGACTTCCATGGTGAACTGAACTCCCATGGTAAACTGGATTTCCATGGTAAACTGGACTTCCATGGTAAACTGGACGTCCATGGTAAACTGGATCTTAATGGTAAACTGGACTTGCGTGGTGACCTGGACTTCCAGGGTAAACTGGACTACTATGGTGAACGGACTTCCATGGTGAACTGGATTTTTATGGTAAACTGAACTTCCATGGTAAAATGGACTTCCATGGTAAACTGGATTTCCATGGTAAATTTGACTTCCATGATGGCCTGGACTTCCATGGTAAACTGGACTCCGATGGTAAACTGGATTTCCATGGTAAACTGGACTTCCATGGTAAACTGGACTTCCATGGTAAACTGGACTCCCATGGTAAACTGGATTTCCCTGGTAAACTGGACTTCCATGGTAAACTGGACGTCCATGGTAAACTGGATTTCCATGGTGACCTGGATTTCCATGGTAAACTGGACTCCCATGGTAAACTGGACTTCCATGGTAAACTGATTTTCATGGTAAACTGGACTTCCATGGTAAACTGGATTTCCATGGTAAACTGGACTTCCATGGTAAACTTGACGTCCATGGTAAACTGGATTTCCATGGTGAACTGGACTTCCATGGTAAACTGGATTGTCATGGTAAACTGGACTTCCATGGTAAACTGGACTTCCATGGTAAACTGGATTTTCATGGTAAACTGGACTTCCAGGGTAAACTGGACTACTATGGTGAACGGACTTCCATGGTGAACTGGATTTTTATGGTAAACTGAACTTCCATGGTAAAATGGATTTCCATGGTAAACTGGACTTCCATGGTAAATTGAACGTCCATGGTAAACTGGATTTCAATGGGAAACTGGACTTCCATGGTGACCTGGACTTCCATGGTAAACTGGATTTTCATGGTAAACTGGACTACCATGGTGAACTGGACTTCCATGGTGAACTGGATTTCCATGGTAAACTGGATTGTCATGGTAAACTGGACTTCCATGGTAAACTGGACTTCCATGGTAAACTGGATTTCCATGGTAAATTTGACTTCCATGATGGCCTGGACTTCCATGGTAAACTGGACTCCGATGGTAAACTGGATTTCCATGGTAAACTGGACTTCCATGGTAAACTGGACTCCCATGGTAAACTGGATTTCCATGGTAAACTGGACTTCCATGGTAAACTGGACGTCCATGGTAAACTGGATTTCCATGGTGACCTGGATTCCATGGTAAACTGGACTCCCATGGTAAACTGGACTTCCATGGTAAACTGGATTTTCATGGTAAACTGGACTTCCATGGTAAACTGGACTTCCATGGTTAACTTGACGTCCATGGTAAACTGGATTTCCATGGTGAACTGGACTTCCATGGTAAACTGGATTTTCAAAGTAAACTGGACTTCCATGGTAAACTGGACTTCCATGGTAAACTGGATTTTCATGGTAAACTGGACTTCCATGGTAAACTGGATTTCCATGGTAAACTTGACTTCCATGGTGAACTGAACTCCCATGGTAAACTGGATTTCCATGGTAAACTTGACTTCCATGGTGAACTGAACTCCCATGGTAAACTGGATTTCCATGGTAAACTGGACTTCCATGGTAAACTGGACGTCCATGGTAAACTGGATTTCCATGGTAAACTGGATTGTCATGGTAAACTGGACTTCCATGGTAAACTGGACTTCCATGGTAAACTGGATTTCCATGGTAAATTTGACTTCCATGATGGCCTGGACTTCCATGGTAAACTGGACTCCGATGGTAAACTGGATTTCCATGGTAAACTGGACTTCCATGGTAAACTGGACTTCCATGGTAAACTGGATTTCCATGGTAAACTGGACTTCCATGGTAAACTGGACGTCCATGGTAAACTGGATTTCCATGGTGACCTGGATTTCCATGGTAAACTGGACTCCCATGGTAAACTGGACTTCCATGGTAAACTGGATTTTCATGGTAAACTGGACTTCCATGGTAAACTGGATTTCCATGGTAAACTGGAATTCCATGGTAAACTTGACGTCCATGGTAAACTGGATTTCCATGGTGAACTGGACTTCCATGGTAAACTGGATTTCCATGGTAAACTGGACTTCCATGGTTAACTTGACGTCCATGGTAAACTGGATTTCCATGGTGAACTGGACTTCCATGGTAAACTGGATTTTCAAAGTAAACTGGACTTCCATGGTAAACTGGACTTCCATGGTAAACTGGATTTTCATGGTAAACTGGACTTCCATGGTAAACTGGATTTCCATGGTAAACTTGACTTCCATGGTGAACTGAACTCCCATGGTAAACTGGATTTCCATGGTAAACTGGACTTCCATGGTAAACTGGACGTCCATGGTAAACTGGATCTTAATGGTAAACTGGACTTGCGTGGTGACCTGGACTTCCAGGGTAAACTGGACTACTATGGTGAACGGACTTCCATGGTGAACTGGATTTTTATGGTATACTGAACTTCCATGGTAAAATGGACTTCCATGGTAAACTGGACCTCTATGGTGAACTGTATTTACATCGTAAACTGGACTCGCATGGTAAACTGGATTTCCATGGTAAACTGGACTTCCATGGTAAATTGAACGTCCATGGTAAACTGGATTTCCATGGTAAATTTGACTTCCATGATGGCCTGGACTTCCATGGTAAACTGGACTCCGATGGTAAACTGGATTTCCATGGTAAACTGGACTTCCATGGTAAACTGGACTCCCATGGTAAACTGGATTTCCCTGGTAAACTGGACTTCCATGGTAAACTGGACGTCCATGGTAAACTGGATTTCCATGGTGACCTGGATTTCCATGGTAAACTGGACTCCCATGGTAAACTGGACTTCCATGGTAAACTGATTTTCATGGTAAACTGGACTTCCATGGTAAACTGGATTTCCATGGTAAACTGGACTTCCATGGTAAACTTGACGTCCATGGTAAACTGGATTTCCATGGTGAACTGGACTTCCATGGTAAACTGGATTTTCATGGTAAACTGGACTTCCATGGTAAACTGGACTTCCATGGTAAACTGGATTTTCATGGTAAACTGGACTTCCAGGGTAAACTGGACTACTATGGTGAACGGACTTCCATGGTGAACTGGATTTTTATGGTAAACTGAACTTCCATGGTAAAATGGATTTCCATGGTAAACTGGACTTCCATGGTAAATTGAACGTCCATGGTAAACTGGATTTCAATGGGAAACTGGACTTCCATGGTGACCTGGACTTCCATGGTAAACTGGATTTTCATGGTAAACTGGACTACCATGGTGAACTGGACTTCCATGGTGAACTGGATTTCCATGGTAAACTGGATTGTCATGGTAAACTGGACTTCCATGGTAAACTGGACTTCCATGGTAAACTGGATTTCCATGGTAAATTTGACTTCCATGATGGCCTGGACTTCCATGGTAAACTGGACTCCGATGGTAAACTGGATTTCCATGGTAAACTGGACTTCCATGGTAAACTGGACTCCCATGGTAAACTGGATTTCCATGGTAAACTGGACTTCCATGGTAAACTGGACGTCCATGGTAAACTGGATTTCCATGGTGACCTGGATTCCATGGTAAACTGGACTCCCATGGTAAACTGGACTTCCATGGTAAACTGGATTTTCATGGTAAACTGGACTTCCATGGTAAACTGGACTTCCATGGTTAACTTGACGTCCATGGTAAACTGGATTTCCATGGTGAACTGGACTTCCATGGTAAACTGGATTTTCAAAGTAAACTGGACTTCCATGGTAAACTGGACTTCCATGGTAAACTGGATTTTCATGGTAAACTGGACTTCCATGGTAAACTGGATTTCCATGGTAAACTTGACTTCCATGGTGAACTGAACTCCCATGGTAAACTGGATTTCCATGGTAAACTTGACTTCCATGGTGAACTGAACTCCCATGGTAAACTGGATTTCCATGGTAAACTGGACTTCCATGGTAAACTGGACGTCCATGGTAAACTGGATTTCCATGGTAAACTGGATTGTCATGGTAAACTGGACTTCCATGGTAAACTGGACTTCCATGGTAAACTGGATTTCCATGGTAAATTTGACTTCCATGATGGCCTGGACTTCCATGGTAAACTGGACTCCGATGGTAAACTGGATTTCCATGGTAAACTGGACTTCCATGGTAAACTGGACTTCCATGGTAAACTGGATTTCCATGGTAAACTGGACTTCCATGGTAAACTGGACGTCCATGGTAAACTGGATTTCCATGGTGACCTGGATTTCCATGGTAAACTGGACTCCCATGGTAAACTGGACTTCCATGGTAAACTGGATTTTCATGGTAAACTGGACTTCCATGGTAAACTGGATTTCCATGGTAAACTGGAATTCCATGGTAAACTTGACGTCCATGGTAAACTGGATTTCCATGGTGAACTGGACTTCCATGGTAAACTGGATTTCCATGGTAAACTGGACTTCCATGGTTAACTTGACGTCCATGGTAAACTGGATTTCCATGGTGAACTGGACTTCCATGGTAAACTGGATTTTCAAAGTAAACTGGACTTCCATGGTAAACTGGACTTCCATGGTAAACTGGATTTTCATGGTAAACTGGACTTCCATGGTAAACTGGATTTCCATGGTAAACTTGACTTCCATGGTGAACTGAACTCCCATGGTAAACTGGATTTCCATGGTAAACTTGACTTCCATGGTGAACTGAACTCCCATGGTAAACTGGATTTCCATGGTAAACTGGACTTCCATGGTAAACTGGACGTCCATGGTAAACTGGATTTCCATGGTAAACTGGATTGTCATGGTAAACTGGACTTCCATGGTAAACTGGACTTCCATGGTAAACTGGATTTCCATGGTAAATTTGACTTCCATGATGGCCTGGACTTCCATGGTAAACTGGACTCCGATGGTAAACTGGATTTCCATGGTAAACTGGACTTCCATGGTAAACTGGACTTCCATGGTAAACTGGATTTCCATGGTAAACTGGACTTCCATGGTAAACTGGACGTCCATGGTAAACTGGATTTCCATGGTGACCTGGATTTCCATGGTAAACTGGACTTCCATGGTAAACTGGATTTTCATGGTAAACTGGACTTCCATGGTAAACTGGATTTCCATGGTAAACTGGAATTCCATGGTAAACTTGACGTCCATGGTAAACTGGATTTCCATGGTGAACTGGACTTCCATGGTAAACTGGATTTTCATGGTAAACTGGACTTCCATGGTAAACTGGACTTCCATGGTAAACTGGATTTTCATGGTAAACTGGACTTCCATGGTAAACTGGATTTCCATGGTAAACTTGACTTCCATGGTGAACTGAACTCCCATGGTAAACTGGATTTCCATGGTAAACTTGACTTCCATGGTGAACTGAACTCCCATGGTAAACTGGATTTCCATGGTAAACTGGACTTCCATGGTAAACTGGACGTCCATGGTAAACTGGATCTTAATGGTAAACTGGACTTGCGTGGTGACCTGGACTTCCAGGGTAAACTGGACTACTATGGTGAACGGACTTCCATGGTGAACTGGATTTTTATGGTATACTGAACTTCCATGGTAAAATGGACTTCCATGGTAAACTGGACCTCTATGGTGAACTGTATTTACATCGTAAACTGGACTCGCATGGTAAACTGGATTTCCATGGTAAACTGGACTTCCATGGTAAATTGAACGTCCATGGTAAACTGGATTTCCATGGTAAATTTGACTTCCATGATGGCCTGGACTTCCATGGTAAACTGGACTCCGATGGTAAACTGGATTTCCATGGTAAACTGGACTTCCATGGTAAACTGGACTTCCATGGTAAACTGGACTCCCATGGTAAACTGGATTTCCCTGGTAAACTGGACTTCCATGGTAAACTGGACGTCCATGGTAAACTGGATTTCCATGGTGACCTGGATTTCCATGGTAAACTGGACTCCCATGGTAAACTGGACTTCCATGGTAAACTGATTTTCATGGTAAACTGGACTTCCATGGTAAACTGGATTTCCATGGTAAACTGGACTTCCATGGTAAACTTGACGTCCATGGTAAACTGGATTTCCATGGTGAACTGGACTTCCATGGTAAACTGGATTTTCATGGTAAACTGGACTTCCATGGTAAACTGGACTTCCATGGTAAACTGGATTTTCATGGTAAACTGGACTTCCAGGGTAAACTGGACTACTATGGTGAACGGACTTCCATGGTGAACTGGATTTTTATGGTAAACTGAACTTCCATGGTAAAATGGATTTCCATGGTAAACTGGACTTCCATGGTAAATTGAACGTCCATGGTAAACTGGATTTCAATGGGAAACTGGACTTCCATGGTGACCTGGACTTCCATGGTAAACTGGATTTTCATGGTAAACTGGACTACCATGGTGAACTGGACTTCCATGGTGAACTGGATTTCCATGGTAAACTGGATTGTCATGGTAAACTGGACTTCCATGGTAAACTGGACTTCCATGGTAAACTGGATTTCCATGGTAAATTTGACTTCCATGATGGCCTGGACTTCCATGGTAAACTGGACTCCGATGGTAAACTGGATTTCCATGGTAAACTGGACTTCCATGGTAAACTGGACTCCCATGGTAAACTGGATTTCCATGGTAAACTGGACTTCCATGGTAAACTGGACGTCCATGGTAAACTGGATTTCCATGGTGACCTGGATTTCCATGGTAAACTGGACTCCCATGGTAAACTGGACTTCCATGGTAAACTGGATTTTCATGGTAAACTGGACTTCCATGGTAAACTGGATTTCCATGGTAAACTGGACTTCCATGGTTAACTTGACGTCCATGGTAAACTGGATTTCCATGGTGAACTGGACTTCCATGGTAAACTGGATTTTCAAAGTAAACTGGACTTCCATGGTAAACTGGACTTCCATGGTAAACTGGATTTTCATGGTAAACTGGACTTCCATGGTAAACTGGATTTCCATGGTAAACTTGACTTCCATGGTGAACTGAACTCCCATGGTAAACTGGATTTCCATGGTAAACTGGACTTCCATGGTAAACTGGACGTCCATGGTAAACTGGATCTTAATGGTAAACTGGACTTGCGTGGTGACCTGGACTTCCAGGGTAAACTGGACTACTATGGTGAACGGACTTCCATGGTGAACTGGATTTTTATGGTATACTGAACTTCCATGGTAAAATGGACTTCCATGGTAAACTGGACCTCTATGGTGAACTGTATTTACATCGTAAACTGGACTCGCATGGTAAACTGGATTTCCATGGTAAACTGGACTTCCATGGTAAATTGAACGTCCATGGTAAACTGGATTTCCATGGTAAATTTGACTTCCATGATGGCCTGGACTTCCATGGTAAACTGGACTCCGATGGTAAACTGGATTTCCATGGTAAACTGGACTTCCATGGTAAACTGGACTCCCATGGTAAACTGGATTTCCCTGGTAAACTGGACTTCCATGGTAAACTGGACGTCCATGGTAAACTGGATTTCCATGGTGACCTGGATTTCCATGGTAAACTGGACTCCCATGGTAAACTGGACTTCCATGGTAAACTGATTTTCATGGTAAACTGGACTTCCATGGTAAACTGGATTTCCATGGTAAACTGGACTTCCATGGTAAACTTGACGTCCATGGTAAACTGGATTTCCATGGTGAACTGGACTTCCATGGTAAACTGGATTTTCATGGTAAACTGGACTTCCATGGTAAACTGGACTTCCATGGTAAACTGGATTTTCATGGTAAACTGGACTTCCAGGGTAAACTGGACTACTATGGTGAACGGACTTCCATGGTGAACTGGATTTTTATGGTAAACTGAACTTCCATGGTAAAATGGATTTCCATGGTAAACTGGACTTCCATGGTAAATTGAACGTCCATGGTAAACTGGATTTCAATGGGAAACTGGACTTCCATGGTGACCTGGACTTCCATGGTAAACTGGATTTTCATGGTAAACTGGATTACCATGGTGAACTGGACTTCCATGGTGAACTGGATTTCCATGGTAAACTGGATTGTCATGGTAAACTGGACTTCCATGGTAAACTGGACTTCCATGGTAAACTGGACTTCCATGGTAAACTGGATTTCCATGGTAAATTTGACTTCCATGATGGCCTGGACTTCCATGGTAAACTGGACTCCGATGGTAAACTGGATTTCCATGGTAAACTGGACTTCCATGGTAAACTGGACTCCCATGGTAAACTGGATTTCCATGGTAAACTGGACTTCCATGGTAAACTGGACGTCCATGGTAAACTGGATTTCCATGGTGACCTGGATTTCCATGGTAAACTGGACTCCCATGGTAAACTGGACTTCCATGGTAAACTGGATTTTCATGGTAAACTGGACTTCCATGGTAAACTGGATTTCCATGGTAAACTGGACTTCCATGGTTAACTTGACGTCCATGGTAAACTGGATTTCCATGGTGAACTGGACTTCCATGGTAAACTGGATTTTCAAAGTAAACTGGACTTCCATGGTAAACTGGACTTCCATGGTAAACTGGATTTTCATGGTAAACTGGACTTCCATGGTAAACTGGATTTCCATGGTAAACTTGACTTCCATGGTGAACTGAACTCCCATGGTAAACTGGATTTCCATGGTAAACTTGACTTCCATGGTGAACTGAACTCCCATGGTAAACTGGATTTCCATGGTAAACTGGACTTCCATGGTAAACTGGACGTCCATGGTAAACTGGATTTCCATGGTAAACTGGATTGTCATGGTAAACTGGACTTCCATGGTAAACTGGACTTCCATGGTAAACTGGATTTCCATGGTAAATTTGACTTCCATGATGGCCTGGACTTCCATGGTAAACTGGACTCCGATGGTAAACTGGACTTCCATGGTAAACTGGACTTCCATGGTAAACTGGACTCCCATGGTAAACTGGATTTCCATGGTAAACTGGACTTCCATGGTAAACTGGACTTCCATGGTAAACTGGATTTCCATGGTAAACTTGACTTCCATGGTGAACTGAACTCCCATGGTAAACTGGATTTCCATGGTAAACTGGACTTCCATGGTAAACTGGACGTCCATGGTAAACTGGATCTTAATGGTAAACTGGACTTGCGTGGTGACCTGGACTTCCAGGGTAAACTGGACTACTATGGTGAACGGACTTCCATGGTGAACTGGATTTTTATGGTATACTGAACTTCCATGGTAAAATGGACTTCCATGGTAAACTGGACCTCTATGGTGAACTGTATTTACATCGTAAACTGGACTCGCATGGTAAACTGGATTTCCATGGTAAACTGGACTTCCATGGTAAATTGAACGTCCATGGTAAACTGGATTTCCATGGTAAATTTGACTTCCATGATGGCCTGGACTTCCATGGTAAACTGGACTCCGATGGTAAACTGGATTTCCATGGTAAACTGGACTTCCATGGTAAACTGGACTCCCATGGTAAACTGGATTTCCCTGGTAAACTGGACTTCCATGGTAAACTGGACGTCCATGGTAAACTGGATTTCCATGGTGACCTGGATTTCCATGGTAAACTGGACTCCCATGGTAAACTGGACTTCCATGGTAAACTGATTTTCATGGTAAACTGGACTTCCATGGTAAACTGGATTTCCATGGTAAACTGGACTTCCATGGTAAACTTGACGTCCATGGTAAACTGGATTTCCATGGTGAACTGGACTTCCATGGTAAACTGGATTTTCATGGTAAACTGGACTTCCATGGTAAACTGGACTTCCATGGTAAACTGGATTTTCATGGTAAACTGGACTTCCAGGGTAAACTGGACTACTATGGTGAACGGACTTCCATGGTGAACTGGATTTTTATGGTAAACTGAACTTCCATGGTAAAATGGATTTCCATGGTAAACTGGACTTCCATGGTAAATTGAACGTCCATGGTAAACTGGATTTCAATGGGAAACTGGACTTCCATGGTGACCTGGACTTCCATGGTAAACTGGATTTTCATGGTAAACTGGATTACCATGGTGAACTGGACTTCCATGGTGAACTGGATTTCCATGGTAAACTGGATTGTCATGGTAAACTGGACTTCCATGGTAAACTGGACTTCCATGGTAAACTGGACTTCCATGGTAAACTGGATTTCCATGGTAAATTTGACTTCCATGATGGCCTGGACTTCCATGGTAAACTGGACTCCGATGGTAAACTGGATTTCCATGGTAAACTGGACTTCCATGGTAAACTGGACTCCCATGGTAAACTGGATTTCCATGGTAAACTGGACTTCCATGGTAAACTGGATTTCCATGGTAAACTTGACTTCCATGGTGAACTGAACTCCCATGGTAAACTGGATTTCCATGGTAAACTTGACTTCCATGGTGAACTGAACTCCCATGGTAAACTGGATTTCCATGGTAAACTGGACTTCCATGGTAAACTGGACGTCCATGGTAAACTGGATTTCCATGGTAAACTGGATTGTCATGGTAAACTGGACTTCCATGGTAAACTGGACTTCCATGGTAAACTGGATTTCCATGGTAAATTTGACTTCCATGATGGCCTGGACTTCCATGGTAAACTGGACTCCGATGGTAAACTGGACTTCCATGGTAAACTGGACTTCCATGGTAAACTGGACTCCCATGGTAAACTGGATTTCCATGGTAAACTGGACTTCCATGGTAAACTGGACTTCCATGGTAAACTGGATTTCCATGGTAAACTTGACTTCCATGGTGAACTGAACTCCCATGGTAAACTGGATTTCCATGGTAAACTGGACTTCCATGGTAAACTGGACGTCCATGGTAAACTGGATCTTAATGGTAAACTGGACTTGCGTGGTGACCTGGACTTCCAGGGTAAACTGGACTACTATGGTGAACGGACTTCCATGGTGAACTGGATTTTTATGGTATACTGAACTTCCATGGTAAAATGGACTTCCATGGTAAACTGGACCTCTATGGTGAACTGTATTTACATCGTAAACTGGACTCGCATGGTAAACTGGATTTCCATGGTAAACTGGACTTCCATGGTAAATTGAACGTCCATGGTAAACTGGATTTCCATGGTAAATTTGACTTCCATGATGGCCTGGACTTCCATGGTAAACTGGACTCCGATGGTAAACTGGATTTCCATGGTAAACTGGACTTCCATGGTAAACTGGACTCCCATGGTAAACTGGATTTCCCTGGTAAACTGGACTTCCATGGTAAACTGGACGTCCATGGTAAACTGGATTTCCATGGTGACCTGGATTTCCATGGTAAACTGGACTCCCATGGTAAACTGGACTTCCATGGTAAACTGATTTTCATGGTAAACTGGACTTCCATGGTAAACTGGATTTCCATGGTAAACTGGACTTCCATGGTAAACTTGACGTCCATGGTAAACTGGATTTCCATGGTGAACTGGACTTCCATGGTAAACTGGATTTTCATGGTAAACTGGACTTCCATGGTAAACTGGACTTCCATGGTAAACTGGATTTTCATGGTAAACTGGACTTCCAGGGTAAACTGGACTACTATGGTGAACGGACTTCCATGGTGAACTGGATTTTTATGGTAAACTGAACTTCCATGGTAAAATGGATTTCCATGGTAAACTGGACTTCCATGGTAAATTGAACGTCCATGGTAAACTGGATTTCAATGGGAAACTGGACTTCCATGGTGACCTGGACTTCCATGGTAAACTGGATTTTCATGGTAAACTGGATTACCATGGTGAACTGGACTTCCATGGTGAACTGGATTTCCATGGTAAACTGGATTGTCATGGTAAACTGGACTTCCATGGTAAACTGGACTTCCATGGTAAACTGGACTTCCATGGTAAACTGGATTTCCATGGTAAATTTGACTTCCATGATGGCCTGGACTTCCATGGTAAACTGGACTCCGATGGTAAACTGGATTTCCATGGTAAACTGGACTTCCATGGTAAACTGGACTCCCATGGTAAACTGGATTTCCATGGTAAACTGGACTTCCATGGTAAACTGGACGTCCATGGTAAACTGGATTTCCATGGTGACCTGGATTTCCATGGTAAACTGGACTCCCATGGTAAACTGGACTTCCATGGTAAACTGGATTTTCATGGTAAACTGGACTTCCATGGTAAACTGGATTTCCATGGTAAACTGGACTTCCATGGTTAACTTGACGTCCATGGTAAACTGGATTTCCATGGTGAACTGGACTTCCATGGTAAACTGGATTTTCAAAGTAAACTGGACTTCCATGGTAAACTGGACTTCCATGGTAAACTGGATTTTCATGGTAAACTGGACTTCCATGGTAAACTGGATTTCCATGGTAAACTTGACTTCCATGGTGAACTGAACTCCCATGGTAAACTGGATTTCCATGGTAAACTTGACTTCCATGGTGAACTGAACTCCCATGGTAAACTGGATTTCCATGGTAAACTGGACTTCCATGGTAAACTGGACGTCCATGGTAAACTGGATTTCCATGGTAAACTGGATTGTCATGGTAAACTGGACTTCCATGGTAAACTGGACTTCCATGGTAAACTGGATTTCCATGGTAAATTTGACTTCCATGATGGCCTGGACTTCCATGGTAAACTGGACTCCGATGGTAAACTGGATTTCCATGGTAAACTGGACTTCCATGGTAAACTGGACTTCCATGGTAAACTGGACTCCCATGGTAAACTGGATTTCCATGGTAAACTGGACTTCCATGGTAAACTGGACGTCCATGGTAAACTGGATTTCCATGGTGACCTGGATTTCCATGGTAAACTGGACTCCCATGGCAAACTGGACTTCCATGGTAAACTGGATTTTCATGGTAAACTGGACTTCCATGGTAAACTGGATTTCCATGGTAAACTGGAATTCCATGGTAAACTTGACGTCCATGGTAAACTGGATTTCCATGGTGAACTGGACTTCCATGGTAAACTGGATTTTCATGGTAAACTGGACTTCCATGGTAAACTGGACTTCCATGGTAAACTGGATTTTCATGGTAAACTGGACTTCCATGGTAAACTGGATTTCCATGGTAAACTTGACTTCCATGGTGAACTGAACTCCCATGGTAAACTGGATTTCCATGGTAAACTTGACTTCCATGGTGAACTGAACTCCCATGGTAAACTGGATTTCCATGGTAAACTGGACTTCCATGGTAAACTGGACGTCCATGGTAAACTGGATCTTAATGGTAAACTGGACTTGCGTGGTGACCTGGACTTCCAGGGTAAACTGGACTACTATGGTGAACGGACTTCCATGGTGAACTGGATTTTTATGGTAAACTGAACTTCCATGGTAAAATGGACTTCCATGGTAAACTGGACCTCTATGGTGAACTGTATTTACATCGTAAACTGGACTCGCATGGTAAACTGGATTTCCATGGTAAACTGGACTTCCATGGTAAATTGAACGTCCATGGTAAACTGGATTTCCATGGTAAATTTGACTTCCATGATGGCCTGGACTTCCATGGTAAACTGGACTCCGATGGTAAACTGGATTTCCATGGTAAACTGGACTTCCATGGTAAACTGGACTTCCATGGTAAACTGGACTCCCATGGTAAACTGGATTTCCCTGGTAAACTGGACTTCCATGGTAAACTGGACGTCCATGGTAAACTGGATTTCCATGGTGACCTGGATTTCCATGGTAAACTGGACTCCCATGGTAAACTGGACTTCCATGGTAAACTGATTTTCATGGTAAACTGGACTTCCATGGTAAACTGGATTTCCATGGTAAACTGGACTTCCATGGTAAACTTGACGTCCATGGTAAACTGGATTTCCATGGTGAACTGGACTTCCATGGTAAACTGGATTTTCATGGTAAACTGGACTTCCATGGTAAACTGGACTTCCATGGTAAACTGGATTTTCATGGTAAACTGGACTTCCAGGGTAAACTGGACTACTATGGTGAACGGACTTCCATGGTGAACTGGATTTTTATGGTAAACTGAACTTCCATGGTAAAATGGATTTCCATGGTAAACTGGACTTCCATGGTAAATTGAACGTCCATGGTAAACTGGATTTCAATGGGAAACTGGACTTCCATGGTGACCTGGACTTCCATGGTAAACTGGATTTTCATGGTAAACTGGACTACCATGGTGAACTGGACTTCCATGGTGAACTGGATTTCCATGGTAAACTGGATTGTCATGGTAAACTGGACTTCCATGGTAAACTGGACTTCCATGGTAAACTGGATTTCCATGGTAAATTTGACTTCCATGATGGCCTGGACTTCCATGGTAAACTGGACTCCGATGGTAAACTGGATTTCCATGGTAAACTGGACTTCCATGGTAAACTGGACTCCCATGGTAAACTGGATTTCCATGGTAAACTGGACTTCCATGGTAAACTGGACGTCCATGGTAAACTGGATTTCCATGGTGACCTGGATTTCCATGGTAAACTGGACTCCCATGGTAAACTGGACTTCCATGGTAAACTGGATTTTCATGGTAAACTGGACTTCCATGGTAAACTGGATTTCCATGGTAAACTGGACTTCCATGGTTAACTTGACGTCCATGGTAAACTGGATTTCCATGGTGAACTGGACTTCCATGGTAAACTGGATTTTCAAAGTAAACTGGACTTCCATGGTAAACTGGACTTCCATGGTAAACTGGATTTTCATGGTAAACTGGACTTCCATGGTAAACTGGATTTCCATGGTAAACTTGACTTCCATGGTGAACTGAACTCCCATGGTAAACTGGATTTCCATGGTAAACTTGACTTCCATGGTGAACTGAACTCCCATGGTAAACTGGATTTCCATGGTAAACTGGACTTCCATGGTAAACTGGACGTCCATGGTAAACTGGATTTCCATGGTAAACTGGATTGTCATGGTAAACTGGACTTCCATGGTAAACTGGACTTCCATGGTAAACTGGATTTCCATGGTAAATTTGACTTCCATGATGGCCTGGACTTCCATGGTAAACTGGACTCCGATGGTAAACTGGATTTCCATGGTAAACTGGACTTCCATGGTAAACTGGACTTCCATGGTAAACTGGATTTCCATGGTAAACTGGACTTCCATGGTAAACTGGACGTCCATGGTAAACTGGATTTCCATGGTGACCTGGATTTCCATGGTAAACTGGACTCCCATGGTAAACTGGACTTCCATGGTAAACTGGATTTTCATGGTAAACTGGACTTCCATGGTAAACTGGATTTCCATGGTAAACTGGAATTCCATGGTAAACTTGACTTCCATGGTGAACTGAACTCCCATGGTAAACTGGATTTCCATGGTAAACTTGACTTCCATGGTGAACTGAACTCCCATGGTAAACTGGATTTCCATGGTAAACTGGACTTCCATGGTAAACTGGACGTCCATGGTAAACTGGATCTTAATGGTAAACTGGACTTGCGTGGTGACCTGGACTTCCAGGGTAAACTGGACTACTATGGTGAACGGACTTCCATGGTGAACTGGATTTTTATGGTATACTGAACTTCCATGGTAAAATGGACTTCCATGGTAAACTGGACCTCTATGGTGAACTGTATTTACATCGTAAACTGGACTCGCATGGTAAACTGGATTTCCATGGTAAACTGGACTTCCATGGTAAATTGAACGTCCATGGTAAACTGGATTTCCATGGTAAATTTGACTTCCATGATGGCCTGGACTTCCATGGTAAACTGGACTCCGATGGTAAACTGGATTTCCATGGTAAACTGGACTTCCATGGTAAACTGGACTTCCATGGTAAACTGGACTCCCATGGTAAACTGGATTTCCCTGGTAAACTGGACTTCCATGGTAAACTGGACGTCCATGGTAAACTGGATTTCCATGGTGACCTGGATTTCCATGGTAAACTGGACTCCCATGGTAAACTGGACTTCCATGGTAAACTGATTTTCATGGTAAACTGGACTTCCATGGTAAACTGGATTTCCATGGTAAACTGGACTTCCATGGTAAACTTGACGTCCATGGTAAACTGGATTTCCATGGTGAACTGGACTTCCATGGTAAACTGGATTTTCATGGTAAACTGGACTTCCATGGTAAACTGGACTTCCATGGTAAACTGGATTTTCATGGTAAACTGGACTTCCAGGGTAAACTGGACTACTATGGTGAACGGACTTCCATGGTGAACTGGATTTTTATGGTAAACTGAACTTCCATGGTAAAATGGATTTCCATGGTAAACTGGACTTCCATGGTAAATTGAACGTCCATGGTAAACTGGATTTCAATGGGAAACTGGACTTCCATGGTGACCTGGACTTCCATGGTAAACTGGATTTTCATGGTAAACTGGACTACCATGGTGAACTGGACTTCCATGGTGAACTGGATTTCCATGGTAAACTGGATTGTCATGGTAAACTGGACTTCCATGGTAAACTGGACTTCCATGGTAAACTGGATTTCCATGGTAAATTTGACTTCCATGATGGCCTGGACTTCCATGGTAAACTGGACTCCGATGGTAAACTGGATTTCCATGGTAAACTGGACTTCCATGGTAAACTGGACTCCCATGGTAAACTGGATTTCCATGGTAAACTGGACTTCCATGGTAAACTGGACGTCCATGGTAAACTGGATTTCCATGGTGACCTGGATTTCCATGGTAAACTGGACTCCCATGGTAAACTGGACTTCCATGGTAAACTGGATTTTCATGGTAAACTGGACTTCCATGGTAAACTGGATTTCCATGGTAAACTGGACTTCCATGGTTAACTTGACGTCCATGGTAAACTGGATTTCCATGGTGAACTGGACTTCCATGGTAAACTGGATTTTCAAAGTAAACTGGACTTCCATGGTAAACTGGACTTCCATGGTAAACTGGATTTTCATGGTAAACTGGACTTCCATGGTAAACTGGATTTCCATGGTAAACTTGACTTCCATGGTGAACTGAACTCCCATGGTAAACTGGATTTCCATGGTAAACTTGACTTCCATGGTGAACTGAACTCCCATGGTAAACTGGATTTCCATGGTAAACTGGACTTCCATGGTAAACTGGACGTCCATGGTAAACTGGATTTCCATGGTAAACTGGATTGTCATGGTAAACTGGACTTCCATGGTAAACTGGACTTCCATGGTAAACTGGATTTCCATGGTAAATTTGACTTCCATGATGGCCTGGACTTCCATGGTAAACTGGACTCCGATGGTAAACTGGATTTTCATGGTAAACTGGACTTCCATGGTAAACTGGACTTCCATGGTAAACTGGACTCCCATGGTAAACTGGATTTCCATGGTAAACTGGACTTCCATGGTAAACTGGACGTCCATGGTAAACTGGATTTCCATGGTGACCTGGATTTCCATGGTAAACTGGACTCCCATGGTAAACTGGACTTCCATGGTAAACTGGATTTTCATGGTAAACTGGACTTCCATGGTAAACTGGATTTCCATGGTAAACTGGACTTCCATGGTTAACTTGACGTCCATGGTAAACTGGATTTCCATGGTGAACTGGACTTCCATGGTAAACTGGATTTTCAAAGTAAACTGGACTTCCATGGTAAACTGGACTTCCATGGTAAACTGGATTTTCATGGTAAACTGGACTTCCATGGTAAACTGGATTTCCATGGTAAACTTGACTTCCATGGTGAACTGAACTCCCATGGTAAACTGGATTTCCATGGTAAACTTGACTTCCATGGTGAACTGAACTCCCATGGTAAACTGGATTTCCATGGTAAACTGGACTTCCATGGTAAACTGGACGTCCATGGTAAACTGGATTTCCATGGTAAACTGGATTGTCATGGTAAACTGGACTTCCATGGTAAACTGGACTTCCATGGTAAACTGGATTTCCATGGTAAATTTGACTTCCATGATGGCCTGGACTTCCATGGTAAACTGGACTCCGATGGTAAACTGGATTTTCATGGTAAACTGGACTTCCATGGTAAACTGGACTTCCATGGTAAACTGGACTCCCATGGTAAACTGGATTTCCATGGTAAACTGGACTTCCATGGTAAACTGGACGTCCATGGTAAACTGGATTTCCATGGTGACCTGGATTTCCATGGTAAACTGGACTCCCATGGTAAACTGGACTTCCATGGTAAACTGGATTTTCATGGTAAACTGGACTTCCATGGTAAACTGGATTTCCATGGTAAACTGGAATTCCATGGTAAACTTGACGTCCATGGTAAACTGGATTTCCATGGTGAACTGGACTTCCATGGTAAACTGGATTTTCATGGTAAACTGGACTTCCATGGTAAACTGGACTTCCATGGTAAACTGGATTTTCATGGTAAACTGGACTTCCATGGTAAACTGGATTTCCATGGTAAACTTGACTTCCATGGTGAACTGAACTCCCATGGTAAACTGGATTTCCATGGTAAACTTGACTTCCATGGTGAACTGAACTCCCATGGTAAACTGGATTTCCATGGTAAACTGGACTTCCATGGTAAACTGGACGTCCATGGTAAACTGGATCTTAATGGTAAACTGGACTTGCGTGGTGACCTGGACTTCCAGGGTAAACTGGACTACTATGGTGAACGGACTTCCATGGTGAACTGGATTTTTATGGTAAACTGAACTTCCATGGTAAAATGGACTTCCATGGTAAACTGGACCTCTATGGTGAACTGTATTTACATCGTAAACTGGACTCGCATGGTAAACTGGATTTCCATGGTAAACTGGACTTCCATGGTAAATTGAACGTCCATGGTAAACTGGATTTCCATGGTAAATTTGACTTCCATGATGGCCTGGACTTCCATGGTAAACTGGACTCCGATGGTAAACTGGATTTCCATGGTAAACTGGACTTCCATGGTAAACTGGACTTCCATGGTAAACTGGACTCCCATGGTAAACTGGATTTCCCTGGTAAACTGGACTTCCATGGTAAACTGGACGTCCATGGTAAACTGGATTTCCATGGTGACCTGGATTTCCATGGTAAACTGGACTCCCATGGTAAACTGGACTTCCATGGTAAACTGATTTTCATGGTAAACTGGACTTCCATGGTAAACTGGATTTCCATGGTAAACTGGACTTCCATGGTAAACTTGACGTCCATGGTAAACTGGATTTCCATGGTGAACTGGACTTCCATGGTAAACTGGATTTTCATGGTAAACTGGACTTCCATGGTAAACTGGACTTCCATGGTAAACTGGATTTTCATGGTAAACTGGACTTCCAGGGTAAACTGGACTACTATGGTGAACGGACTTCCATGGTGAACTGGATTTTTATGGTAAACTGAACTTCCATGGTAAAATGGATTTCCATGGTAAACTGGACTTCCATGGTAAATTGAACGTCCATGGTAAACTAGATTTCAATGGGAAACTGGACTTCCATGGTGACCTGGACTTCCATGGTAAACTGGATTTTCATGGTAAACTGGACTACCATGGTGAACTGGACTTCCATGGTGAACTGGATTTCCATGGTAAACTGGATTGTCATGGTAAACTGGACTTCCATGGTAAACTGGACTTCCATGGTAAACTGGATTTCCATGGTAAATTTGACTTCCATGATGGCCTGGACTTCCATGGTAAACTGGACTCCGATGGTAAACTGGATTTCCATGGTAAACTGGACTTCCATGGTAAACTGGACTCCCATGGTAAACTGGATTTCCATGGTAAACTGGACTTCCATGGTAAACTGGACGTCCATGGTAAACTGGATTTCCATGGTGACCTGGATTTCCATGGTAAAGTGGACTCCCATGGTAAACTGGACTTCCATGGTAAACTGGATTTTCATGGTAAACTGGACTTCCATGGTAAACTGGATTTCCATGGTAAACTGGACTTCCATGGTTAACTTGACGTCCATGGTAAACTGGATTTCCATGGTGAACTGGACTTCCATGGTAAACTGGATTTTCAAAGTAAACTGGACTTCCATGGTAAACTGGACTTCCATGGTAAACTGGATTTTCATGGTAAACTGGACTTCCATGGTAAACTGGATTTCCATGGTAAACTTGACTTCCATGGTGAACTGAACTCCCATGGTAAACTGGATTTCCATGGTAAACTTGACTTCCATGGTGAACTGAACTCCCATGGTAAACTGGATTTCCATGGTAAACTGGACTTCCATGGTAAACTGGACGTCCATGGTAAACTGGATTTCCATGGTAAACTGGATTGTCATGGTAAACTGGACTTCCATGGTAAACTGGACTTCCATGGTAAACTGGATTTCCATGGTAAATTTGACTTCCATGATGGCCTGGACTTCCATGGTAAACTGGACTCCGATGGTAAACTGGATTTCCATGGTAAACTGGACTTCCATGGTAAACTGGACTTCCATGGTAAACTGGACTCCCATGGTAAACTGGATTTCCATGGTAAACTGGACTTCCATGGTAAACTGGACGTCCATGGTAAACTGGATTTCCATGGTGACCTGGATTTCCATGGTAAACTGGACTCCCATGGTAAACTGGACTTCCATGGTAAACTGGATTTTCATGGTAAACTGGACTTCCATGGTAAACTGGATTTCCATGGTAAACTGGAATTCCATGGTAAACTTGACGTCCATGGTAAACTGGATTTCCATGGTGAACTGGACTTCCATGGTAGACTGGACTTCCATGGTAAACTGGACTTCCATGGTAAACTGGATTTTCATGGTAAACTGGACTTCCATGGTAAACTGGATTTCTATGGTAAACTTGACTTCCATGGTGAACTGAACTCCCATGGTAAACTGGATTTCCATGGTAAACTTGACTTCCATGGTGAACTGAACTCCCATGGTAAACTGGATTTCCATGGTAAACTGGACTTCCATGGTAAACTGGACGTCCATGGTAAACTGGATCTTAATGGTAAACTGGACTTGCGTGGTGACCTGGACTTCCAGGGTAAACTGGACTACTATGGTGAACGGACTTCCATGGTGAACTGGATTTTTATGGTAAACTGAACTTCCATGGTAAAATGGACTTCCATGGTAAACTGGACCTCTATGGTGAACTGTATTTACATCGTAAACTGGACTCGCATGGTAAACTGGATTTCCATGGTAAACTGGACTTCCATGGTAAATTGAACGTCCATGGTAAACTGGATTTCAATGGGAAACTGGACTTCCATGGTGACCTGAATTTCCATGGTAAACTGGATTTTCATGGTAAACTGGACTACCATGGTGAACTGGACTTCCATGGTGAACTGGATTTCCATGGTAAACTGGATTGTCATGGTAAACTGGACTTCCATGGTAAACTGGACTTGCATGGTAAACTGGATTTCCATGGTAAATTTGACTTCCATGATGGCCTGGACTTCCATGGTAAACTGGACTCCGATGGTAAACTGGATTTCCATGGTAAACTGGACTTCCATGGTAAACTGGACTTCCATGGTAAACTGGATTTCCATGGTAAACTGGACTTCCATGGTAAACTGGACGTCCATGGTAAACTGGATTTCCATGGTGACCTGGATTTCCATGGTAAACTGGACTCCCATGGTAAACTGGACTTCCATGGTAAACTGGATTTTCATGGTAAACTGGACTTCCATGGTAAACTGGATTTCCATGGTAAACTGGACTTCCATGGTTAACTTGACGTCCATGGTAAGCTGGACTTCCATGGTAAACTGGACTTCCATGGTAAACTGGACTTCCATGGTAAACTGGATTTTCATGGTAAACTGGACTTCCATGGTAAACTGGATTTCCATGGTAAACTTGACTTCCATGGTGAACTGAACTCCCATGGTAAACTGGATTTCCATGGTAAACTTGACTTCCATGGTGAACTGAACTCCCATGGTAAACTGGATTTCCATGGTAAACTGGACTTCCATGGTAAACTGGACTTCCATGGTAAACTGGATTTCCATGGTAAATTTGACTTCCATGATGGCCTGGACTTCCATGGTAAACTGGACTCTGATGGTAAACTGGACTTCCATGGTAAACTGGACTTCCATGGTAAACTGGACTCCCATGGTAAACTGGATTTCCATGGTAAACTGGACTTCCATGGTAAACTGGACGTCCATGGTAAACTGGATTTCCATGGTGACCTGGATTTCCATGGTAAACTGGACTCCCATGGTAAACTGGACTTCCATGGTAAACTGGATTTTCATGGTAAACTGGACTTCCATGGTAAACTGGATTTCCATGGTAAACTGGACTTCCATGACGTCCATGGTAAACTGGATTTCCATGGTGAAATGGACTTCCATCGTAAACTGGATTTTCATGGTAAACTGGACTTCCATGGTAAACTGGACTTCCATGGTAAACTGGATTTTCATGGTAAACTGGACTTCCATGGTAAACTGGATTTCCATGGTAAACTTGACTTCCATGGTGAACTGAACTCCCATGGTAAACTGGATTTCCATGGTAAACTTGACTTCCATGGTGAACTGAACTCCCATGGTAAACTGGATTTCCATGGTAAACTGAACTTCCATGGTAAACTGGACGTCCATGGTAAACTGGATCTTAATGGTAAACTGGACTTGCGTGGTGACCTGGACTTCCATGGTAAACTGGATTTTCATGGTAAGCTGGACTTCCAGGGTAAACTGCACTACTATGGTGAACGGACTTCCATGGTGAACTGGATTTTTATGGTAAACTGAACTTCCATGGTAAAATGGACTTCCATGGTAAACTGGACCTCTATGGTGAACTGTATTTACATCGTAAACTGGACTCGCATGGTAAACTGGATTTCCATGGTAAACTGGACTTCCATAGTAAATTGGACGTCCATGGTAAACTGGATTTCAATGGGAAACTGGACTTCCATGGTGACCTGGACTTCCATGGTAAACTGGATTTCATGGTAAACTGGACTACCATGGTGAACTAGACTTCCATGGTGAACTGGATTTCCATGGTAAACTGGATTTTCATGGTAAACTGGACTTCCATGGTAAACTGGACTTCCATGGTAAACTGGACTTCCATGGTAAACTGCATTTCCATGGTGAACTGGACTTCCATGGTAAACTGGATTTTCATGGTAAACTGGACTTCCAGGGTAAACTGGACTACTATGGTGAACGGACTTCCATGGTGAACTGGATTTTTATGGTAAACTGAACTTCCATGGTAAAATGGACTTCCATGGTAAACTGGACCTCTATGGTGAACTGTATTTACATCGTAAACTGGACTCGCATGGTAAACTGTATTTCCATGGTAAACTGGACTTCCATGGTAAATTGGACGTCCATGGTAAACTGGATTTCAATGGGAAACTGGACTTCCATGGTGACCTGGATTTCCATGGTAAACTGGATTTTCATGGTAAACTGGGCTTCCATGGTAAACTGGATTTCCATGGTAAATTTGACTTCCATGATGGCCTGGACTTCCATGGTAAACTGGACTCCCATGGTAAACTGGATTTCCATGGTAAACTGGACTCCCATGGTAAACTGGACTTCCATGGTAAACTGGACTCCCATGGTAAACTGGATTTCCATGGTAAACTGGACTTCCATGGTAAACTGGACATCCATGGTAAACTGGATTTCCATGGTGACCTGGATTTCCATGGTAAACTGGATTTTCATGGTAAACTGGACTTCCATGGTAAACTGGATTTCCATGGTAAACTGGACTTCCATGGTAAACTGGACGTCCATGGTAAACTGCATTTCCATGGTGAACTGGACTTCCATGGTAAACTGGATTTTCATGGTAAACTGGACTTCCAGGGTAAACTGGACTACTATGGTGAACGGACTTCCATGGTGAACTGGATTTTTATGGTAAACTGAACTTCCATGGTAAAATGGACTTCCATGGTAAACTGGACCTCTATGGTGAACTGTATTTACATCGTAAACTGGACTCGCATGGTAAACTGTATTTCCATGGTAAACTGGACTTCCATGGTAAATTGGACGTCCATGGTAAACTGGATTTCAATGGGAAACTGGACTTCCATGGTGACCTGGACTTCCATGGTAAACTGGATTTTCATGGTAAACTGGACTACCATGGTGAACTGGACTTCCATGGTGAACTGGATTTCCATGGTAAACTGGATTTTCATGGTAAACTGGGCGTCCATGGTAAACTGGATTTCCATGGTAAATTTGACTTCCATGATGGCCTGGACTTCCATGGTAAACTGGACTCCCATGGTAAACTGGATTTCCATGGTAAACTGGACTCCCATGGTAAACTGGACTTCCATGGTAAACTGGACTCCCATGGTAAACTGGATTTCCATGGTAAACTGGACTTCCATGGTAAACTGGACATCCATGGTAAACTGGATTTCCATGGTGACCTGGATTTCCATGGTAAACTGGATTTTCATGGTAAACTGGACTTCCATGGTAAACTGGATTTCCATGGTAAACTGGACTTCCATGGTAAACTGGACGTCCATGGTAAACTGCATTTCCATGGTGAACTGGACTTCCATGGTAAACTGGATTTTCATGGTAAACTGGACTTCCAGGGTAAACTGGACTACTATGGTGAACGGACTTCCATGGTGAACTGGATTTTTATGGTAAACTGAACTTCCATGGTAAAATGGACTTCCATGGTAAACTGGACCTCTATGGTGAACTGTATTTACATCGTAAACTGGACTCGCATGGTAAACTGTATTTCCATGGTAAACTGGACTTCCATGGTAAATTGGACGTCCATGGTAAACTGGATTTCAATGGGAAACTGGACTTCCATGGTGACCTGGACTTCCATGGTAAACTGGATTTTCATGGTAAACTGGACTACCATGGTGAACTGGACTTCCATGGTGAACTGGATTTCCATGGTAAACTGGATTTTCATGGTAAACTGGACTTCCATGGTAAACTGGACGTCGATGGTAAACTGGATTTCCATGGTGACCTGGATTTCCATGGTAAACTGGACTCCCATGGTAAACTGGACTTCCATGGTAAACTGATTTTCATGGTAAACTGGACTTCCATGGTAAACTGGATTTCCATGGTAAACTGGACTTCCATGGTAAACTTGACATCCATGGTAAACTGGATTTCCATGGTGAACTGGACTTCCATGGTAAACTGGATTTTCATGGTAAACTGGACTTCCATGGTAAACTGGACTTCCATGGTAAACTGGATTTTCATGGTAAACTGGACTTCCAGGGTAAACTGGACTACTATGGTGAACGGACTTCCATGGTGAACTGGATTTTTATGGTAAACTGAACTTCCATGGTAAAATGGATTTCCATGGTAAACTGGACTTCCATGGTAAATTGAACGTCCATGGTAAACTGGATTTCAATGGGAAACTGGACTTCCATGGTGACCTGGACTTCCATGGTAAACTGGATTTTCATGGTAAACTGGACTACCATGGTGAACTGGACTTCCATGGTGAACTGGATTTCCATGGTAAACTGGATTGTCATGGTAAACTGGACTTCCATGGTAAACTGGACTTCCATGGTAAACTGTATTTCCATGGTAAATTTGACTTCCATGATGGCCTGGACTTCCATGGTAAACTGGACTCCGATGGTAAACTGGACTTCCATGGTAAACTGAACTTCCATGGTAAACTGGACTCCCATGGTAAACTGGATTTCCATGGTAAACTGGACTTCCATGGTAAACTGGACGTCCATGGTAAACTGGATTTCCATGGTGACCTGGATTTCCATGGTAAACTGGACTCCCATGGTAAACTGGACTTCCATGGTAAACTGGATTTTCATGGTAAACTGGACTTCCATGGTAAACTGGATTTACATGGTAAACTGGACTTCCATGGTTAACTTGACGTCCATGGTAAACTGGATTTCCATGGTGAACTGGACTTCCATGGTAAACTGGATTTTCATGGTAAACTGGACTTCCATGGTAAACTGGACTTCCATGGTAAACTGGATTTTCATGGTAAACTGGACTTCCATGGTAAACTGGATTTCCATGGTAAACTTGACTTCCATGGTGAACTGAACTCCCATGGTAAACTGGATTTTCATGGTAAACTTGACTTCCATGGTGAACTGAACTCCCATGGTAAACTGGATTTCCATGGTAAACTGGACTTCCATGGTAAACTGGACGTCCATGGTAAACTGGATCTTAATGGTAAACTGGACTTGCGTGGTGACCTGGACTTCCATGGTAAACTGGATTTTCATGGTAAGCTGGACTTCCAGGGTAAACTGGACTACTATGGTGAACGGACTTCCATGGTGAACTGGATTTTTATGGTAAACTGAACTTCCATGGCAAAATGGACTTCCATGGTAAACTGGACCTCTATGGTGAACTGTATTTACATCGTAAACTGGACTCGCATGGTAAACTGGATTTCCATGGTAAACTGGACTTCCATAGTAAATTGGACGTCCATGGTAAACTGGATTTCAATGGGAAACTGGACTTCCATGGTGACCTGGACTTCCATGGTAAACTGGATTTCATGGTAAACTGGACTACCATGGTGAACTAGACTTCCATGGTGAACTGGATTTCCATGGTAAACTGGATTTTCATGGTAAACTGGACTTCCATGGTAAACTGGACTTCCATGGTAAACTGGATTTTCATGGTAAACTGGACTTCCATGGTAAACTGGATTTCCATGGTAAACTGGACTTCCATGGCAAACTGGACGTCCATGGTAAACTGCATTTCCATGGTGAACTGGACTTCCATGGTAAACTGGATTTTCATGGTAAACTGGACTTCCAGGGTAAACTGGACTACTATGGTGAACGGACTTCCATGGTGAACTGGATTTTTATGGTAAACTGAACTTCCATGGTAAAATGGACTTCCATGGTAAACTGGACCTCTATGGTGAACTGTATTTACATCGTAAACTGGACTCGCATGGTAAACTGTATTTCCATGGTAAACTGGACTTCCATGGTGACCTGGACTTCCATGGTAAACTGGATTTTCATGGTAAACTGGACTACCATGGTGAACTGGACTTCCATGGTGAACTGGATTTCCATGGTAAACTGGATTTTCATGGTAAACTGGACTTCCATGGTAAACTGGATTTCCATGGTAAATTTGACTTCCATGATGGCCTGGACTTCCATGGTAAACTGGACTCCCATGGTAAACTGGATTTCCATGGTAAACTGGACTCCCATGGTAAACTGGACTTCCATGGTAAACTGGACTCCCATGGTAAACTGGATTTCCATGGTAAACTGGACTTCCATGGTAAACTGGACATCCATGGTAAACTGGATTTCCATGGTGACCTGGATTTCCATGGTAAACTGGATTTTCATGGTAAACTGGACTTCCATGGTAAACTGGATTTCCATGGTAAACTGGACTTCCATGGTAAACTGGACGTCCATGGTAAACTGCATTTCCATGGTGAACTGGACTTCCATGGTAAACTGGATTTTCATGGTAAACTGGACTTCCAGGGTAAACTGGACTACTATGGTGAACGGACTTCCATGGTGAACTGGATTTTTATGGTAAACTGAACTTCCATGGTGACCTGGACTTCCATGGTAAACTGGATTTTCATGGTAAACTGGACTACCATGGTGAACTGGACTTCCATGGTGAACTGGATTTCCATGGTAAACTGGATTTTCATAGTAAACTGGACTTCTATGGTAAACTGGATTTCCATGGTAAACTGGATTTCCATGGTAAATTTGACTTCCATGATGGCCTTGACTTCCATGGTAAACTGGACTCCCATGGTAAACTGGATTTCCATGGTAAACTGGACTCCCATGGTAAACTGGACTTCCATGGTAAACTGGACTCCCATGGTAAACTGGATTTCCATGGTAAACTGGACTTCCATGGTAAACTGGACGTCCATGGTAAACTGGATTTCCATGGTGACCTGGATTTCCATGGTGACCTGGATTTCCATGGTAAACTGGACTCCCATGGTAAACTGGACTTTCATGGTAAACTGGACTTCCATGGTAAACTGGATTTCCATGGCAAACTGGACTTCCATGGTAAACTTGACGTCCATGGTAAACTGGATTTCCATGGTGAACTGGACTTCCATGGTAAACTGGATTTTCATGGTAAACTGAACTTCCATGGTAAACTGGACTTCCATGGTAAACTGGATTTTCATGGTAAACTGGACTTCCATGGTAAACTGGATTTCCATGGTAAACTTGACTTCCATGGTAAACTGGACGTCCATGGTAAACTGGATTTCCATGGTGACCTGGACTTCCATTGTAAAATGGACTCGCATGGTAAACTGTATTTCCATGGTAAACTGGACTTCCATGGTAAATTGGACGTCCATGGTAAACTGGATTTCAATGGGAAACTGGACTTCCATGGTGACCTGGACTTCCATGGTAAACTGGATTTTCATGGTAAACTGGACTACCATGGTGAACTGGACTTCCATGGTGAACTGGATTTCCATGGTAAACTGGATTTCCATGGTAAACTTGACTTCCATGGTGAACTGAACTCCCATGGTAAACTGGATTTCCATGGTAAACTGGACTTCCATGGTAAACTGGACGTCCATGGTAAACTGGATCTTAATGGTAAACTGGACTTGCGTGGTGACCTGGACTTCCATGGTAAACTGGATTTTCATGGTAAGCTGGACTTCCAGGGTAAACTGGACTACTATGGTGAACGGACTTCCATGGTGAACTGGATTTTTATGGTAAAATGAACTTCCATGGCAAAATGGACTTCCATGGTAAACTGGACCTCTATGGTGAACTGTATTTACATCGTAAACTGGACTCGCATGGTAAACTGGATTTCCATGGTAAACTGGACTTCCATAGTAAATTGGACGTCCATGGTAAACTGGATTTCAATGGGAAACTGGACTTCCATGGTGACCTGGACTTCCATGGTAAGCTGGATTTCATGGTAAACTGGACTACCATGGTGAACTAGACTTCCATGGTGAACTGGATTTCCATGGTAAACTGGATTTTCATGGTAAACTGGACTTCCATGGTAAACTGGACTTCCATGGTAAACTGGATTTTCATGGTAAACTGGACTTCCATGGTAAACTGGATTTCCATGGTAAACTGGACTTCCATGGCAAACTGGACGTCCATGGTAAACTGCATTTCCATGGTGAACTGGACTTCCATGGTAAACTGGATTTTCATGGTAAACTGGACTTCCAGGGTAAACTGGACTACTATGGTGAACGGACTTCCATGGTGAACTGGATTTTTATGGTAAACTGAACTTCCATGGTAAAATGGACTTCCATGGTAAACTGGACCTCTATGGTGAACTGTATTTACATCGTAAACTGGACTCGCATGGTAAACTGTATTTCCATGGTAAACTGGACTTCCATGGTAAATTGGACGTCCATGGTAAACTGGATTTCAATGGGAAACTGGACTTCCATGGTGACCTGGACTTCCATGGTAAACTGGATTTTCATGGTAAACTGGACTACCATGGTGAACTGGACTTCCATGGTGAACTGGATTTCCATGGTAAACTGGATTTTCATGGTAAACTGGACTTCCATGGTAAACTGGATTTCCATGGTAAATTTGACTTCCATGATGGCCTGGACTTCCATGGTAAACTGGACTCCCATGGTAAACTGGATTTCCATGGTAAACTGGACTCCCATGGTAAACTGGACTTCCATGGTAAACTGGACTCCCATGGTAAACTGGATTTCCATGGTAAACTGGACTTCCATGGTAAACTGGACATCCATGGTAAACTGGATTTCCATGGTGACCTGGATTTCCATGGTAAACTGGATTTTCATGGTAAACTGGACTTCCATTGTAAACTGGATTTCCATGGTAAACTGGACTTCCATGGTAAACTGGACGTCCATGGTAAACTGCATTTCCATGGTGAACTGGACTTCCATGGTAAACTGGATTTTCATGGTAAACTGGACTTCCAGGGTAAACTGGACTACTATGGTGAACGGACTTCCATGGTGAACTGGATTTTTATGGTAAACTGAACTTCCATGGTGACCTGGACTTCCATGGTAAACTGGATTTTCATGGTAAACTGGACTACCATGGTGAACTGGACTTCCATGGTGAACTGGATTTCCATGGTAAACTGGATTTTCATGGTAAACTGGACTTCTATGGTAAACTGGATTTCCATGGTAAACTGGATTTCCATGGTAAATTTGACTTCCATGATGGCCTTGACTTCCATGGTAAACTGGACTCCCATGGTAAACTGGATTTCCATGGTAAACTGGACTCCCATGGTAAACTGGACTTCCATGGTAAACTGGACTCCCATGGTAAACTGGATTTCCATGGTAAACTGGACTTCCATGGTAAACTGGACGTCCATGGTAAACTGGATTTCCATGGTGACCTGGATTTCCATGGTGACCTGGATTTCCATGGTAAACTGGACTCCCATGGTAAACTGGACTCCCATGGTAAACTGGACTTTCATGGTAAACTGGACTTCCATGGTAAACTGGATTTCCATGGCAAACTGGACTTCCATGGTAAACTTGACGTCCATGGTAAACTGGATTTCCATGGTGAACTGGACTTCCATGGTAAACTGGATTTTCATGGTAAACTGAACTTCCATGGTAAACTGGACTTCCATGGTAAACTGGATTTTCATGGTAAACTGGACTTCCATGGTAAACTGGATTTCCATGGTAAACTTGACTTCCATGGTAAACTGGACGTCCATGGTAAACTGGATTTCCATGGTGACCTGGACTTCCATTGTAAAATGGACTCCCATGGAAAACTGGATTTCCATGGTAAACGGGACTCCATGGTGAACTGAACTCCCATGGTAAACTGGATTTCCATGGTAAACTGGACTTCCATGGTAAACTGGACGTCCATGGTAAACTGGATCTTAATGGTAAACTGGACTTGCGTGGTGACCTGGACTTCCATGGTAAACTGGATTTTCATGGTAAACTGTACTTCCAGGGTAAACTGGACTACTATGGTGAACGGACTTCCATGGTGAACTGGATTTTTATGGTAAACTGAACTTCCATGGTAAAATGGACTTCCATGGTAAACTGGACCTCTATGGTGAACTGTATTTACATCGTAAACTGGACTCGCATGGTAAACTGGATTTCCATGGTAAACTGGACTTCCATAGTAAATTGGACGTCCATGGTAAACTGGATTTCAATGGGAAACTGGACTTCCATGGTGACCTGGACTTCCATGGTAAACTGGATTTCATGGTAAACTGGACTACCATGGTGAACTAGACTTCCATGGTGAACTGGACTTCCATGGTAAACTGGATTTTCATGGTAAACTGGACTTCCATGGTAAACTGGACTTCCATGGTAAACTGGATTTCCATGGTAAACTGGAATTCCATGGTAAACTGGACGTCCATGGTAAACTGGATTTCCATGGTGAACTGGACTTCCATGGTAAACTGGATTTTCATGGTAAACTGGACTTCCATGGTAAACTGGACTTCCATGGTAAACTGGATTTTCATGGTAAACTGGACTTCCAGGGTAAACTGGACCTCTATGGTGAACTCTATTTACATCGTAAACTGGACTCGCATGGTAAACTGGATTTCAATGGGAAACTGGACTTCCATGGTGACCTGGACTTCCATGGTAAACTGGATTTCATGGTAAACTGGACTACCATGGTGAACTAGACTTCCATGGTGAACTGGACTTCCATGGTAAACTGGATTTCCATGGTAAACTGGACTTCCATTGTAAACTGGACTTCCATGGTAAACTGGACGTCCACGGTAAACTGGATTTCCATGGTAAACTGGACGTCCATGGTAAACTGGATTTCCATGGTAAACTGGATTTTCATGGTAAAATTGACTCCCATGGTAAACTGGATTTCCATGGTAAACGGGACTCCATGGTGAACTGAACTCCGATGGTAAACTGGACTTGCATGGTGACCTGGACTTCCATGGTAAACTGGATTTTCATGGTAAACTGGACTTCCAGGGTAAACTGGACTTCCATGGTAAACTGGATTTCCATGGTAAATTTTACTTCCATGATGGCCTGGACTTCCATGGTAAACTGGACTCCCATGGTAAACTGGATTTCCATGGTAAACTGGACTCCCATGGTAAACTGGACTTCCATGGTAAACTGGACTCCCATGGTAAACTGGATTTCCATGGTAAACTGGACTTCCATGGTAAACTGGACATCCATGGTAAACTGGATTTCCATGGTGACCTGGATTTCCATGGTAAACTGGACTCCCATGGTAAATTGGACTTCCATGGTAAACTGGATTTTCATGGTAAACTGGACTTCCATGGTAAACTGGATTTCCATGGTAAACTGGACTTCCATGGCAAAATGAACTCCCATGGAAAACTGGATTTCCATGGTAAACGGGACTCCATGCTGAACTGAACTCCCATGGTAAACTGGATTTCCATGGTAAACTGGACTTCCATGGTAAACTGGACGTCCATGGTAAACTGGATCTTAATGGTAAACTGGACTTGCGTGGTGACCTGGACTTCCATGGTAAACTGGATTTTCATGGTAAACTGGACTTCCAGGGTAAACTGGACTACTACGGTGAACGGACTTCCATGGTGAATGGGATTTTTATGGTAAACTGAACTTCCATGGTAAAATGGACTTCCATGGTAAACTGGACCTCTATGGTGAACTGTATTTACATCGTAAACTGGACTCGCATGGTAAACTGGATTTCCATGGTAAACTGGACTTCCATCGTAAATTGGACGTCCATGGTAAACTGGATTTCAATGGGAAACTGGACTTCCATGGTAAACTGGACGTCCATGGTAAACTGGATTTCCATGGTGAACTGGACTTCCATGGTAAACTGGATTTTCATGGTAAACTGGACTTCCATGGTAAACTGGATTTTCATGGTAAACTGGACTTCCATGGTAAACTGGATTTCCATGGTAAACTGGACTTCCATGGTAAACTGGATTTCCAAGGTGACCTGGACTTCCATGGTAAAATGGACTCCCATGGTAAACTGGATTTCCATGGTAAACGGGACTCCATGGTGAACTGAACTCCGATGGTAAACTGGATTTCCATGGTAAACTGGACTTCCATAGTAAACTGGACGTCCATGGTAAACTGGATTTTAATGGTAAACTGGACTTGCATGGTGACCTGGACTTCCATGGTAAACTGGATTTTCATGGTAAACTGAACTTCCATGGTAAAATGGACTTCCATGGTAAACTGGACCTCTATGGTGAACTGTATTTACATCGTAAACTGGACTCGCATGGTAAACTGGATTTCAATGGGAAACTGGACTTCCATGGTGACCTGGACTTCCATGGTAAACTGGATTTCATGGTAAACTGGACTACCATGGTGAACTAGACTTCCATGGTGAACTGGACTTCCATGGTAAACTGGATTTTCATGGTAAACTGGACTTCCATGGTAAACTGGACTTCCATGGTAAACTGGACGTCCACGGTAAACTGGATTTCCATGGTGAACTGGACTTCCATGGAAAACTGGATTTTCATTGTAAACTGGACTTCCATGGTAAACTGGATTTTCATGGTAAACTGGACTTCCATGGTAAACTGGATTTCCATGGTAAACGGGACTCCATGGTGAACTGAACTCCGATGGTAAACTGGATTTCCATGGTAAACTGGACTTCCATGGTAAACTGGACGTCCATAGTAAACTGGATTTTAATGGTAAACTGGACTTGCATGGTGACCTGGACTTCCATGGTAAACTGGATTTTCATGGTAAACTGAACTTCCATGGTAAAATGGACTTCCATGGTAAACTGGACCTCTATGGTGAACTGTATTTACATCGTAAACTGGACTCGCATGGTAAACTGGATTTCAATGGGAAACTGGACTTCCATGGTGACCTGGACTTCCATGGTAAACTGGATTTCATGGTAAACTGGACTACCATGGTGAACTAGACTTCCATGGTGAACTGGACTTCCATGGTAAACTGGATTTTCATGGTAAACTGGACTTCCATGGTAAACTGGACTTCCATGGTAAACTGGACGTCCACGGTAAACTGGATTTCCATGGTGAACTGGACTTCCATGGAAAACTGGATTTTCATTGTAAACTGGACTTCCATGGTAAACTGGATTTTCATGGTAAACTGGACTTCCATGGTAAACTGGATTTCCATGGTAAACGGGACTCCATGGTGAACTGAACTCCGATGGTAAACTGGATTTCCATGGTAAACTGGACTTCCATGGTAAACTGGACGTCCATAGTAAACTGGATTTTAATGGTAAACTGGACTTGCATGGTGACCTGGACTTCCATGGTAAACTGGATTTTCATGGTAAACTGGAGTTCCAGGGTAAACTGGACTTCCATGGTAAACTGGATTTCCATGGTAAATTTGACTTCCATGATGGCCTGGACTTCCATGGTAAACTGGACTCCCATGGTAAACTGGATTTCCATGGTAAACTGGACTCCCATGGTAAACTGGACTTCCATGGTAAACTGGACTCCCATGGTAAACTGGATTTCCATGGTAAACTGGATTTTCATGGTAAACTGGACTTCCAGGGTAAACTGGACTACTATGGTGAACGGACTTCCATGGTGAACGGGATTTTTATGGTAAACTGAACTTCCATGGTAAAATGGACTTCCATGGTAAACTGGACCTCTATGGTGAACTGTATTTACATCGTAAACTGGACTCGCATGGTAAACTGGATTTCCATGGTAAACTGGACTTCCATAGTAAATTGGACGTCCATGGTAAACTGGATTTCAATGGGAAACTGGACTTCCATGGTAAACTGGACGTCCATGGTAAACTGGATTTCCATGGTGAACTGGACTTCCATGGTAAACTGGATTTTCATGGTAAACTGGACTTCCATGGTAAACTGGATTTTCATGGTAAACTGGACTTCCATGGTAAACTGGATTTCCATGGTAAACTATACTTCCATGGTAAACTGGATTTCCAAGGTGACCTGGACTTCCATGGTAAAATGGACTCCCATGGTAAACTGGATTTCCATGGTAAATGGGACTCCATGGTGAACTGAACTCTGATGGTAAACTGGATTTGCATGGTGACCTGGATTTCCATGGTAAACTGGACTCCCATGGTAAACTGGACTCCCATGGTAAACTGGACTTCCATGGTAAACTGGATTTTCATGGTAAACTGGACTTCCATGGTAAACTGGATTTCCATGGTAAACTGGACTTCCATGGTAAACTTGACGTCCATGGTAAACTGGATTTCCATGGTGAACTGGACTTCCATGGTAAACTGGATTTTCATGGTAAACTGGACTTCCATGGTAAACTGGACTTCCATGGTAAACTGGATTTTCATGGTAAACTGGACTTCCATGGTAAACTGGATTTCCATGGTAAACTTGACTTCCATGGTAAATTGGACGTCCATGGTAAACTGGATTTCCATGGTGACCTGGACTTGCATGGTAAAATGAACTCCCATGGAAAACTGGAAATCCATGGTAAACGGGACTCCATGCTGAACTGAACTCCCATGGTAAACTGGATTTCCATGGTAAACTGGACTTCCATGGTAAACTGGACGTCCATGGTAAACTGGATCTTAATGGTAAACTGGACTTGCGTGATGACCTGGACTTCCATGGTAAACTGGATTTTCATGGTAAACTGGACTTCCAGGGTAAACTGGACTACTATGATGAACGGACTTCCATGGTAAACGGGATTTTTATGGTAAACTGAACTTCCATGGTAAAATGGACTTCCATGGTAAACTGGACCTCTATGGTGAACTGTATTTACATCGTAAACTGGACTCGCATGGTAAACTGGATTTCCATGGTAAACTGGACTTCCATAGTAAATTGGACGTCCATGGTAAACTGGATTTCAATGGGAAACTGGACTTCCATGGTAAACTGGACGTCCATGGTAAACTGGATTTCCATGGTGAACTGGACTTCCATGGTAAACTGGATTTTCATGGTAAACTGGACTTCCATGGTAAACTGGATTTTCATGGTAAACTGGACTTCCATGGTAAACTGGATTTCCATGGTAAACTGGACTTCCATGGTAAACTGGATTTCCAAGGTGACCTGGACTTCCATGGTAAAATGGACTCCCATGGTAAACTGGATTTCCATGGTAAACGGGACTCCATGGTGAACTGAACTCCGATGGTAAACTGGATTTCCATGGTAAACTGGACTTCCATGGTAAACTGGACGTCCATGGTAAACTGGATTTTAATGGTAAACTGGACTTGCATGGTGACCTGGACTTCCATGGTAAACTGGATTTTCATGGTAAACTGAACTTCCATGGTAAAATGGACTTCCATGGTAAACTGGACCTCTATGGTGAACTGTATTTACATCGTAAACTGGACTCGCATGGTAAACTGGATTTCAATGGGAAACTGGACATCCATGGTGACCTGGACTTCCATGGTAAACTGGATTTTATGGTAAACTGGACTACCATGGTGAACTAGACTTCCATGGTGAACTGGACTTCCATGGTAAACTGGATTTTCATGGTAAACTGGACTTCCATGGTAAACTGGACTTCCATGGTAAACTGGACTTCCATGGTAAACTGGACGTCCACGGTAAACTGGATTTCCATGGTGAACTGGACTTCCATGGAAAACTGGATTTTCATTGTAAACTGGACTTCCATGGTAAACTGGATTTTCATGGTAAACTGGACTTCCATGGTAAACTGGATTTCCATGGTAAACTGGACGTCCATGGTAAACTGGATTTCCATGGTAAACTGGATTTTCATGGTAAAATTGACTCCCATGGTAAACTGGATTTCCATGGTAAACGGGACTCCATGGTGAACTGAACTCCGATGGTAAACTGGATTTCCATGGTAAACTGGACTTCCATGGTAAACTGGACGTCCATAGTAAACTGGATTTTAATGGTAAACTGGACTTGCATGGTGACCTGGACTTCCATGGTAAACTGGATTTTCATGGTAAACTGGAGTTCCAGGGTAAACTGGACTTCCATGGTAAACTGGATCTTAATGGTAAACTGGACTTGCGTGATGACCTGGACTTCCATGGTAAACTGGATTTTCATGGTAAACTGGACTTCCAGGGTAAACTGGACTACTATGATGAACGGACTTCCATGGTAAACGGGATTTTTATGGTAAACTGAACTTCCATGGTAAAATGGACTTCCATGGTAAACTGGACCTCTATGGTGAACTGTATTTACATCGTAAACTGGACTCGCATGGTAAACTGGATTTCCATGGTAAACTGGACTTCCATAGTAAATTGGACGTCCATGGTAAACTGGATTTCAATGGGAAACTGGACTTCCATGGTAAACTGGACGTCCATGGTAAACTGGATTTCCATGGTGAACTGGACTTCCATGGTAAACTGGATTTTCATGGTAAACTGGACTTCCATGGTAAACTGGATTTTCATGGTAAACTGGACTTCCATGGTAAACTGGATTTCCATGGTAAACTGGACTTCCATGGTAAACTGGATTTCCAAGGTGACCTGGACTTCCATGGTAAAATGGACTCCCATGGTAAACTGGATTTCCATGGTAAACGGGACTCCATGGTGAACTGAACTCCGATGGTAAACTGGATTTCCATGGTAAACTGGACTTCCATGGTAAACTGGACGTCCATGGTAAACTGGATTTTAATGGTAAACTGGACTTGCATGGTGACCTGGACTTCCATGGTAAACTGGATTTTCATGGTAAACTGAACTTCCATGGTAAAATGGACTTCCATGGTAAACTGGACCTCTATGGTGAACTGTATTTACATCGTAAACTGGACTCGCATGGTAAACTGGATTTCAATGGGAAACTGGACATCCATGGTGACCTGGACTTCCATGGTAAACTGGATTTCATGGTAAACTGGACTACCATGGTGAACTAGACTTCCAGGAGGAACTGGACTTCCATGGTAAACTGGATTTTCATGGTAAACTGTACTTCCATGGTAAACTGGACTTCCATGGTGAACTGGACTTCCATGGAAAACTGGATTTTCATTGTAAACTGGACTTCCATGGTAAACTGGATTTTCATGGTAAACTGGACTTCCATGGTAAACTGGATTTCCATGGTAAACTGGACGTCCATGGTAAACTGGATTTCCATGGTAAACTGGATTTTCATGGTAAAATTGACTCCCATGGTAAACTGGATTTCCATGGTAAACGGGACTCCATGGTGAACTGAACTCCGATGGTAAACTGGATTTCCATGGTAAACTGGACTTCCATGGTAAACTGGACGTCCATAGTAAACTGGATTTTAATGGTAAACTGGACTTGCATGGTGACCTGGACTTCCATGGTAAACTGGATTTTCATGGTAAACTGGAGTTCCAGGGTAAACTGGACTTCCATGGTAAACTGGATCTTAATGGTAAACTGGACTTGCGTGATGACCTGGACTTCCATGGTAAACTGGATTTTCATGGTAAACTGGACTTCCAGGGTAAACTGGACTACTATGATGAACGGACTTCCATGGTAAACGGGATTTTTATGGTAAACTGAACTTCCATGGTAAAATGGACTTCCATGGTAAACTGGACCTCTATGGTGAACTGTATTTACATCGTAAACTGGACTCGCATGGTAAACTGGATTTCCATGGTAAACTGGACTTCCATAGTAAATTGGACGTCCATGGTAAACTGGATTTCAATGGGAAACTGGACTTCCATGGTAAACTGGACGTCCATGGTAAACTGGATTTCCATGGTGAACTGGACTTCCATGGTAAACTGGATTTTCATGGTAAACTGGACTTCCATGGTAAACTGGATTTTCATGGTAAACTGGACTTCCATGGTAAACTGGATTTCCATGGTAAACTGGACTTCCATGGTAAACTGGATTTCCAAGGTGACCTGGACTTCCATGGTAAAATGGACTCCCATGGTAAACTGGATTTCCATGGTAAACGGGACTCCATGGTGAACTGAACTCCGATGGTAAACTGGATTTCCATGGTAAACTGGACTTCCATGGTAAACTGGACGTCCATGGTAAACTGGATTTTAATGGTAAACTGGACTTGCATGGTGACCTGGACTTCCATGGTAAACTGGATTTTCATGGTAAACTGAACTTCCATGGTAAAATGGACTTCCATGGTAAACTGGACCTCTATGGTGAACTGTATTTACATCGTAAACTGGACTCGCATGGTAAACTGGATTTCAATGGGAAACTGGACATCCATGGTGACCTGGACTTCCATGGTAAACTGGATTTCATGGTAAACTGGACTACCATGGTGAACTAGACTTCCATGGGGAACTGGACTTCCATGGTAAACTGGATTTTCATGGTAAACTGGACTTCCATGGTAAACTGGACTTCCATGGTAAACTGGACTTCCATGGTAAACTGGACGTCCACGGTAAACTGGATTTCCATGGTGAACTGGACTTCCATGGAAAACTGGATTTTCATTGTAAACTGGACTTCCATGGTAAACTGGATTTTCATGGTAAACTGGACTTCCATGGTAAACTGAATTTCCATGGTAAACTGGACGTCCATGGTAAACTGGATTTCCATGGTAAACTGGATTTTCATGGTAAAATTGACTCCCATGGTAAACTGGATTTCCATGGTAAACGGGACTCCATGGTGAACTGAACTCCGATTGTAAACTGGATTTCCATGGTAAACTGGACTTCCATGGTAAACTGGACGTCCATAGTAAACTGGATTTTAATGGCAAACTGGACTTGCATGGTGACCTGGACTTCCATGGTAAACTGGATTTTCATGGTAAACTGGAGTTCCAGGGTAAACTGGACTTCCATGGTAAACTGGATTTCCATGGTAAATTTGACTTCCATGATGGCCTGGACTTCCATGGTAAACTGGACTCCCATGGTAAACTGGATTTCCATGGTAAACTGGACTCCCATGGTAAACTGGACTTCCATGGTAAACTGGACTCCCATGGTAAACTGGATTTCCATGGTAAACTGGACTTCCATGGTAAACTGGACGTCCATGGTAAACTGGATTTCCATGGTGACCTGGATTTCCATGGTAAACTGGACTCCCATGGTAAACTGGACTCCCATGGTAAACTGGACTTCCATGGTAAACTGGATTTTCATGGTAAACTGGACTTCCATGGTAAACTGGATTTCCATGGTAAACTGGACTTCCATGGTAAACTTGACGTCCATGGTAAACTGGATTTCCATGGTGAACTGGACTTCCATGGTGAACTGAACTCCGATGGTAAACTGGATTTCCATGGTAAACTGGACTTCCATGGTAAACTGGACGTACATGGTAAACTGGATTTTAATGGTAAACTGGACTTGCATGGTGACCTGGACTTCCATGGTAAACTGGATTTTCATGGTAAACTGAACTTCCATGGTAAAATGGACTTCCATTGTAAACTGGACCTCTATGGTGAACTGTATTTACATCGTAAACTGGACTCGCATGGTAAACTGGATTTCAATGGGAAACTGGACTTCCATGGTGACCTGGACTTCCATGGTAAACTGGATTTCATGGTAAACTGGACTACCATGGTGAACTAGACTTCCATGGTGAACTGGACTTCCATGGTAAACTGGATTTTCATGGTAAACTGGACTTCCATGGTAAACTGGACTTCCATGGTAAACTGGACGTCCACGGTAAACTGGATTTCCATGGTGAACTGGACTTCCATGGAAAACTGGATTTTCATTGTAAAGTGGACTTCCATGGTAAACTGGATTTTCATGGTAAACTGGACTTCCATGGTAAACTGGATTTCCATGGTAAACTGGACGTCCATGGTAAACTGGATTTCCATGGTAAACTGGATTTTCATGGTAAAATTGACTCCCATGGTAAACTGGATTTCCATGGTAAACGGGACTCCATGGTGAACTGAACTCCGATGGTAAACTGGATTTCCATGGTAAACTGGACTTCCATGGTAAACTGGACGTCCATAGTAAACTGGATTTTAATGGTAAACTGGACTTGCATGGTGACCTGGACTTCCATGGTAAACTGGATTTTCATGGTAAACTGGAGTTCCAGGGTAAACTGGACTTCCATGGTAAACTGGATTTCCATGGTAAATTTGACTTCCATGATGGCCTGGACTTCCATGGTAAACTGGACTCCCATGGTAAACTGGATTTCCATGGTAAACTGGACTCCCATGGTAAACTGGACTTCCATGGTAAACTGGACTCCCATGGTAAACTGGATTTCCATGGTAAACTGGACTTCCATGGTAAACTGGACGTCCATGGTAAACTGGATTTCCATGGTGACCTGGATTTCCATGGTAAACTGGACTCCCATGGTAAACTGGACTCCCATGGTAAACTGGACTTCCATGGTAAACTGGATTTTCATGGTAAACTGGACTTCCATGGTAAACTGGATTTCCATGGTAAACTGGACTTCCATGGTAAACTTGACGTCCATGGTAAACTGGATTTCCATGGTGAACTGGACTTCCATGGTAAACTGGATTTTCATGGTAAACTGGACTTCCATGGTAAACTGGACTTCCATGGTAAACTGGATTTTCATGGTAAATTGGACTTCCATGGTAAACTGGATTTCCATGGTAAACTTGACTTCCATGGTAAATTGGACGTCCATGGTAAACTGGATTTCCATGGTGACCTGGACTTCCATGGTAAAATGAACTCCCATGGAAAACTGGATTTCCATGGTAAACGGGACTCCATGGTGAACTGAACTCCCATGGTAAACTGGATTTCCATGGCAAACTGGACTTCCATGGTAAACTGGACGTCCATGGTAAACTGGATCTTAATGGTAAACTGGACTTGCGTGATGACCTGGACTTCCATGGTAAACTGGATTTTCATGGTAATCTGGACTTCCAGGGTAAACTGGACTACTATGGTGAACTGACTTCCATGGTGAACGGGATTTTTATGGTAAACTGAACTTCCATGGTAAAATGGACTTCCATGGTAAACTGGACCTCTATGGTGAACTGTATTTACATCGTAAACTGGACTCGCATGGTAAACTGGATTTCCATGGTAAACTGGACTTCCATAGTAAATTGGACGTCCATGGTAAACTGGATTTCAATGGGAAACTGGACTTCCATGGTAAACTGGACGTCCATGGTAAACTGGATTTCCATGGTGAACTGGACTTCCATGGTAAACTGGATTTTCATGGTAAACTGGACTTCCATGGTAAACTGGATTTTCATGGTAAACTGGACTTCCATGGTAAACTGGATTTCCATGGTAAACTGGACTTCCATGGTAAACTGGATTTCCAAGGTGACCTGAACTTCCATGGTAAAATGGACTCCCATGGTAAACTGGATTTCCATGGTAAACGGGACTCCATGGTGAACTGAACTCCGATGGTAAACTGGATTTCCATGGTAAACTGGACTTCCATGGTAAACTGGACGTCCATGGTAAACTGGATTTTAATTGTAAACTGGACTTGCATGGTGACCTGGACTTCCATGGTAAACTGGATTTTCATGGTAAACTGGACTTCCAGGGTAAACTGGACTTCCATGGTAAACTGGACTTCCATGTTAAACTGGATTTCCATGGTAAACTGGACTTCCATGGTAAACTGGACGTCCATGGTAAACTGGATTGCCATGGTGACCTGGACTTCCATGGTAAAATGGACTCCCATGGTAAACTGGATTTCCATGGTAAACGGGACTCCATGGTGAACTGAACTCCGATGGTAAACTGGATTTCCATGGTAAACTGGACTTCCATGGTAAACTGGACGTCCATGGCAAACTGGATTTTAATGGTAAACTGGACTTGCATGGTGACCTGGACTTCCATGGTAAACTGGATTTTCATGGTAAACTGGACTTCCATGGTAAACTGGACTTCCATGGTAAACTGGATTTCCATGGTAAACTGGACTTCCATGGTAAACTGGACGTCCATGGTAAACTGGATTTCCATGGTGACCTGGACTTCCATGGTAAAATGGACTCCAATGGTAAACTGGATTTCCACGGTAAACGGGACTCCATGGTGAACTGAACTCCCATGGTAAACTGGATTTCCATGGTAAACTGGACTTCCATGGTAAACTGGACGTCCATGGTAAACTGGATTTTAATGGTAAATTGGACTTGCGTGGTGACCCGGACTTCCATGGTAAATTGGATTTTCATGGTAAACTGGACTTCCAGGGTAAACTGGACTACTATGGTGAACGGACTTCCATGGTGAACTGCATTTTTATGGTAAACTGAACTTCCATGGTAAAATGGACTTCCATGGTAAACTGGACCTCTATGGTGAACTGTATTTACATCGTAAACTGGACTCGCATGGTAAACTGGATTTCCATGGTAAACTGGACTTCCATGGCAAATTGGACATCCATGGTAAACTGGATTTCAATGGGAAACTGGACTTCCATGGTGACCTGGACTTCCATGGTAAACTGGATTTTCATGGTAAACTGGACTACCATGGTGAACTGGACTTCCATTCAGTTTAACACGTAGGCTTTCGCGACCAATATTATTCATAATAAAGGTTCTTGGGTTAGATCGCGTTTATTTATAAATGTGTCGTAACCCTCCACCACCCGACACGGCCAATCAGCAAAAAAAAGTGTCACGTTGACAAAGACAAATAATTCACTACTTCAGCCCACCGGTGTGTTGAAGAGTTAATCCACATTTACAGTTTGAGTACGACGTTTCGCTGGTAAATACTTCCAGCATCATCGGGCAATTCGCCAGAATAGTAAAGCCCTCGCTTGCTCCCGGTTTTATATAGGGCAGCAGGGTGACGTCATCACTTAACTCATCAGGTGCAGTGATTAGAGGCGGAGGGGGGGGTGTAATGTAATTATATAATCGATTAGTAATCAGTCATTGGTTATGATTAGTAATGAGTTGTAGATTAGTAATTCTTTAAATCAAAATGTAATGTGTATTATTTAATAATACGCTTCCAGGCCGCACTAAGCCGGTAGCTGTCAGAGCGATTAAAGTTATTCTTGTTCCTCTCAATTTCAATGGATTCTCTAATTAGTCTTTGCCAGTAATAATTAGTTTTACACACCACTGCAACATTGTCAAAATCAATTGAGTGTCCTTGTTGACAAGCATGTTCTGCCACTGCCGACAGTTGTGTTTGAGATAATTTAATATTTCTCTGATGTTCTTTTAGTCTTACGCTGATGTTACGTCCCGTCTGCCCAATGTAGCAGCTGCCACATGAACAATTAATCCGATATACACCTTCTGTTGATAGTTTAGGTAATGCGTCTTTAGTGCAAGATACTAGTTTTTGAATTTTGTGTACTGTACCAAATCTTACTGTAATGTTTTGCTTTTGCAAAACACGGGCTAATTTGTCAGTTACTCCTGAGATATATGGAATTTTTATTGTTTTAACAATCTGGTCGCTTTCAGTAGTATTGCTTTGCGATCGTGATTTGGCATTCAGTGCTCTGTTAATTTGAGCATTATTGTAGCCATTCTGTCGTAGTGCGTCTTTAACGTGTTTAATCTCTCTCACTAGACTCTCACCATCTGACACTGTTTTCGCCCGATGTACGAGCGTCTTGATAAGAGAGGATTTTTGAGCTGGATGATGATGTGATTCTGCATTCAGATAGGCATCAGTGTGCGTTTGCTTTCTGTAAACGCTGTGTGTTATTTTACCGTTTAGGCCATGTCCAAGCAAAATATCTAGGAATGGGAGTGTGTTATTCACCTCCATTTCCATGGTGAACTGGATGGCCGGGTTTTGTGCATTGAGATGATTTAGAAAATCATTAAGTGTATCTTTACCATGTGGCCAGACAACCAAAGTGTCATCCACATACCTAAACCAAAAGGATGGTTTTAATGTGCTCGAGGCAAGTGCTCTTATTTCAAAGTTTTCCACGTACAAATTTGCTATAGCAGGGGATAAAGGAGAACCCATTGCTGCTCCTTCATTTTGTTTAAAGAAATCCCCTCTCCATAAGAAGTAAGTGTTATTTAAACAATGGCCAGCAAGTTTCGGAATATCTTTTTGTAAACCGGTATTCTTTACTAGTGTATCAAGTAATTTAAGCGATTCGTCCACTGGAACCTTAGTGAATAGAGAAATCACATCAAAACTTACCAGAATATCATCAGGAGTAAGTTTAATATCTTTAATCACATTCACAAGATGTTCTGAATTTTTTATGAATGAAGATGTCTTACCGATGTAGGGCTGTATTTGTTTGGTTATATATTTTGCTAATTGATATGTGGCAGAGCCAATTATACTGACTATGGGTCGTAATGGGATGCCGATTTTATGGATCTTTGGTAGCCCATAGAGTCTAGGTGGTTTTGAGGCCCTTGGCTTAATTAGGTATTGTTCATTTTTAGGGATTAATGAATTTGCAATTATTGCAGTGGTCTTACGTTCTAAAGTATTAGTGGGATCTCGTTTAATTTTAATGTAGGTACTTTCCTCTAGTAAATTTCTAATTTTATTATCATAATCGGCTCGTGACATCACTACAGTAGTGCGGCCTTTATCAGCTGCTAGGATTTGGATATCCTTATTTACACGCAGCTCTCTTAAGGCTTTTGCCTCGTTAGAGCTAATATTTACTTTTGGAACTTTGCTATTCTCAATTATTTTAGCAACCTCATGTCTAGTCATCTCTGCCTCATTATGTGGAAGGAGTCTAACTGCTGATTCTACCTCAGCAATTATCTCATCCACTGGAATTGTGCGTGGGGTAACGGCAAAGTTAAGGCCTTTAGAAAGGATAGAGACCATGTCACCGGTTAATACAGTGTTGGTCAAGTTCAGTACAGTTTTGTTTTTACATTTTTGGTTTTCAGTAGGGATTTGTTTATTATGTAGTCTAGAAAATTTATTAATTTGGTTAGTTTTTGTTAGTTTAAACACATTATCAGCCGATTGTTGTGTTATGTTATCGATTATATTCCAATAATGCATAGATACACTATTGCTTATATCTAAGTGTAACTGCTTTAGCGATTCCGAAATGTAAGATAATTCACTCCTATTGTGCTGTATTCTCTCTATTAATAATAATTCGCTAGCTTTGTGTAGTATTTGGTTAGCTTTAGAAGACTTTATGTGATGTGTTATTTTAACTGCGTTTGGTATTACCTTTGAATCTCTGCACCTTTTGAGGAATTACTAATCTACAACTCATTACTAATCATAACCAATGACTGATTACTAATCGATTATATAATTACATTACACCCCCCCCTCCGCCTCTAATCACTGCACCTGATGAGTTAAGTGATGACGTCACCCTGCTGCCCTATATAAAACCGGGAGCAAGCGAGGGCTTTACCATTCTGGCGAATTGCCCGATGATGCTGGAAGTATTTACCAGCGAAACGTCGTACTCAAACTGTAAATGTGGATTAACTCTTCAACACACCGGTGGGCTGAAGTAGTGAATTATTTGTCTTTGTCAACGTGACACTTTTTTTTTGCTGATTGGCCGTGTCGGGTGGTGGAGGGTTACGACACATTTATAAATAAACGCGATCTAACCCAAGAACCTTTATTATGAATAATATTGGTCGCGAAAGCCTACGTGTTAAACTGACTAACCTCTATGGCGAGGATACTTTTCTTAAAACCAGAAAATTGGAGAAGCTTCGCATTAAGCGGATGAAATTGATATCTTCACTGGCGTTCCTCAAAAGGTGCAGAGATTCAAAGGTAATACCAAACGCAGTTAAAATAACACATCACATAAAGTCTTCTAAAGTTAACCAAATACTACACAAAGCTAGCGAATTATTATTAATAGAGAGAATACAGCACAATAGGAGTGAATTATCTTACATTTCGGAATCGCTAAAGCAGTTACACTTAGATATAAGCAATAGTGTATCTATGCATTATTGGAATATAATCGATAACATAACACAACAATCGGCTGATAATGTGTTTAAACTAACAAAAACTAACCAAATTAATAAATTTTCTAGACTACATAATAAACAAATCCCTACTGAAAACCAAAAATGTAAAAACAAAACTGTACTGAACTTGACCAACACTGTATTAACCGGTGACATGGTCTCTATCCTTTCTAAAGGCCTTAACTTTGCCGTTACCCCACGCACAATTCCAGTGGATGAGATAATTGCTGAGGTAGAATCGGCAGTTAGACTCCTTCCACATAATGAGGCAGAGATGACTAGACATGAGGTTGCTAAAATAATTGAGAATAGCAAAGTTCCAAAAGTAAATATTAGCTCTAACGAGGCAAAAGCCTTAAGAGAGCTGCGTGTAAATAAGGATATCCAAATCCTAGCAGCTGATAAAGGCCGCACTACTGTAGTGATGTCACGAGCCGATTATGATAATAAAATTAGAAATTTACTAGAGGAAAGTACCTACATTAAAATTAAACGAGATCCCACTAATACTTTAGAACGTAAGACCACTGCAATAATTGCAAATTCATTAATCCCTAAAAATGAGCAATACCTAATTAAGCCAAGGGCCTCAAAACCACCTAGACTCTATGGGCTACCAAAGATCCATAAAATCGGCATCCCATTACGACCCATAGTCAGTACAATTGGCTCTGCCACATATCAATTAGCAAAATATATAACCAAACAAATACAGCCCTACATCGGTAAGACATCTTCATTCATAAAAATTTCAGAACATCTTGTGAATGTGATTAAAGATATTAAACTTACTCCTGATGATATTCTGGTAAGTTTTGATGTGATTTCTCTATTCACTAAGGTTCCAGTGGACGAATCTCTTAAATTACTTGATACACTAGTAAAGAATACCGGTTTACAAAAAGATATTCCGAAACTTGCTGGCCATTGTTTAAATAACACTTACTTCTTATGGAGAGGGGATTTCTTTAAACAAAAGGAAGGAGCAGCAATGGGTTCTCCTTTATCCCCTGCTTTAGCAAATTTGTACATGGAAAACTTTGAAATACGAGCACTTGCCTCGAGCACATTAAAACCATCCTTTTGGTTTAGGTATGTGGATGACACTTTGGTTGTCTGGCCACATGGTAAAGATACACTTAATGATTTTCTAAATCATCTCAATGCACAAAACCCGGCCATCCAGTTCACCATGGAAATGGAGGTGAATAACACACTCCCATTCCTAGATATTTTGCTTGGACATGGCCTAAACGGTAAAATAACACACAGCGTTTACAGAAAGCAAACGCACACTGATACCTATCTGAATGCAGAATCACATCATCATCCAGCTCAAAAATCCTCTCTTATCAAGACGCTCGTACATCGGGCGAAAACAGTGTCAGATGGTGAGAGTCTAGTGAGAGAGATTAAACACGTTAAAGACGCACTACGACAGAATGGCTACAATAATGCTCAAATTAACAGAGCACTGAATGCCAAATCACGATCGCAAAGCAATACTACTGAAAGCGACCAGATTGTTAAAACAATAAAAATTCCATATATCTCAGGAGTAACTGACAAATTAGCCCGTGTTTTGCAAAAGCAAAACATTACAGTAAGATTTGGTACAGTACACAAAATTCAAAAACTAGTATCTTGCACTAAAGACGCATTACCTAAACTATCAACAGAAGGTGTATATCGGATTAATTGTTCATGTGGCAGCTGCTACATTGGGCAGACGGGACGTAACATCAGCGTAAGACTAAAAGAACATCAGAGAAATATTAAATTATCTCAAACACAACTGTCGGCAGTGGCAGAACATGCTTGTCAACAAGGACACTCAATTGATTTTGACAATGTTGCAGTGGTGTGTAAAACTAATTATTACTGGCAAAGACTAATTAGAGAATCCATTGAAATTGAGAGGAACAAGAATAACTTTAATCGCTCTGACAGCTACCGGCTTAGTGCGGCCTGGAAGCGTATTATTAAATAATACACATTACATTTTGATTTAAAGAATTACTAATCTACAACTCATTACTAATCATAACCAATGACTGATTACTAATCGATTATATAATTACATTACACCCCCCCCTCCGCCTCTAATCACTGCACCTGATGAGTTAAGTGATGACGTCACCCTGCTGCCCTATATAAAACCGGGAGCAAGCGAGGGCTTTACCATTCTGGCGAATTGCCCGATGATGCTGGAAGTATTTACCAGCGAAACGTCGTACTCAAACTGTAAATGTGGATTAACTCTTCAACACACCAGTGGGCTGAAGTAGTGAATTATTTGTCTTTGTCAACGTGACACTTTTTTTTTGCTGATTGGCCGTGTCGGGTGGTGGAGGGTTACGACACATTTATAAATAAACGCGATCTAACCCAAGAACCTTTATTATGGACTTCCATTGTGAACTGGATTTCCATGGTAAACTGGATTTTGATGGTAAACTGGACTTCCATGGTAAACTGGACTTCCATGGTAAACTGGATTTCCATGGTAAATTGGACTTCCATGATGGCCTGGACTTCCATGGTAAACTGGACTCCCATGGTAAACTGGATTTCCATGGTAAACTGGACTCCCATGGTAAACTGGACTTCCATGGTAAACTGGACTCCGATGGTAAACTGGATTTCCATGGTAAACTGGACTTCCATGGTAAACTGGACGTCCATGGTAAACTGGATTTCCATGGTGACCTGGATTTCCATAGTAAACTGGATTTCCATGGTAAACTGAACTCCCATGGTAAACTGGACTCCCATGGTAAACTGGACTTGCGTGGTGACCTGGACTTCCATGGTAAACTGGATTTTCATGGTAAACTGGACTTCCAGGGTAAACTGGACTACTATGGTGAACGGACTTCCTTGGTGAACTGGATTTTTATGGTAAACTGAACTTCCATGGTAAAATGGACTTCCATGGTAAACTGGACTTCCATTGTGAACTGGATTTCCATGGTAAACTGGATTTTGATGGTAAACTGGACTTCCATGGTAAACTGGACTTCCATGGTAAACTGGATTTCCATGGTAAATTGGACTTGCATGATGGCCTGGACTTCCATGGTAAACTGGACTCCCATGGTAAACTGGATTTCCATGCTAAACTGGACTCCCATGGTAAACTGGACTTCCATGGTAAACTGGACTCCCATGGTAAACTGGATTTCCATGGTAAACTGGACTTCCATGGTAAACTGGACGTCCATGGTAAACTGGATTTCCATGGTGACCTGGATTTCCATAGTAAACTGGATTTCCATGGTAAACTGGACTCCCATGGTAAACTGGACTCCCATGGTAAACTGGACTTGCGTGGTGACCTGGACTTCCATGGTAAACTGGATTTTCATGGTAAACTGGACTTCCAGGGTAAACTGGACTACTATGGTGAACGGACTTCCTTGGTGAACTGGATTTTTATGGTAAACTGAACTTCCATGGTAAAATGGACTTCCATGGTAAACTGGACCTCTATGGTGAACTGTATTTACATCGTAAACTGGACTCGCATGGTAAACTGGATTTCAATGGGAAACTGGACTTCCATGGTGAACTGGCCTTCCATGGTAAACTGGATTTTCTTGGTAAACTGGACGTCCATGGTAAACTGGATTTCAATGGGAAACTGGACTTCCATGGTGACCTGGACTTCCATGGTAAACTGGATTTTCATGATAAACTGGACTACCATGGTGAACTGGACTTCCATGGTGAACTGGACTTCCATGGTAAACTGGATTTTCATGGTAATCTGGACTTCCATGGTAAACTGGACTTCCATGGTAAACTGGATTTTCATGGTAAACTGGACTTCCATGGTAAACTGGATTTCCATGGTAAACTGGACTTCCATGGTAAACTGGACGTCCATGGTAAACTGGATTTCCATGGTGAACTGGACTTCCATGGTAAACTGGATTTTCATGGTAAACTGGACTTCCATGGTAAACTGGATTTTCATGGTAAACTGGACTTAGATGGTAAACTGGACTTCCATGGTAAACTGGATTTCCATGGTGACCTGGACTTCCATGGTAAAATGGACTCCCATGGTAAACTGGATTTCCATGGTAAACGGGACTCCATGGTGAACTGAACTCCGATGGCAAACTGGATTTCCATGGTAAACTGGACTTCCATGGTAAACTCGACGTCCATGGTAAACTGGATTTTGATTGGTAAACTGGACTTGCATGGTGACCTGGACATCCATGGTAAACTGGATTTTCATGGTAAACTGGACTTCCAGGGTAAACTGGACTTCGATGGTAAACTGGATTTCCATGGTAAACTGGACTTCCATGGTAAACTGGACGTCCATGGTAAACTGGATTTCCATGGTGACCTGGACTTCCATGGTAAAATAGACTCCCATGGTAAACTGGATTTCCATGGTAAACGGGACTCCATGGTGAACTAAACTCCCATGGTAAACTAGATTTCCATGGTAAACTGGACTTCCATGGTAAACTGGACGTCCATGGTAAACTGGATGGTAAACTGGACTTGCGTGGTGACCTGGACTTCCATGGTAAACTGGATTTTCATGGTAAACTGGACTTCCAGGGTAAACTGGACTACTATGGTGAACGGACTTCCATGGTGAACTGGATTTTTATGGTGACCTGGATTTCCATGGTAAACTGGACTTCCATGGTAAACTGGATTTTCATGGTAAACTGGACTTCCATGGTAAACTGGATTTCCATGGTAAACTGGACTTCCATGGTAAACTTGACGTCCATGGTAAACTGGATTTCCATGGTGAACTGGACTTCCATGGTAAACTGGATTTTCATGGTAAACTGGACTTCCATGGTAAACTGGACGTCCATGGTAAACTGGATTTTAATGGTAAACTGGACTTGCGTGGTGACCTGGACTTCCATGGTAAACTGGATTTTCATGGTAAACTGGACTTCCAGGGTAAACTGGACTACTATGGTGAACGGACTTCCATGGTGAACTGGATTTTTATGGTAAACTGAACTTCCATGGTAAAATGGACTTGCATGGTAAACTGGACCTCTATGGTGAACTGTATTTACATCGTAAACTGGACTCGCATGGTAAACTGGATTTCCATGGTAAACTGGACTTCCATGGTAAATTGGACGTCCAATGTAAACTGGATTTCAATGGGAAACTGGACTTCCATGGTGACCTGGACTTCCATGGTAAACTGGATTTTCATGGTAAACTGGACTACCATGGTGAACTGGACTTCCATTGTGAACTGGATTTCCATGGAAAACTGGATTTTCATGGTAAACGGGACTTCCATGGTAAACTGGACTTCCATGGTAAACTGGATTTCCATGGTAAATTGGACTTCCATGATGGCCTGGACTTCCATCGTAAACTGGACTCCCATGGTAAACTGGATTTCCATGGTAAACTGGACTCCCATGGTAAACTGGACTTCCATGGTAAACTGGACTCCCATGGTAAACTGGATTTCCATGGTAAACTGGACTTCCATGGTAAACTGGACGTCCATGGTAAACTGGATTTCCATGGTGACCTGGATTTCCATGGTAAACTGGATTTCCATGGTAAACTGTACTACCATGGTAAACTGGACTCCCATGGTAAACTGGACTTGCGTGGTGACCTGGACTTCCATGGTAAACTGGACTTCCATGGTAAACTGGACGTCCATGGTAAACTGGATTTCCATGGTGACCTGGACTTCCATGGTAAAATGGACTCCCATGGTAAACTGGATTTCCATGGTAAACGGGACTCCATGGTGAACTGAACTCCCATGGTAAACTGGATTTCCATGGTAAACTGGACTTCCATGGTAAACTGGACGCCCATGGTAAACTGGATTTTAATGGTAAACTGGACTTGCATGGTGACCTGGACTTCCATGGTAAACTGGATTTTCATGGTAAACTGGACTTCCAGGGTAAACTGGACTTCCATGGTAAACTGGACTTCCATGTTAAACTGGATTTCCATGGTAAACTGGACTTCCATGGTAAACTGGACGTCCATGGTAAACTGGATTTCCATGGTGACCTGGACTTCCATGGTAAAATGGACTCCCATGGTAAACTGGATTTCCATGGTAAACGGGACTCCATGGTGAACTGAACTCCGATGGTAAACTGGATTTCCATGGTAAACGGGACTTCCATGGTAAACTGGACGTCCATGGCAAACTGGATTTTAATGGTAAACTGGACTTGCATGGTGATCTGGACTTCCATGGTAAACTGGATTTTCATGGTAAACTGGACTTCCATGGTAAACTGGACTTCCATGGTAAACTGGATTTCCATGGTAAACTGGACTTCCATGGTAAACTGGACGTCCATGGTAAACTGGATTTCCATGGTGACCTGGACTTCCATGGTAAAATGGACTCCAATGGTAAACTGGATTTCCATGGTAAACGGGACTCCATGGTGAACTGAACTCCCATGGTAAACTGGATTTCCATGGTAAACTGGACTTCCATGGTAAACTGGACGTCCATGGTAAACTGGATTTTAATGGTAAACTGGACTTGCGTAGTGACCTGGACTTCCATGGTAAACTGGATTTTCATGGTAAACTGGACTTCCAGGGTAAACTGGACTACTATGGTGAACGGACTTCCATGGTGAACTGCATTTTTATGGTAAACTGAACTTCCATGGTAAAATGGACTTCCATGGTAAACTGGACCTCTATGATGAACTGTATTTACATCGTAAACTGGACTCGCATGGTAAACTGGATTTCCATGGTAAACTGGACTTCCATGGTAAACTGGATTTTCATGGTAAACTGGACTTCCATGGTAAACTGGATTTTCATGGTAAACTGGACTTCCATGGTAAACTGGACTTCCATGGTAAACTGGATTTCCATGGTGACCTGGACTTCCATGGTAAAATGGACTCCCATGGTAAACTGGATTTCCATGGTAAACGGGACTCCATGGTGAACTTAACTCCGATGGCAAACTGGATTTCCATGGTAAACTGGACTTCCATGGTAAACTGGACGTCCATGGTAAACTGGATTTTGATTGGTAAACTGGACTTGCATGGTGACCTGGACTTCCATGGTAAACTGGATTTTCATGGTAAACTGGACTTCCAGGGTAGACTGGACTTCGATGGTAAACTGGACTTCCATGGTAAACTGGATTTCCATGGTAAACTGGACTTCCATGGTAAACTGGACGTCCATGGTAAACTGGATTTCCATGGTGACCTGGACTTCCATGGTAAAATAGACTCCCATGGTAAACTGGATTTCCATGGTAAACGGGACTCCATGGTGAACTGAACTTCCATGGTAAACTAGATTTCCATGGTAAACTGGACTTCCATGGTAAACTGGACGTCCATGGTAAACTGGATGGTAAACTGGACTTGCGTGGTGACCTGGACTTCCATGGTAAACTGGATTTTCATGGTAAACTGGACTTCCAGGGTAAACTGGACTACTATGGTGAACGGACTTCCATGGTGAACTGGATTTTTATGGTGACCTGGATTTCCATGGTAAACTGGACTCCCATGGTAAACTGGACTTCCATGGTAAACTGGATTTTCATGGTAAACTGGACTTCCATGGTAAACTGGATTTCCATGGTAAACTGGACTTCCATGGTAAACTTGACGTCCATGGTAAACTGGATTTCCATGGTGAACTGGACTTCCATGGTAAACTGGATTTTCCTGGTAAACTGGACTTCCATGGTAAACTGGACGTCCATGGTAAACTGGATTTTAATGGTAAACTGGACTTGCGTGGTGACCTGGACTTCCATGGTAAACTGGATTTTCATGGTAAACTGGACTTCCAGGGTAAACTGGACTACTATGGTGAACGGACTTCCATGGTGAACTGGATTTTTATGGTGACCTGGATTTCCATGGTAAACTGGACTCCCATGGTAAACTGGACTTCCATGGTAAACTGGATTTTCATGGTAAACTGGACTTCCATGGTAAACTGGATTTCCATGGTAAACTGGACTTCCATGGTAAACTTGACGTCCATGGTAAACTGGATTTCCATGGTGAACTGGACTTCCATGGTAAACTGGATTTTCCTGGTAAACTGGACTTCCATGGTAAACTGGACGTCCATGGTAAACTGGATTTTAATGGTAAACTGGACTTGCGTGGTGACCTGGACTTCCATGGTAAACTGGATTTTCATGGTAAACTGGACTTCCAGGGTAAACTGGACTACTATGCTGAACGGACTTCCATGGTGAACTGGATTTTTATGGTAAACTGAACTTCCATGGTAAAATGGACTTGCATGGTAAACTGGACCTCTATGGTGAACTGTATTTACATCATAAACTGGACTCGCATGGTAAACTGGATTTCCATGGTAAACTGGATTTTCATGGTAAACGGGACTTCCATGGTAAACTGGACTTCCATGGTAAACTGGATTTCCATGGTAAATTGGACTTCCATGATGGCCTGGACTTCCATGGTAAACTGGACTCCCATGGTAAACTGGATTTCCATGGTAAACTGGACTTCCATGGTAAACTGGACTCCCATGGTAAACTGGATTTCCATGGTAAACTGGACTTCCATGGTAAACTGGACGTCCATGGTAAACTGGATTTCCATGGTGACCTGGATTTCCATGGTAAACTGGATTTCCATGGTAAACTGGACTACCATGGTAAACTTGACTCCCATGGTAAACTGGACTTGCGTGGTGACCTGGACTTCCATGGTAAACTGGACTTCCATGGTAAACTGGACGTCCATGGTAAACTGGATTTCCATGGTGACCTGGACTTCCATGGTAAAATGGACTCCCATGGTAAACTGGATTTCCATGGTAAACGGGACTCCATGGTGAACTGAACTCCCATGGTAAACTGGATTTCCATGGTAAACTGGACTTCCATGGTAAACTGGACGCCCATGGTAAACTGGATTTTAATGGTAAACTGGACTTGCATGGTGACCTGGACTTCCATGGTAAACTGGATTTTCATGGTAAACTGGACTTCCAGGGTAAACTGGACTACCATGGTAAACTGGACTTCCATGTTAAACTGGATTTCCATGGTAAACTGGACTTCCATGGTAAACTGGACGTCCATGGTAAACTGGATTTCCATGGTGACCTGGACTTCCATGGTAAAATGGACTCCCATGGTAAACTGGATTTCCATGGTAAACGGGACTCCATGGTGAACTGAACTCCGATGGTAAACTGGATTTCCATGGTAAACTGGACTTCCATGGTAAACTGGACGTCCATGGCAAACTGGATTTTAATGGTAAACTGGACTTGCATGGTGACCTGGACTTCCATGGTAAACTGGATTTTCATGGTAAACTGGACTTCCATGGTAAACTGGACTTCCATGGTAAACTGGACTTCCATGGTAAACTGGACGTCCATGGTAAACTGTATTTCCATGGTGACCTGGACTTCCATGGTAAAATGGACTCCAATGGTAAACTGGATTTCCATGGTAAACGGGACTCCATGGTGAACTGAACTCCCATGGTAAACTGGATTTCCATGGTAAACTGGACTTCCATGGTAAACTGGACGTCCATGGTAAACTGGATTTTAATGGTAAACTGGACTTGCGAAGTGACCTGGACTTCCATGGTAAACTGGATTTTCTTGGTAAACTGGACTTCCAGGGTAAACTGGACTACTATGGTGAATGGACTTCCATGGTGAACTGCATTTTTATGGTAAACTGAACTTCCATGGTAAAATGGACTTCCATGGTAAACTGGACCTCTATGGTGAACTGTATTTACATCGTAAACTGGACTCGCATGGTAAACTGGATTTCCATGGTAAACTGGACTTCCATGGTAAATTGGACGTCCATGGTAAACTGGATTTCAATGGCAAACTGGACTTCCATGGTGACCTGGACTTCCATGGTAAACTGGATTTTCATGGTAAACTGGACTACCATGGTGAACTGGACTTCCATGGTAAACTGGATTTCCATGGTAAATTGGACTTGCGTGGTGACCTGGACTTCCATGGTAAACTGGATTTTCATGGTAAACTGGACTTCCAGGGTAAACTGGACTACTATGCTGAACGGACTTCCATGGTGAACTGGATTTTTATGGTAAACTGAACTTCCATGGTAAAATGGACTTGCATGGTAAACTGGACCTCTATGGTGAACTGTATTTACATCGTAAACTGGACTCGCATGGTAAACTGGATTTCCATGGTAAACTGGACTTCCATGGTAAATTGGACGTCCAATGTAAACTGGATTTCAATGGGAAACTGGACTTCCATGGTGACCTGGACTTCCATGGTAAACTGGATTTTCATGGTAAACTGGACTACCATGGTGAACTGGACTTCCATTGTGAACTGGATTTCCATGGTAAACTGGATTTTCATGGTAAACGGGACTTCCATGGTAAACTGGACTTCCATGGTAAACTGGATTTCCATGGTAAATTGGACTTCCATGATGGCCTGGACTTCCATGGTAAACTGGACTCCCATGGTAAACTGGATTTCCATGGTAAACGGGACTCCCATGGTAAACTGGACTTCCATGGTAAACTGGACTCCCATGGTAAACTGGATTTCCATGGTAAACTGGACTTCCATGGTAAACTGGACGTCCATGGTAAACTGGATTTCCATGGTGACCTGGATTTCCATGGTAAACTGGATTTCCATGGTAAACTGGACTACCATGGTAAACTTGACTCCCATGGTAAACTGGACTTGCGTGGTGACCTGGACTTCCATGGTAAACTGGACTTCCATGGTAAACTGGACGTCCATGGTAAACTGGATTTCCATGGTAAACTGGACGTCCATGGTAAACTGGACTTCCAAGGTAAACTGGACGTCCATGGTAAACTGGATTTTTATGGTAAACTGGACTTGCGAAGTGACCTGGACTTCCATGGTAAACTGGATTTTCTTGGTAAACTGGACTTCCAGGGTAAACTGGACTACTATGGTGAACGGACTTCCATGGTGAACTGCATTTTTATGGTAAACTGAACTTCCATGGTAAAATGGACTTCCATGGTAAACTGGACCTCTATGGTGAACTGTATTTACATCGTAAACTGGACTCGCATGGTAAACTGGATTTCCATGGTAAACTGGACTTCCATGGTAAATTGGACGTCCATGGTAAACTGGATTTCAATGGCAAACTGGACTTCCATGGTGACCTGGACTTCCATGGTAAACTGGATTTTCATGGTAAACTGGACTACCATGGTGAACTGGACTTCCATGGTAAACTGGATTTCCATGGTAAATTGGACTTCCATGATGGCCTGGACTTCCATGGTAAACTGGACTCCCATGGTAAACTGGATTTCCATGGTAAACTGGACGTCCATGGTAAACTGGATTTCCATGGTGACCTGGATTTCCATAGTAAACTGGATTTCCATGGTAAACTGGACTCCCATGGTAAACTGGACTCCCATGGTAAACTGGACATGCGTGGTGACCTGGACTTCCATGGTAAACTGGATTTTCATGGTAAACTGGACGTCCATGGTAAACTGGATTTCCATGGTGACCTGGACTTCCATGGTAAAATGGACTCCCATGGTAAACTGGATTTCCATGGTAAACGGGACTCCATGGTGAACTGAACTCCCATGGTAAACTGGATTTCCATGGTAAACTGGACTTCCATGGTAAACTGGACGCCCATGGTAAACTGGATTTTAATGGTAAACTGGACTTGCATGGTGACCTGGACTTCCATGGTAAACTGGATTTTCATGGTAAACTGGACTTCCAGGGTAAACTGGACTTCCATGGTAAACTGGACTTCCATGTTAAACTGGATTTCCATGGTAAACTGGACTTCCATGGTAAACTGGACGTCCATGGTAAACTGGATTTCCATGGTGACCTGGACTTCCATGGTAAAATGGACTCCCATGGTAAACTGGATTTCCATGGTAAACGGGACTCCATGGTGAACTGAACTCCGATGGTAAACTGGATTTCCATGGTAAACTGGACTTCCATGGTAAACTGGACGTCCATGGCAAACTGGATTTTAATGGTAAACTGTACTTGCATGGTGACCTGGACTTCCATGGTAAACTGGACTTCCATGGTAAACTGGACGTCCATGGTAAACTGGATTTCCATGGTGACCTGGACTTCCATGGTAAAATGGACTCCAATGGTAAACTGGATTTCCATGGTAAACGGGACTCCATGGTGAACTGAACTCCCATGGTAAACTGGATTTCCATGGTAAACTGGACTTCCATGGTAAACTGGACGTCCATGGTAAACTGGATTTTAATGGTAAACTGGACTTGCGTAGTGACCTGGACTTCCATGGTAAACTGGATTTTCATGGTAAACTGGACTTCCAGGGTAAACTGGACTACTATGGTGAACGGACTTCCATGGTGAACTGCATTTTTATGGTAAACTGAACTTCCATGGTAAAATGGACTTCCATGGTAAACTGGACCTCTATGGTGAACTGTATTTACATCGTAAACTGGACTCGCATGGTAAACTGGATTTCCATGGTAAACTGGACTTCCATGGTAAATTGGACGTCCATGGTAAACTGGATTTCAATGGGAAACTGGACTTCCATGGTGACCTGGACTTCCATGGTAAACTGGATTTTCATGGTAAACTGGACTACCATGGTGAACTGGACTTCCATGGTAAACTGGATTTCCATGGTAAATTGGACTTCCATGATGGCCTGGACTTCCATGGTAAACTGGACTCCCATGGTAAACTGGATTTCCATGGTAAACTGGACTCCCATGGTAAACTGGACTTCCATGGTAAACTGGACTCCCATGGTAAACTGGATTTCCATGGTAAACTGGACTTCCATGGTAAACTGGACGTCCATGGTAAACTGGATTTCCATGGTGACCTGGATTTCCATAGTAAACTGGATTTCCATGGTAAACTGGACTCCCATGGTAAACTGGACTCCCATGGTAAACTGGACTTGCGTGGTGACCTGGACTTCCATGGTAAACTGGATTTTCATGGTAAACTGGACTTCTAGGGTAAACTGGACTAATATGGTGAACGGACTTCCTTGGTGAACTGGATTTTTATGGTAAACTGAACTTCCATGGTAAAATGGACTTGCATGGTAAACTGGACCTCTATGGTGAACTGTATTTACATCGTAAACTGGACTCGCATGGTAAACTGGATTTCAATGGGAAACTGGACTTCCATGGTGAACTGGCCTTCCATGGTAAACTGGATTTTCTTGGTAAACTGGACGTCCATGGTAAACTGGATTTCAATGGGAAACTGGACTTCCATGGTGACCTGGACTTCCATGGTAAACTGGATTTTCATGATAAACTGGACTACCATGGTGAACTGGACTTCCATGGTGAACTGGACTTCCATGGTAAACTGGATTTTCATGGTAAACTGGACTTCCATGGTAAACTGGACTTCCATGGTAAACTGGATTTTCATGGTAAACTGGACTTCCATGGTAAACTGGATTTCCATGGTAAACTGGACTTCCATGGTAAACTGGACGTCCATGGTAAACTGGATTTCCATGGTGAACTGGACTTCCATGGTAAACTGGATTTTCATGGTAAACTGGACTTCCATGGTAAACTGGATTTTCATGGTAAACTGGACTTCGATGGTAAACTGGACTTCCATGGTAAACTGGATTTCCATGGTGACCTGGACTTCCATGGTAAAATGGACTCCCATGGTAACTGGATTTCCATGGTAAACGGGACTCCATGGTGAACTGAACTCCGATGGCAAACTGGATTTCCATGGTAAACTGGACTTCCATGGTAAACTGGACGTCCATGGTAAACTGGATTTTGATTGGTAAACTGGACTTGCATGGTGACCTGGACTTCCATGGTAAACTGGATTTTCATGGTAAACTGGACTTCCAGGGTAAACTGGACTTCCATGGTAAACTGGACTTCCATGGTAAACTGGATTTCCATGGTAAACTGGACTTCCATGGTAAACTGGACGTCCATGGTAAACTGGATTTCCATGGTGACCTGGACTTCCATGGTAAAATAGACTCCCATGGTAAACTGGATTTCCATGGTAAACGGGACTCCATGGTGAACTGAACTCCGATGGTAAACTAGATTTCCATGGTAAACTGGACTTCCATGGTAAACTGGACGTCCATGGTAAACTGGATGGTAAACTGGACTTGCGTGGTGACCTGGACTTCCATGGTAAACTGGATTTTCATGGTAAACTGGACTTCCAGGGTAAACTGGACTACTATGGTGAACGGACTTCCATGGTGAACTGGATTTTTATGGTGACCTGGATTTCCATGGTAAACTGGACTCCCATGGTAAACTGGACTTCCATGGTAAACTGGATTTTCATGGTAAACTGGACTTCCATGGTAAACTGGATTTCCATGGTAAACTGGACTTCCATGGTAAACTTGACGTCCATGGTAAACTGGATTTCCATGGTGAACTGGACTACTATGGTAAACTGGATTTTCATGGTAAACTGGACTTCCAGGGTAAACTGGACTTCCATGGTAAACTGGACTTCCATGGTAAACTGGATTTCCATGGTAAACTGGACTTCCATGGTAAACTGGACGTCCATGGTAAACTGGATTTCCATGGTGACCTAGACTTCCATGGTAAAATAGACTCCCATGGTAAACTGGATTTCCATGGTAAACGGGACTCCATGGTGAACTGAACTCCGATGGTAAACTAGATTTCCATGGTAAACTGGACTTCCATGGTAAACTGGACGTCCATGGTAAACTGGATGGTAAACTGGACTTGCGTGGTGACCTGGACTTCCATGGTAAACTGGATTTTCATGGTAAACTGGACTTCCAGGGTAAACTGGACTACTATGGTGAACGGACTTCCATGGTGAACTGGATTTTTATGGTGACCTGGATTTCCATGGTAAACTGGACTCCCATGGTAAACTGGACTTCCATGGTAAACTGGATTTTCATGGTAAACTGGACTTCCATGGTAAACTGGATTTCCATGGTAAACTGGACTTCCATGGTAAACTTGACGTCCATGGTAAACTGGATTTCCATGGTGAACTGGACTACTATGGTAAACTGGATTTTCATGGTAAACTGGACTTCCATGGAAAACTGGACGTCCATGGTAAACTGGATTTTAATGGTAAACTGGACTTGCGTGGTGTACTGGACTTCCATGGTAAACTGCATTTTCATGGTAACCTGGACTTCCAGGGTAAACTGGACTACTATGGTGAACGGACTTCCATGGTGAACTGGATTTTTATGGTAAACTGAACTTCCATGGTAAAATGGACTTGCATGGTAAACTGGACCTCTATGGTGAACTGTATTTACATCGTAAACTGGACTCGCATGGTAAACTGGATTTCCATGGTAAACTGGACTTCCATGGTAAATTGGACGTCCAATGTAAACTGGATTTCAATGGTAAACTGGACTACCATGGTGAACTGGACTTCCATGGTAAACTGGATTTCCATGGTAAATTGGACTTCCATGATGGCCTGGACTTCCATGGTAAACTGGACTCCCATGGTGAACTGGATTTCCATGGTAAACTGGACTTCCATGGTAAACTGGACTCCCATGGTAAACTGGATTTCCATGGTAAACTGGACTTCCATGGTAAACTGGACGTCCATGGTAAACTGGATTTCCATGGTGACCTGGATTTCCATAGTAAACTGGATTTCCATGGTAAACTGGACTCCCATGGTAAACTGGACTCCCATGGTAAACTGGACTTGCGTGGTGACCTGGACTTCCATGGTAAACTGGATTTCCATGGTGACCTGGATTTCCATAGTAAACTGGATTTCCATGGTAAACTGGACTCCCATGGTAAACTGGACTCCCATGGTAAACTGGACTTGCGTGGTGACCTGGACTTCCATGGTAAACTGGATTTTCATGGTAAACTGGACTTCCAGGGTAAACTGGACTACTATGGTGAACGGACTTCCTTGGTGAACTGGATTTTTATGGTAAACTGAACTTCCATGGTAAAATGGACTTCCATGGTAAACTGGACCTCTATGGTGAACTGTATTTACATCGTAAACTGGACTCGCATGGTAAACTGGATTTCAATGGGAAACTGGACTTCCATGGTGAACTGGCCTTCCATGGTAAACTGGATTTTCTTGGTAAACTGGACGTCCATGGTAAACTGGATTTCAATGGGAAACTGGACTTCCATGGTGACCTGGACTTCCATGGTAAACTGGATTTTCATGAAAAACTGGACTACCATGGTGAACTGGACTTCCATGGTGAACTGGACTTCCATGGTAAACTGGATTTTCATGGTAAACTGGACTTCCATGGTAAACTGGACTTCCATGGTAAACTGGATTTTCATGGTAAACTGGACTTCCATGGTAAACTGGATTTCCATGGTAAACTGGACTTCCATGGTAAACTGGACGTCCATGGTAAACTGGATTTCCATGGTGAACTAGACTTCCATGGTAAACTGGATTTTCATGGTAAACTGGACTTCCATGGTAAACTGGATTTTCATGGTAAACTGGACTTCGATGGTAAACTGGACTTCCATGGTAAACTGGATTTCCATGGTGACCTGGACTTCCATGGTAAACTGGACCTCTATGGTGAACTGTATTTACATCGTAAACTGGACTCGCATGGTAAACTGGATTTCCATGGTAAACTGGACTTCCATGGTAAATTGGACGTCCATGGTAAACTGGATTTCAATGGGAAACTGGACTTCCATGGTGACCTGGACTTCCATGGTAAACTGGATTTTCATGGTAAACTGGACTACCATGGTGAACTGGACTTCCATGGTAAACTGGATTTCCATGGTAAATTGGACTTCCATGATGGCCTGGACTTCCATGGTAAACTGGACTCCCATGGTAAACTGGATTTCCATGGTAAACTGGACTCCCATGGTAAACTGGACTTCCATGGTAAACTGGACTCCCATGGTAAACTGGATTTCCATGGTAAACTGGACTTCCATGGTAAACTGGACGTCCATGGTAAACTGGATTTCCATGGTGACCTGGATTTCCATAGTAAACTGGATTTCCATGGTAAACTGGACTCCCATGGTAAACTGGACTCCCATGGTAAACTGGACTTGCGTGGTGACCTGGACTTCCATGGTAAACTGGATTTTCATGGTAAACTGGACTTCCAGGGTAAACTGGACTAATATGGTGAACGGACTTCCTTGGTGAACTGGATTTTTATGGTAAACTGAACTTCCATGGTAAAATGGACTTGCATGGTAAACTGGACCTCTATGGTGAACTGTATTTACATCGTAAACTGGACTCGCATGGTAAACTGGATTTCAATGGGAAACTGGACTTCCATGGTGAACTGGCCTTCCATGGTAAACTGGATTTTCTTGGTAAACTGGACGTCCATGGTAAACTGGATTTCAATGGGAAACTGGACTTCCATGGTGACCTGGACTTCCATGGTAAACTGGATTTTCATGATAAACTGGACTACCATGGTGAACTGGACTTCCATGGTGAACTGGACTTCCATGGTAAACTGGATTTTCATGGTAAACTGGACTTCCATGGTAAACTGGACTTCCATGGTAAACTGGATTTTCATGGTAAACTGGACTTCCATGGTAAACTGGATTTCCATGGTAAACTGGACTTCCATGGTAAACTGGACGTCCATGGTAAACTGGATTTCCATGGTGAACTGGACTTCCATGGTAAACTGGATTTTCATGGTAAACTGGACTTCCATGGTAAACTGGATTTTCATGGTAAACTGGACTCCCATGGTAAACTGGATTTCCATGGTAAACGGGACTCCATGGTGAACTGAACTCCGATGGCAATCTGGATTACCATGGTAAACTGGACTTCCATGGTAAACTGGACGTCCATGGTAAACTGGATTTTGATTGGTAAACTGGACTTGCATGGTGACCTGGACTTCCATGGTAAACTGGATTTTCATGGTAAACTGGACTTCCAGGGTAAACTGGACTTCCATGGTAAACTGGACTTCCATGGTAAACTGGATTTCCATGGTAAACTGGACTTCCATGGTAAACTGGACGTCCATGGTAAACTGGATTTCCATGGTGACCTGGACTTCCATGGTAAAATAGACTCCCATGGTAAACTGGATTTCCATGGTAAACGGGACTCCATGGTGAACTGAACTCCGATGGTAAACTAGATTTCCATGGTAAACTGGACTTCCATGGTAAACTGGACGTCCATGGTAAACTGGATGGTAAACTGGACTTGCGTGGTGACCTGGACTTCCATGGTAAACTGGATTTTCATGGTAAACTGGACTTCCAGGGTAAACTGGACTACTATGGTGAACGGACTTCCATGGTGAACTGGATTTTTATGGTGACCTGGATTTCCATGGTAAACTGGACTCCCATGGTAAACTGGACTTCCATGGTAAACTGGATTTTCATGGTAAACTGGACTTCCATGGTAAACTGGATTTCCATGGTAAACTGGACTTCCATGGTAAACTTGACGTCCATGGTAAACTGGATTTCCATGGTGAACTGGACTACTATGGTAAACTGGATTTTCATGGTAAACTGGACTTCCAGGGTAAACTGGACTTCCATGGTAAACTGGACTTCCATGGTAAACTGGATTTCCATGGTAAACTGGACTTCCATGGTAAACTGGACGTCCATGGTAAACTGGATTTCCATGGTGACCTAGACTTCCATGGTAAAATAGACTCCCATGGTAAACTGGATTTCCATGGTAAACGGGACTCCATGGTGAACTGAACTCCGATGGTAAACTAGATTTCCATGGTAAACTGGACTTCCATGGTAAACTGGACGTCCATGGTAAACTGGATGGTAAACTGGACTTGCGTGGTGACCTGGACTTCCATGGTAAACTGGATTTTCATGGTAAACTGGACTTCCAGGGTAAACTGGACTACTATGGTGAACGGACTTCCATGGTGAACTGGATTTTTATGGTGACCTGGATTTCCATGGTAAACTGGACTCCCATGGTAAACTGGACTTCCATGGTAAACTGGATTTTCATGGTAAACTGGACTTCCATGGTAAACTGGATTTCCATGGTAAACTGGACTTCCATGGTAAACTTGACGTCCATGGTAAACTGGATTTCCATGGTGAACTGGACTACTATGGTAAACTGGATTTTCATGGTAAACTGGACTTCCATGGAAAACTGGACGTCCATGGTAAACTGGATTTTAATGGTAAACTGGACTTGCGTGGTGTACTGGACTTCCATGGTAAACTGCATTTTCATGGTAACCTGGACTTCCAGGGTAAACTGGACTACTATGGTGAACGGACTTCCATGGTGAACTGGATTTTTATGGTAAACTGAACTTCCATGGTAAAATGGACTTGCATGGTAAACTGGACCTCTATGGTGAACTGTATTTACATCGTAAACTGGACTCGCATGGTAAACTGGATTTCCATGGTAAACTGGACTTCCATGGTAAATTGGACGTCCAATGTAAACTGGATTTCAATGGTAAACTGGACTACCATGGTGAACTGGACTTCCATGGTAAACTGGATTTCCATGGTAAATTGGACTTCCATGATGGCCTGGACTTCCATGGTAAACTGGACTCCCATGGTGAACTGGATTTCCATGGTAAACTGGACTTCCATGGTAAACTGGACTCCCATGGTAAACTGGATTTCCATGGTAAACTGGACTTCCATGGTAAACTGGACGTCCATGGTAAACTGGATTTCCATGGTGACCTGGATTTCCATAGTAAACTGGATTTCCATGGTAAACTGGACTCCCATGGTAAACTGGACTCCCATGGTAAACTGGACTTGCGTGGTGACCTGGACTTCCATGGTAAACTGGATTTCCATGGTGACCTGGATTTCCATAGTAAACTGGATTTCCATGGTAAACTGGACTCCCATGGTAAACTGGACTCCCATGGTAAACTGGACTTGCGTGGTGACCTGGACTTCCATGGTAAACTGGATTTTCATGGTAAACTGGACTTCCAGGGTAAACTGGACTACTATGGTGAACGGACTTCCTTGGTGAACTGGATTTTTATGGTAAACTGAACTTCCATGGTAAAATGGACTTCCATGGTAAACTGGACCTCTATGGTGAACTGTATTTACATCGTAAACTGGACTCGCATGGTAAACTGGATTTCAATGGGAAACTGGACTTCCATGGTGAACTGGCCTTCCATGGTAAACTGGATTTTCTTGGTAAACTGGACGTCCATGGTAAACTGGATTTCAATGGGAAACTGGACTTCCATGGTGACCTGGACTTCCATGGTAAACTGGATTTTCATGAAAAACTGGACTACCATGGTGAACTGGACTTCCATGGTGAACTGGACTTCCATGGTAAACTGGATTTTCATGGTAAACTGGACTTCCATGGTAAACTGGACTTCCATGGTAAACTGGATTTTCATGGTAAACTGGACTTCCATGGTAAACTGGATTTCCATGGTAAACTGGACTTCCATGGTAAACTGGACGTCCATGGTAAACTGGATTTCCATGGTGAACTAGACTTCCATGGTAAACTGGATTTTCATGGTAAACTGGACTTCCATGGTAAACTGGATTTTCATGGTAAACTGGACTTCGATGGTAAACTGGACTTCCATGGTAAACTGGATTTCCATGGTGACCTGGACTTCCATGGTAAAATGGACTCCCATGGTAAACTGGATTTCCATGGTAAACGGGACTCCATGGTGAACTGAACTCCGATGGCAAACTGGATTTCCATGGTAAACTGGACTTCCATGGTAAACTGGACGTCCATGGTAAACTGGATTTTGATTGGTAAACTGGACTTGCATGGTGACCTGGACTTCCATGGTAAACTGGATTTTCATGGTAAACTGGACTTCCAGGGTAAACTGGACTTCCATGGTAAACTGGACTTCCATGGTAAACTGGATTTCCATGGTAAACTGGACTTCCATGGTAAACTGGACGTCCATGGTAAACTGGATTTCCATGGTGACCTGGACTTCCATGGTAAAATAGACTCCCATGGTAAACTGGATTTCCATGGTAAACGGGACTCCATGGTGAACTGAACTCCGATGGTAAACTAGATTTCCATGGTAAACTGGACTTCCATGGTAAACTGGACGTCCATGGTAAACTGGATGGTAAACTGGACTTGCGTGGTGACCTGGACTTCCATGGTAAACTGGATTTTCATGGTAAACTGGACTTCCAGGGTAAACTGGACTACTATGGTGAACGGACTTCCATGGTGAACTGGATTTTTATGGTGACCTGGATTTCCATGGTAAACTGGACTCCCATGGTAAACTGGACTTCCATGGTAAACTGGATTTTCATGGTAAACTGGACTTCCATGGTAAACTGGATTTCCATGGTAAACTGGACTTCCATGGTAAACTTGACGTCCATGGTAAACTGGATTTCCATGGTGAACTGGACTACTATGGTAAACTGGATTTTCATGGTAAACTGGACTTCCATGGAAAACTGGACGTCCATGGTAAACTGGATTTTAATGGTAAACTGGACTTGCGTGGTGTACTGGACTTCCATGGTAAACTGCATTTTCATGGTAACCTGGACTTCCAGGGTAAACTGGACTACTATGGTGAACGGACTTCCATGGTGAACTGGATTTTTATGGTAAACTGAACTTCCATGGTAAAATGGACTTGCATGGTAAACTGGACCTCTATGGTGAACTGTATTTACATCGTAAACTGGACTCGCATGGTAAACTGGATTTCCATGGTAAACTGGACTTCCATGGTAAATTGGACGTCCAATGTAAACTGGATTTCAATGGTAAACTGGACTACCATGGTGAACTGGACTTCCATGGTAAACTGGATTTCCATGGTAAATTGGACTTCCATGATGGCCTGGACTTCCATGGTAAACTGGACTCCCATGGTAAACTGGATTTCCATGGTAAACTGGACTTCCATGGTAAACTGGACTCCCATGGTAAACTGGATTTCCATGGTAAACTGGACTTCCATGGTAAACTGGACGTCCATGGTAAACTGGATTTCCATGGTGACCTGGATTTCCATAGTAAACTGGATTTCCATGGTAAACTGGACTCCCATGGTAAACTGGACTCCCATGGTAAACTGGACTTGCGTGGTGACCTGGACTTCCATGGTAAACTGGATTTCCATGGTGACCTGGATTTCCATAGTAAACTGGATTTCCATGGTAAACTGGACTCCCATGGTAAACTGGACTCCCATGGTAAACTGGACTTGCGTGGTGACCTGGACTTCCATGGTAAACTGGATTTTCATGGTAAACTGGACTTCCAGGGTAAACTGGACTACTATGGTGAACGGACTTCCTTGGTGAACTGGATTTTTATGGTAAACTGAACTTCCATGGTAAAATGGACTTCCATGGTAAACTGGACCTCTATGGTGAACTGTATTTACATCGTAAACTGGACTCGCATGGTAAACTGGATTTCAATGGGAAACTGGACTTCCATGGTAAACTGGCCTTCCATGGTAAACTGGATTTTCTTGGTAAACTGGACGTCCATGGTAAACTGGATTTCAATGGCAAACTGGACTTCCATGGTGACCTGGACTTCCATGGTAAACTGGATTTTCATGATAAACTGGACTACCATGGTGAACTGGACTTCCATGGTGAACTGGACTTCCATGGTAAACTGGATTTTCATGGTAAACTGGACTTCCATGGTAAACTGGACTTCCATGGTAAACTGGATTTTCATGGTAAACTGGACTTCCATGGTAAACTGGATTTCCATGGTAAACTGGACTTCCATGGTAAACTGGACGTCCATGGTAAACTGGATTTCCATGGTGAACTGGACTTCCATGGTAAACTGGATTTTCATGGTAAACTGGACTTCCATGGTAAACTGGATTTTCATGGTAAACTGGACTTCCATGGTAAACTGGACTTACATGGTGACCTGGACTTCCATGGTAAAATCGACTCCCATGGTAAACTGGATTTCCATGGTAAACGGGACTCCATGGTGAACTGAACTCCGATGGCAAACTGGATTTCCATGGTAAACTGGACTTCCATGGTAAACTGGACGTCCATGGTAGACTGGATTTTGATTGGTAAACTGGACTTGCATGGTGACCTGGACTTCCATGGTAAACTGGATTTTCATGGTAAACTGGACTTCCAGGGTAAACTGGACTTCCATGGTAAACTGGACTTCCATGGTAAACTGGATTTCCATGGTAAACTGGACTTCCATGGTAAACTGGACGTCCATGGTAAACTGGATTTCCATGGTGACCTGGACTTCCATGGTAAAATAGACTCCCATGGTAAACTGGATTTCCATGGTAAACGGGACTCCATGGTGAACTGAACTCCCATGGTAAACTAGATTTCCATGGTAAACTGGACTTCCATGGTAAACTGGACGTCCATGGTAAACTGTATGGTAAACTGGACTTGCGTGGTGACCTGGACTTCCATGGTAAACTGGATTTTCATGGTAAACTGGACTTCCAGGGTAAACTGGACTACTATGGTGAACGGACTTCCATGGTGAACTGGATTTTTATGGTGACCTGGATTTCCATGGTAAACTGGACTCCCATGGTAAACTGGACTTCCATTGTAAACTGGATTTTCATGGTAAACTGGACTTCCATGGTAAACTGGATTTCCATGGTAAACTGGACTTCCATGGTAAACTTGACGTCCATGGTAAACTAAATTTCCATGGTGAACTGGACTACTATGGTAAACTGGATTTTCATGGTAAACTGGACTTCCATGGAAAACTGGACGTCCATGGTAAACTGGATTTTAATGGTAAACTGGACTTGCGTGGTGTACTGGACTTCCATGGTAAACTGGATTTTCATGGTAAACTGGACTTCCAGGGTAAACTGGACTACTATGGTGAACGGACTTCCATGGTGAACTGGATTTTTATGGTAAACTGAACTTCCATGGTAAAATGGACTTGCATGGTAAACTGGACCTCTATGGTGAACTGTATTTACATCGTAAACTGGACTCGCATGGTAAACTGGATTTCCATGGTAAACTGGACTTCCATGGTAAATTGGACGTCCAATGTAAACTGGATTTCAATGGAAAACTGGACTTCCATGGTGACCTGGACTTCCATGGTAAACTGGATTTTCATGGTAAACTGGACTACCATGGTGAACTGGACTTCCATTGTGAACTGGATTTCCATGGTAAACTGGATTTTCATGGTAAACGGGACTTCCATGGTAAACTGGACTCCCATGGTAAATTGGACTTCCATGATGGCCTGGACTTCCATGGTAAACTGGACTCCCATGGTAAACTGGATTTCCACGGTAAACTGGCCTCCCATGGTAAACTGGACTTCCATGGTAAACTGGACGTCCATGGTAAACTGGATTTCCATGGTGACCTGGATTTCCATGGTAAACTGGATTTCCATGGTAAACTGGACTCCCATGGTAAACTGGACTCCCATGGTAAACTGGACTTGCGTGGTGACCTGGACTTCCATGGTAAACTGGACTTCCATGGTAAACTGGACGTCCATGGTAAACTGGATTTCCATGGTGACCTGGACTTCCATGGTAAAATGGACTCCCATGGTAAACTGGATTTCCATGGTAAACTGGATTTTCATGGTAAACGGGACTTCCATGGTAAACTGGACTTCCATGGTAAACTGGATTTCCATGGTAAATTGGACTTCCATGATGGCCTGGACTTCCATGGTAAACTGGACTCCCATGGTAAACTGGATTTCCATGGTAAACTGGACTCCCATGGTAAACTGGACTTCCATGGTAAACTGGACTCCCATGGTAAACTGGATTTCCATGGTAAACTGGACTTCCATGGTAAACTGGACGTCCATGGTAAACTGGATTTCCATGGTGACCTGGATTTCCATGGTAAACTGGATTTCCATGGTAAACTGGACTCCCATGGTAAACTGGACGTCCATGGTAAACTGGATGGTAAACTGGACTTGCGTGGTGAACTGGACTTCCATGGTAAACTGGATTTTCATGGTAAACTGGACTTCCAGGGTAAACTGGACTACTATGGTGAACGGACTTCCATGGTGAACTGGATTTGTATGGTGACCTGGATTTCCATGGTAAACTGGAGTCCCATGGTAAACTGGACTTCCATGGTAAACTGGATTTTCATGGTAAACTGGACTTCCATGGTAAACTGGATTTCCATGGTAAACTGGACTTCCATGGTAAACTTGACGTCCATGGTAAACTGGATTTCCATGGTGAACTGGACTACCATGGTAAACTGGATTTTCATGGTAAACTGGACTTCCATGGAAAACTGGACGTCCATGGTAAACTGGATTTTAATGGTAAACTGGACTTGCGTGGTGTACTGGACTTCCATGGTAAACTGGATTTTCATGGTAAACTGGACTTCCAGGGTAAACTGGACTACTATGGTGAACGGACTTCCATGGTGATCTGGATTTTTATGGTAAACTGAACTTCCATGGTAAAATGGACTTGCATGGTAAACTGGACCTCTATGGTGAACTGTATTTACATCGTAAACTGGACTCGCATGGTAAACTGGATTTCCATGGTAAACTGGACTTCCATGGTAAATTGGACGTCCAATGTAAACTGGATTTCAATGGGAAACTGGACTCCCATGGTGACCTGGACTTCCATGGTAAACTGAATTTTCATGGTAAACTGGACTACCATGGTGAACTGGACTTCCATTGTGAACTGGATTTCCATGGTAAACTGGATTTTCATGGTAAACGGGACTTCCATGGTAAACTGGACTTCCATGGTAAACTGGATTTCCATGGTAAATTGGACTTCCATGATGGCCTGGACTTCCATGGTAAACTGGACTCCCATGGTAAACTGGATTTCCACGGTAAACTGGCCTCCCATGGTAAACTGGACTTCCATGGTAAACTGGACGTCCATGGTAAACTGGATTTCCATGGTGACCTGGATTTCCATGGTAAACTGGATTTCCATGGTAAACTGGACTCCCATGGTAAACTGGACTCCCATGGTAAACTGGACTTGCGTGGTGACCTGGACTTCCATGGTAAACTGGACTTCCATGGTAAACTGGACGTCCATGGTAAACTGGATTTCCATGGTGACCTGGACTTCCATGGTAAAATGGACTCCCATGGTAAACTGGACGTCCATGGTAAACTGGATTTCCATGGTGACCTGGATTTCCATGGTAAACTGGATTTCCATGGTAAACTGGACTCCCATGGTAAACTGGACTCCCATGGTAAACTGGACTTGCGTGGTGACCTGGACTTCCATGGTAAACTGGACTTCCATGGTAAACTGGACGTCCATGGTAAACTGGATTTCCATGGTGACCTGGACTTCCATGGTAAAATGGACTCCCATGGTAAACTGGATTTCCATGGTAAACTGGATTTTCATGGTAAACGGGACTTCCATGGTAAACTGGACTTCCATGGTAAACTGGATTTCCATGGTAAATTGGACTTCCATGATGGCCTGGACTTCCATGGTAAACTGGACTCCCATGGTAAACTGGATTTCCATGGTAAACTGGACTCCCATGGTAAACTGGACTTCCATGGTAAACTGGACTCCCATGGTAAACTGGATTTCCATGGTAAACTGGACTTCCATGGTAAACTGGACGTCCATGGTAAACTGGATTTCCATGGTGACCTGGATTTCCATGGTAAACTGGATTTCCATGGTAAACTGGACTCCCATGGTAAACTGGACGTCCATGGTAAACTGGATGGTAAACTGGACTTGCGTGGTGAACTGGACTTCCATGGTAAACTGGATTTTCATGGTAAACTGGACTTCCAGGGTAAACTGGACTACTATGGTGAACGGACTTCCATGGTGAACTGGATTTGTATGGTGACCTGGATTTCCATGGTAAACTGGAGTCCCATGGTAAACTGGACTTCCATGGTAAACTGGATTTCCATGGTAAACTGGACTTCCATGGAAAACTGGACGTCCATGGTAAACTGGATTTTAATGGTAAACTGGACTTGCGTGGTGTACTGGACTTCCATGGTAAACTGGATTTTCATGGTAAACTGGACTTCCAGGGTAAACTGGACTACTATGGTGAACGGACTTCCATGGTGATCTGGATTTTTATGGTAAACTGAACTTCCATGGTAAAATGGACTTGCATGGTAAACTGGACCTCTATGGTGAACTGTATTTACATCGTAAACTGGACTCGCATGGTAAACTGGATTTCCATGGTAAACTGGACTTCCATGGTAAATTGGACGTCCAATGTAAACTGGATTTCAATGGGAAACTGGACTCCCATGGTGACCTGGACTTCCATGGTAAACTGAATTTTCATGGTAAACTGGACTACCATGGTGAACTGGACTTCCATTGTGAACTGGATTTCCATGGTAAACTGGATTTTCATGGTAAACGGGACTTCCATGGTAAACTGGACTTCCATGGTAAACTGGATTTCCATGGTAAATTGGACTTCCATGATGGCCTGGACTTCCATGGTAAACTGGACTCCCATGGTAAACTGGATTTCCACGGTAAACTGGCCTCCCATGGTAAACTGGACTTCCATGGTAAACTGGACGTCCATGGTAAACTGGATTTCCATGGTGACCTGGATTTCCATGGTAAACTGGATTTCCATGGTAAACTGGACTCCCATGGTAAACTGGACTCCCATGGTAAACTGGACTTGCGTGGTGACCTGGACTTCCATGGTAAACTGGACTTCCATGGTAAACTGGACGTCCATGGTAAACTGGATTTCCATGGTGACCTGGACTTCCATGGTAAAATGGACTCCCATGGAAAGCTGGATTTCCATGGTAAACGGGACTCCATGGTGAACTGAACTCCGATGACAAACGGGATTTCCATGGTAAACTGGATTTTCATGGTAAGCGGGACTTCCATGGTAAACTGGACTCCCATGGTAAACTGGATTTCCATGGTAAACTGGACTCCCATGGTAAACTGGACTTCCATGGTAAACTGGACTCCCATGGTAAACTGGATTTCCATGGTAAACTGGACTTCCATGGTAAACTGGACGTCCATGGTAAACTGGATTTCCTTGGTGACCTGGATTTCCATGGTAAACTGGATTTCCATGGTAAACTGGACTCCCATGGTAAACTGGACGTCCATGGTAAACTGGATGGTAAACTGGACTTGCGTGGTGAACTGGACTTCCATGGTAAACTGGATTTTCATGGTAAACTGGACTTCCAGGGTAAACTGGACTACTATGGTGAACGGACTTCCATGGTGAACTGGATTTTTATGGTGACCTGGATTTCCATGGTAAACTGGACTTCCATGGTAAACTGGACTTCCATGGTAAACTGGATTTTCATGGTAAACTGGACTTCCATGGTAAACTGGATTTTCATGGTAAACTGGACTTCCATGGTAAACTTGACGTCCATGGTAAACTGGATTTCCATGGTGAACTGGACTACTATGGTAAACTGGATTTTCATGGTAAACTGGACTTCCATGGAAAACTGGACGTCCATGGTAAACTGGATTTTAATGGTAAACTGGACTTGCGTGGTGTACTGGACTTCCATGGTAAACTGGATTTTCATGGTAAACTGGACTTCCAGGGTAAACTGGACTACTATGGTGAACGGACTTCCATGGTGAACTGGATTTTTATGGTAAACTGAACTTCCATGGTAAAATGGACTTGCATGGTAAACTGGACCTCTATGGTGAACTGTATTTACATCGTAAACTGGACTCGCATGGTAAACTGGATTTCCATGGTAAACTGGACTTCCATGGTAAATTGGACGTCCAATGTAAACTGGATTTCAATGGGAAACTGGACTTCCATGGTGACCTGGACTTCCATGGTAAACTGGATTTTCATGGTAAACTGGACTACCATGGTGAACTGGACTTCCATTGTGAACTGGATTTCCATGGTAAACTGGATTTTCATGGTAAACGGGACTTCCATGGTAAACTGGACTTCCATGGTAAACTGGATTTCCATGGTAAATTGGACTTCCATGATGGCCTGGACTTCCATGGTAAACTGGACTCCCATGGTAAACTGGATTTCCACGGTAAACTGGCCTCCCATGGTAAACTGGACTTCCATGGTAAACTGGACGTCCATGGTAAACTGGATTTCCATGGTGACCTGGATTTCCATGGTAAACTGGATTTCCATGGTAAACTGGACTCCCATGGTAAACTGGACTCCCATGGTAAACTGGACTTGCGTGGTGACCTGGACTTCCATGGTAAACTGGACTTCCATGGTAAACTGGACGTCCATGGTAAACTGGATTTCCATGGTGACCTGGACTTCCATGGTAAAATGGACTCCCATGGTAAACTGGATTTCAATGGGAAACTGGACTTCCATGGTGACCTGGACTTCCATGGTAAACTGGATTTTCATGGTAAACTGGACTACCATGGTGAACTGGACTTCCATTGTGAACTGGATTTCCATGGTAAACTGGATTTTCATGGTAAACGGGACTTCCATGGTAAACTGGACTTCCATGGTAAACTGGATTTCCATGGTAAATTGGACTTCCATGATGGCCTGGACTTCCATGGTAAACTGGACTCCCATGGTAAACTGGATTTCCACGGTAAACTGGCCTCCCATGGTAAACTGGACTTCCATGGTAAACTGGACGTCCATGGTAAACTGGATTTCCATGGTGACCTGGATTTCCATGGTAAACTGGATTTCCATGGTAAACTGGACTCCCATGGTAAACTGGACTCCCATGGTAAACTGGACTTGCGTGGTGACCTGGACTTCCATGGTAAACTGGACTTCCATGGTAAACTGGACGTCCATGGTAAACTGGATTTCCATGGTGACCTGGACTTCCATGGTAAAATGGACTCCCATGGTAAACTGGATTTCCATGGTAAACGGGACTCCATGGTGAACTGAACTCCGATGGCAAACGGGATTTCCATGGTAAACTGGATTTTCATGGTAAACGGGACTTCCATGGTAAACTGGACTTCCATGGTAAACTGGATTTCCATGGTAAATTGGACTTCCATGATGGCCTGGACTTCCATGGTAAACTGGACTCCCATGGTAAACTGGATTTCCATGGTAAACTGGACTCCCATGGTAAACTGGATTTCCATGGTAAACTGGACTTCCATGGTAAACTGGACGTCCATGGTAAACTGGATTTCCATGGTGACCTGGATTTCCATGGTAAACTGGATTTCCATGGTAAACTGGACTCCCATGGTAAACTGGACTCCCATGGTAAACTGGACTTGCGTGGTGACCTGGACTTCCATGGTAAACTGGACTTCCATGGTAAACTGGACGTCCATGGTAAACTGGATTTCCATGGTGACCTGGACTTCCATGGTAAAATGGATTTCCATGGTAAACGGGACTCCATGGTGAACTGAACTCCCATGGTAAACTGGATTTCCATGGTAAACTGGACTTCCATGGTAAACTGGACGTCCATGGTAAACTGGATGGTAAACTGGACTTGCGTGGTGACCTGGACTTCCATGGTAAACTGGATTTTCATGGTAAACTGGACTTCCAGGGTAAACTGGACTACTATGGTGAACGGACTTCCATGGTGAACTGGATTTTCATGGTGACCTGGATTTCCATGGTAAACTGGACTTCCATGGTAAACTGGACTTCCATGGTAAACTGGATTTTCATGGTAAACTGGACTTCCATGGTAAACTGGATTTCCATGGTAAACTGGACTTCCATGGTAAACTTGACGTCCATGGTAAACTGGATTTCCATGGTGAACTGGACTACCATGGTAAACTGGATTTTCATGGTAAACTGGACTTCCATGGAAAACTGGACGTCCATGGTAAACTGGATTTTAATGGTAAACTGGACTTGCGTGGTGTACTGGACTTCCATGGTAAACTGGATTTTCATGGTAAACTGGACTTCCAGGGTAAACTGGACTACTATGGTGAACGGACTTCCATGGTGAACTGGATTTTTATGGTAAACTGAACTTCCATGGTAAAATGGACTTGCATGGTAAACTGGACCTCTATGGTGAACTGTATTTACATCGTAAACTGGACTCGCATGGTAAACTGGATTTCCATGGTAAACTGGACTTCCATGGTAAATTGGACGTCCAATGTAAACTGGATTTCAATGGGAAACTGGACTTCCATGGTGACCTGGACTTCCATGGTAAACTGGATTTTCATGGTAAACTGGACTACCATGGTGAACTGGACTTCCATTGTGAACTGGATTTCCATGGTAAACTGGATTTTCATGGTAAACGGGACTTCCATGGTAAACTGGACTTCCATGGTAAACTGGATTTCCATGGTAAATTGGACTTCCATGATGGCCTGGACTTCCATGGTAAACTGGACTCCCATGGTAAACTGGATTTCCACGGTAAACTGGCCTCCCATGGTAAACTGGACTTCCATGGTAAACTGGACGTCCATGGTAAACTGGATTTCCATGGTGACCTGGATTTCCATGGTAAACTGGATTTCCATGGTAAACTGGACTTCCATTGTGAACTGGATTTCCATGGTAAACTGGATTTTCATGGTAACCTGGACTTCCATGGTAAAATGGATTTCCATGGTAAACGGGACTCCATGGTGAACTGAACTCCCATGGTAAACTGGATTTCCATGGTAAACTGGACTTCCATGGTAAACTGGACGTCCATGGTAAACTGGATGGTAAACTGGACTTGCGTGGTGACCTGGACTTCCATGGTAAACTGGATTTTCATGGTAAACTGGACTTCCAGGGTAAACTGGACTACTATGGTGAACGGACTTCCATGGTGAACTGGATTTTCATGGTGACCTGGATTTCCATGGTAAACTGGACTTCCATGGTAAACTGGACTTCCATGGTAAACTGGATTTTCATGGTAAACTGGACTTCCATGGTAAACTGGATTTCCATGGTAAACTGGACTTCCATGGTAAACTTGACGTCCATGGTAAACTGGATTTCCATGGTGAACTGGACTACCATGGTAAACTGGATTTTCATGGTAAACTGGACTTCCATGGAAAACTGGACGTCCATGGTAAACTGGATTTTAATGGTAAACTGGACTTGCGTGGTGTACTGGACTTCCATGGTAAACTGGATTTTCATGGTAAACTGGACTTCCAGGGTAAACTGGACTACTATGGTGAACGGACTTCCATGGTGAACTGGATTTTTATGGTAAACTGAACTTCCATGGTAAAATGGACTTGCATGGTAAACTGGACCGCTATGGTGAACTGTATTTACATCGTAAACTGGACTCGCATGGTAAACTGGATTTCCATGGTAAACTGGACTTCCATGGTAAATTGGACGTCCAATGTAAACTGGATTTCAATGGGAAACTGGACTTCCATGGTGACCTGGACTTCCATGGTAAACTGGATTTTCATGGTAAACTGGACTACCATGGTGAACTGGACTTCCATTGTGAACTGGATTTCCATGGTAAACTGGATTTTCATGGTAAACGGGACTTCCATGGTAAACTGGACTTCCATGGTAAACTGGATTTCCATGGTAAATTGGACTTCCATGATGGCCTGGACTTCCATGGTAAACTGGACTCCCATGGTAAACTGGATTTCCACGGTAAACTGGCCTCCCATGGTAAACTGGACTTCCATGGTAAACTGGACGTCCATGGTAAACTGGATTTCCATGGTGACCTGGATTTCCATGGTAAACTGGATTTCCATGGTAAACTGGACTCCCATGGTAAACTGGACTCCCATGGTAAACTGGACTCCCATGGTAAACTGGACTTGCGTGGTGACCTGGACTTCCATGGTAAACTGGACTTCCATGGTAAACTGGACGTCCATGGTAAACTGGATTTCCATGGTGACCTGGACTTCCATGGTAAAATGGACTCCCATGGTAAACTGGATTTCCATGGTAAACGGGACTCCATGGTGAACTGAACTCCGATGGCAAACGGGATTTCCATGGTAAACTGGATTTTCATGGTAAACGGGACTTCCATGGTAAACTGGACTTCCATGGTAAACTGGATTTCCATGGTAAATTGGACTTCCATGATGGCCTGGACTTCCATGGTAAACTGGACTCCCATGGTAAACTGGATTTCCATGGTAAACTGGACTCCCATGGTAAACTGGACTTCCATGGTAAACTGGACTCCCATGGTAAACTGGATTTCCATGGTAAACTGGACTTCCATGGTAAACTGGACGTCCATGGTAAACTGGATTTCCATGGTGACCTGGATTTCCATGGTAAACTGGATTTCCATGGTAAACTGGACTCCCATGGTAAACTGGACTCCCATGGTAAACTGGACTTGTGTGGTGACCTGGACTTCCATGGTAAACTGGACTTCGATGGTAAACTGGACGTCCATGGTAAACTGGATTTCCATGGTGACCTGGACTTCCATGGTAAAATGGATTTCCATGGTAAACGGGACTCCATGGTGAACTGAACTCCCATGGTAAACTGGATTTACATGGTAAACTGGACTTCCATGGTAAACTGGACTTCCATGGTAAACTGGATTTCCACGGTAAACTGGCCTCCCATGGTAAACTGGACTTCCATGGTAAACTGGACGTCCATGGTAAACTGGATTTCCATGGTGACCTGGATTTCCATGGTAAACTGGATTTCCATGGTAAACTGGACTCCCATGGTAAACTGGACTCCCATGGTAAACTGGACTTGCGTGGTGACCTGGACTTCCATGGTAAACTGGACTTCCATGTAAACTGGACGTCCATGGTAAACTGGATTTCCATGGTGACCTGGACTTCCATGGTAAAATGGACTCCCATGGTAAACTGGATTTCCATGGTAAACGGGACTCCATGGTGAACTGAACTCCGATGGCAAACTGGATTTCCATGGTAAACTGGACTTCCATGGTAAACTGGACGTCCATGGTAAACTGGATTTCCATGGTGACCTGGATTTCCATGGTAAACTGGATTTCCATGGTAAACTGGACTCCCATGGTAAACTGGACGTCCATGGTAAACTGGATGGTAAACTGGACTTGCGTGGTGAACTGGACTTCCATGGTAAACTGGATTTTCATGGTAAACTGGACTTCCAGGGTAAACTGGACTACTATGGTGAACGGACTTCCATGGTGAACTGGATTTTTATGGTGACCTGGATTTCCATGGTAAACTGGAGTCCCATGGTAAACTGGACTTCCATGGTAAACTGGATTTTCATGGTAAACTGGACTTCCATGGTAAACTGGATTTCCATGGTAAACTGGACTTCCATGGTAAACTTGACGTCCATGGTAAACTGAATTTCCATGGTGAACTGGACTACCATGGTAAACTGGATTTTCATGGTAAACTGGACTTCCATGGAAAACTGGACGTCCATGGTAAACTGGATTTTAATGGTAAACTGGACTTGCGTGGTGTACTGGACTTCCATGGTAAACTGGATTTTCATGGTAAACTGGACTTCCAGGGTAAACTGGACTACTATCGTGAACGGACTTCCATGGTGAACTGGATTTTTATGGTAAACTGAACTTCCATGGTAAAATGGACTTGCATGGTAAACTGGACCTCTATGGTGAACTGTATTTACATCGTAAACTGGACTCGCATGGTAAACTGGATTTCCATGGTAAACTGGACTTCCATGGTAAATTGGACGTCCAATGTAAACTGGATTTCAATGGGAAACTGGACTTCCATGGTGACCTGGACTTCCATGGTAAACTGGATTTTCATGGTAAACTGGACTACCATGGTGAACTGGACTTCCATTGTGAACTGGATTTCCATGGTAAACTGGATTTTCATGGTAAACGGGACTTCCATGGTAAACTGGACTTCCATGGTAAACTGGATTTCCATGGTAAATTGGACTTCCATGATGGCCTGGACTTCCATGGTAAACTGGACTCCCATGGTAAACTGGATTTCCACGGTAAACTGGCCTCCCATGGTAAACTGGACTTCCATGGTAAACTGGACGTCCATGGTAAACTGGATTTCCATGGTGACCTGGATTTCCATGGTAAACTGGATTTCCATGGTAAACTGGACTCCCATGGTAAACTGGACTCCCATGGTAAACTGGACTTGCGTGGTGACCTGGACTTCCATGGTAAACTGGACTTCCATGGTAAACTGGACGTCCATGGTAAACTGGATTTCCATGGTGACCTGGACTTCCATGGTAAAATGGACTCCCATGGTAAACTGGATTTCCATGGTAAACGGGACTCCATGGTGAACTGAACTCCGATGGCAAACGGGATTTCCATGGTAAACTGGATTTTCATGGTAAACGGGACTTCCATGGTAAACTGGACTTCCATGGTAAACTGGATTTCCATGGTAAATTGGACTTCCATGATGGCCTGGACTTCCATGGTAAACTGGACTCCCATGGTAAACTGGATTTCCATGGTAAACTGGACTCCCATGGTAAACTGGACTTCCATGGTAAACTGGACTCCCATGGTAAACTGGATTTCCATGGTAAACTGGACTTCCATGGTAAACTGGACGTCCATGGTAAACTGGATTTCCATGGTGACCTGGATTTCCATGGTAAACTGGATTTCCATGGTAAACTGGACTCCCATGGTAAACTGGACTCCCATGGTAAACTGGACTTGTGTGGTGACCTGGACTTCCATGGTAAACTGGACTTCGATGGTAAACTGGACGTCCATGGTAAACTGGATTTCCATGGTGACCTGGACTTCCATGGTAAAATGGATTTCCATGGTAAACGGGACTCCATGGTGAACTGAACTCCCATGGTAAACTGGATTTACATGGTAAACTGGACTTCCATGGTAAACTGGACTTCCATGGTAAACTGGATTTCCACGGTAAACTGGCCTCCCATGGTAAACTGGACTTCCATGGTAAACTGGACGTCCATGGTAAACTGGATTTCCATGGTGACCTGGATTTCCATGGTAAACTGGATTTCCATGGTAAACTGGACTCCCATGGTAAACTGGACTCCCATGGTAAACTGGACTTGCGTGGTGACCTGGACTTCCATGGTAAACTGGACTTCCATGTAAACTGGACGTCCATGGTAAACTGGATTTCCATGGTGACCTGGACTTCCATGGTAAAATGGACTCCCATGGTAAACTGGATTTCCATGGTAAACGGGACTCCATGGTGAACTGAACTCCGATGGCAAACTGGATTTCCATGGTAAACTGGACTTCCATGGTAAACTGGACGTCCATGGTAAACTGGATTTCCATGGTGACCTGGATTTCCATGGTAAACTGGATTTCCATGGTAAACTGGACTCCCATGGTAAACTGGACGTCCATGGTAAACTGGATGGTAAACTGGACTTGCGTGGTGAACTGGACTTCCATGGTAAACTTGGTTTTCATGGTAAACTGGACTTCCAGGGTAAACTGGACTACTATGGTGAACGGACTTCCATGGTGAACTGGATTTTTATGGTGACCTGGATTTCCATGGTAAACTGGAGTCCCATGGTAAACTGGACTTCCATGGTAAACTGGATTTTCATGGTAAACTGGACTTCCATGGTAAACTGGATTTCCATGGTAAACTGGACTTCCATGGTAAACTTGACGTCCATGGTAAACTGGATTTCCATGGTGAACTGGACTACCATGGTAAACTGGATTTTCATGGTAAACTGGACTTCCATGGAAAACTGGACGTCCATGGTAAACTGGATTTTAATGGTAAACTGGACTTGCGTGGTGTACTGGACTTCCATGGTAAACTGGATTTTCATGGTAAACTGGACTTCCAGGGTAAACTGGACTACTATCGTGAACGGACTTCCATGGTGAACTGGATTTTTATGGTAAACTGAACTTCCATGGTAAAATGGACTTGCATGGTAAACTGGACCTCTATGGTGAACTGTATTTACATCGTAAACTGGACTCGCATGGTAAACTGGATTTCCATGGTAAACTGGACTTCCATGTTAAATTGGACGTCCAATGTAAACTGGATTTCAATGGGAAACTGGACTTCCATGGTGACCTGGACTTCCATGGTAAACTGGATTTTCATGGTAAACTGGACTACCATGGTGAACTGGACTTCCATTGTGAACTGGATTTCCATGGTAAACTGGATTTTCATGGTAAACGGGACTTCCATGGTAAACTGGACTTCCATGGTAAACTGGATTTCCATGGTAAATTGGACTTCCATGATGGCCTGGACTTCCATGGTAAACTGGACTCCCATGGTAAACTAGATTTCCACGGTAAACTGGCCTCCCATGGTAAACTGGACTTCCATGGTAAACTGGACGTCCATGGTAAACTGGATTTCCATGGTGACCTGGATTTCCATGGTAAAGTGGATTTCCATGGTAAACTGGACTCCCATGGTAAACTGGACTCCCATGGTAAACTGGACTTGTGTGGTGACCTGGACTTCCATGGTAAACTGGACTTCCATGGTAAACTGGACGTCCATGGTAAACTGGATTTCCATGGTGACCTGGACTTCCATGGTAAAATGGACTCCCATGGTAAACTGGATTTCCATGGTAAACGGGACTCCATGGTGAACTGAACTCCGATGGCAAACGGGATTTCCATGGTAAACTGGATTTTCATGGTAAACGGGACTTCCATGGTTAACTGGACTTCCATGGTAAACTGGATTTCCATGGTAAATTGGACTTCCATGATGGCCTGGACTTCCATGGTAAACTGGACTCCCATGGTAAACTGGATTTCCATGGTAAACTGGACTCCCATGGTAAACTGGACTCCCATGGTAAACTGGACTTCCATGGTAAACTGGACTCCCATGGTAAACTGGATTTCCATGGTAAACTGGACGTCCGTGGTAAACTGGATTTCCTTGGTGACCTGGATTTCCATGGTAAACTGGATTTCCATGGTAAACTGGACTCCCATGGTAAACTGGACTCCCATGGTAAACTGGACTTGCGTGGTGACCTGGACTTCCATGGTAAACTGGACTTCCATGGTAAACTGGACGTCCATGGTAAACTGGATTTCCATGGTGACCTGGACTTCCATGGTAAAATGGACTCCCATGGTAAACTGGATTTCCATGGTAAACGGGACTCCATGGTGAACTGAACTCCGATGGCAAACGGCATATCCATGGTAAACTGGATTTTCATGGTAAACGGGACTTCCATGGTAAACTGGATGGTAAACTGGACTTGCGTGGTGACCTGGACTTCCATGGTAAACTGGATTTTCATGGTAAACTGGACTTCCAGGGTAAACTGGACTACTATGGTGAACGGACTTCCATGGTGAACTGGAATTTTATGGTGACCTGGATTTCCATGGTAAACTGGACTCCCATGGTAAACTGGACTTCCATGGTAAACTGGATTTTCATGGTAAACTGGACTTCCATGGTAAACTGGATTTCCATGGTAAACTGGACTTCCATGGTAAACTTGACGTCCATGGTAAACTGGATTTCCATGGTGAACTGGACTACTATGGTAAACTGGATTTTCATGGTAAACTGGACTTCCATGGAAAACTGGACGTCCATGGTAAACTGGATTTTAATGGTAAACTGGACTTGCGTGCTGTACTGGACTTCCATGGTAAACTGGATTTTCATGGTAAACTGGACTTCCAGGGTAAACTGGACTACTATGGTGAACGGACTTCCATGGTGAACTGGATTTTTATGGTAAACTGAACTTCCATGGTAAAATGGACTCCCATGGTAAACTGGATTTCCATGGTAAACTGGACTTCCATGGTAAACTGGACGTCCATGGTAAACTGGATTTCCATGGTGACCTGGATTTCCATGGTAAACTGGATTTCCATGGTAAACTGGACTCCCATGGTAAACTGGACGTCCATGGTAAACTGGATGGTAAACTGGACTTGCGTGGTGAACTGGACTTCCATGGTAAACTGGATTTTCATGGTAAACTGGACTTCCAGGGTAAACTGGACTACTATGGTGAACGGACTTCCATCGTGAACTGGATTTTTATGGTGACCTGGATTTCCATGGTAAACTGGAGTCCCATGGTAAACTGGACTTCCATGGTAAACTGGATTTTCATGGTAAACTGGACTTCCATGGTAAACTGGATTTCCATGGTAAACTGGACTTCCATGGTAAACTTGACGTCCATGGTAAACTGGATTTCCATGGTGAACTGGACTACCATGGTAAACTGGATTTTCATGGTAAACTGGACTTCCATGGAAAACTGGACGTCCATGGTAAACTGGATTTTAATGGTAAACTGGACTTGCGTGGTGTACTGGACTTCCATGGTAAACTGGATTTTCATGGTAAACTGGACTTCCAGGGTAAACTGGACTACTATCGTGAACGGACTTCCATGGTGAACTGGATTTTTATGGTAAACTGAACTTCCATGGTAAAATGGACTTGCATGGTAAACTGGACCTCTATGGTGAACTGTATTTACATCGTAAACTGGACTCGCATGGTAAACTGGATTTCCATGGTAAACTGGACTTCCATGGTAAATTGGACGTCCAATGTAAACTGGATTTCAATGGGAAACTGGACTTCCATGGTGACCTGGACTTCCATGGTAAACTGGATTTTCATGGTAAACTGGACTACCATGGTGAACTGGACTTCCATTGTGAACTGGATTTCCATGGTAAACTGGATTTTCATGGTAAACTGGACTTCCAGGGTAAACTGGACTACTATGGTGAACGGACTTCCATGGTGAACTGGAATTTTATGGTGACCTGGATTTCCATGGTAAACTGGACTCCCATGGTAAACTGGACTTCCATGGTAAACTGGATTTTCATGGTAAACTGGACTTCCATGGTAAACTGGATTTCCATGGTAAACTGGACTTCCATGGTAAACTTGACGTCCATGGTAAACTGGATTTCCATGGTGAACTGGACTACTATGGTAAACTGGATTTTCATGGTAAACTGGACTTCCATGGAAAACTGGACGTCCATGGTAAACTGGATTTTAATGGTAAACTGGACTTGCGTGCTGTACTGGACTTCCATGGTAAACTGGATTTTCATGGTAAACTGGACTTCCAGGGTAAATTGGACTACTATGGTGAACGGACTTCCATGGTGAACTGGATTTTTATGGTAAACTGAACTTCCATGGTAAAATGGACTCCCATGGTAAACTGGATTTCCATGGTAAACTGGACTTCCATGGTAAACTGGACGTCCATGGTAAACTGGATTTCCATGGTGACCTGGATTTCCATGGTAAACTGGATTTCCATGGTAAACTGGACTCCCATGGTAAACTGGACGTCCATGGTAAACTGGATGGTAAACTGGACTTGCGTGGTGAACTGGACTTCCATGGTAAACTGGATTTTCATGGTAAACTGGACTTCCAGGGTAAACTGGACTACTATGGTGAACGGACTTCCATCGTGAACTGGATTTTTATGGTGACCTGGATTTCCATGGTAAACTGGAGTCCCATGGTAAACTGGACTTCCATGGTAAACTGGATTTTCATGGTAAACTGGACTTCCATGGTAAACTGGATTTCCATGGTAAACTGGACTTCCATGGTAAACTTGACGTCCATGGTAAACTGGATTTCCATGGTGAACTGGACTACCATGGTAAACTGGATTTTCATGGTAAACTGGACTTCCATGGAAAACTGGACGTCCATGGTAAACTGGATTTTAATGGTAAACTGGACTTGCGTGGTGTACTGGACTTCCATGGTAAACTGGATTTTCATGGTAAACTGGACTTCCAGGGTAAACTGGACTACTATCGTGAACAGACTTCCATGGTGAACTGGATTTTTATGGTAAACTGAACTTCCATGGTAAAATGGACTTGCATGGTAAACTGGACCTCTATGGTGAACTGTATTTACATCGTAAACTGGACTCGCATGGTAAACTGGATTTCCATGGTAAACTGGACTTCCATGGTAAATTGGACGTCCAATGTAAACTGGATTTCAATGGGAAACTGGACTTCCATGGTGACCTGGACTTCCATGGTAAACTGGATTTTCATGGTAAACTGGACTACCATGGTGAACTGGACTTCCATTGTGAACTGGATTTCCATGGTAAACTGGATTTTCATGGTAAACGGGACTTCCATGGTAAACTGGACTTCCATGGTAAACTGGATTTCCATGGTAAATTGGACTTCCATGATGGCCTGGACTTCCATGGTAAACTGGACTCCCATGGTAAACTGGATTTCCACGGTAAACTGGCCTCCCATGGTAAACTGGACTTCCATGGTAAACTGGACGTCCATGGTAAACTGGATTTCCATGGTGACCTGGATTTCCATGGTAAACTGGATTTCCATGGTAAACTGGACTCCCATGGTAAACTGGACTCCCATGGTAAACTGGACTTGCGTGGTGACCTGGACTTCCATGGTAAACTGGACTTCCATGGTAAACTGGACGTCCATGGTAAACTGGATTTCCATGGTGACCTGGACTTCCATGGTAAAATGGACTCCCATGGTAAACTGGATTTCCATGGTGAACGGGACTCCATGGTGAACTGAACTCCGATGGCAAACGGGATTTCCATGGTAAACTGGATTTTCATGGTAAACGGGACTTCCATGGTAAACTGGACTTCCATGGTAAACTGGATTTCCATGGTAAATTGGACTTCCATGATGGCCTGGACTTCCAGGGTAAACTGGACTCCCATGGTAAACTGGATTTCCATGGTAAACTGGACTCCCATGGTAAACTGGACTCCCATGGTAAACTGGACTCCCATGGTAAACTGGACTTCCATGGTAAACTGGACGTCCATGGTAAACTGGATTTCCATGGTGACCTGGATTTCCATGGTAAACTGGATTTCCATGGTAAACTGGACTCCCATGGTAAACTGGACTCCCATGGTAAACTGGACTTGCGTGGTGACCTGGACTACCATGGTAAACTGGACTTCCATGGTAAACTGGACGTCCATGGTAAACTGGATTTCCATGGTGACCTGGACTTCCATGGTAAAATGGACTCCCATGGTAAACTGGATTTCCATGGTAAACGGGACTCCATGGTGAACTGAACTCCCATGGTAAACTGGATTTCCATGGTAAACTGGATTTTCATGGTAAACTGGACTTCCAGGGTAAACTGGACTTCCATGGTAAACTGGACTTCCATGTTAAACTGGATTTCCATGGTAAACTGGACTTCCATGGTAAACTGGACGTCCATGGTAAACTGGATTTCCATGGTGACCTGGACTTCCATGGTAAAATGGACTCCCATGGTAAACTGGATTTCCATGGTAAACGGGACTCCATGGTGAACTGAACTCCGATGGTAAACTGGATTTCCATGGTAAACTGGACTTCCATGGTAAACTGGACGTCCATGGCAAACTGGATTTTAATGGTAAACTGGACTTGCATGGTGACCTGGACTTCCATGGTAAACTGGATTTTCATGGTAAACTGGACTTCTATGGTAAACTGGACTTCCATGGTAAACTGGATTTCCATGGTAAACTGGACTTCCATGGTAAACTGGACGTCCATGGTAAACTGGATTTCCATGGTGACCTGGACTTCCATGGTAAAATGGACTCCAATGGTAAACTGGATTTCCATGGTAAACGGGACTCCATGGTGAACTGAACTCCCATGGTAAACTGTATTTCCATGGTAAACTGGACTTCCATGGTAAACTGGACGTCCATGGTAAACTGGATTTTCATGGTAAACTGGACTTCCAGGGTAAACTGGACTTCCATGGTAAACTGGACTTCCATGTTAAACTGGACTCCCATGGTAAACTGGACTCCCATGGTAAACTGGACTCCCATGGTAAACTGGACTTCCATGGTAAACTGGACGTCCATGGTAAACTGGATTTCCATGGTGACCTGGATTTCCATGGTAAACTGGATTTCCATGGTAAACTGGACTCCCATGGTAAACTGGACTCCCATGGTAAACTGGACTTGCGTGGTGACCTGGACTACCATGGTAAACTGGACTTCCATGGTAAACTGGACGTCCATGGTAAACTGGATTTCCATGGTGACCTGGACTTCCATGGTAAAATGGACTCCCATGGTAAACTGGATTTCCATGGTAAACGGGACTCCATGGTGAACTGAACTCCCATGGTAAACTGGATTTCCATGGTAAACTGGATTTTCATGGTAAACTGGACTTCCAGGGTAAACTGGACTTCCATGGTAAACTGGACTTCCATGTTAAACTGGATTTCCATGGTAAACTGGACTTCCATGGTAAACTGGACGTCCATGGTAAACTGGATTTCCATGGTGACCTGGACTTCCATGGTAAAATGGACTCCCATGGTAAACTGGATTTCCATGGTAAACGGGACTCCATGGTGAACTGAACTCCGATGGTAAACTGGATTTCCATGGTAAACTGGACTTCCATGGTAAACTGGACGTCCATGGCAAACTGGATTTTAATGGTAAACTGGACTTGCATGGTGACCTGGACTTCCATGGTAAACTGGATTTTCATGGTAAACTGGACTTCTATGGTAAACTGGACTTCCATGGTAAACTGGATTTCCATGGTAAACTGGACTTCCATGGTAAACTGGACGTCCATGGTAAACTGGATTTCCATGGTGACCTGGACTTCCATGGTAAAATGGACTCCAATGGTAAACTGGATTTCCATGGTAAACGGGACTCCATGGTGAACTGAACTCCCATGGTAAACTGTATTTCCATGGTAAACTGGACTTCCATGGTAAACTGGACGTCCATGGTAAACTGGATTTTAATGGTAAACTGGACTTGCGTGGTGACCTGGACTTCCATGGTAAACTGGATTTTCATGGTAAACTGGACTTCCAGGGTAAACTGGACTACTATGGTGAACGGACTTCCATGGTAAACTGGATTTTGATGGTAAACTGGACTTCCATGGTAAACTGGACTTCCATGGTAAACTGGATTTCCATGGTAAATTGGACTTCCATGATGGCCTGGACTTCCATGGTAAACTGGACTCCCATGGTAAACTGGATTTCCATGGTAAACTGGACTCCCATGGTAAACTGGACTTCCATGGTAAACTGGACTCCCATGGTAAACTGGATTTCCATGGTAAACTGGACTTCCATGGTAAACTGGACGTCCATGGTAAACTGGATTTCCATGGTGACCTGGATTTCCATAGTAAACTGAATTTCCATGGTAAACTGGACTCCCATGGTAAACTGGACTCCCATGGTAAACTGGACTTGCGTGGTGACCTGGACTTCCATGGTAAACTGGATTTTCATGGTAAACTGGACTTCCAGGGTAAACTGGACTACTATGGTGAACGGACTTCCATGGTGAACTGGATTTTTATGGTGACCTGGATTTCCATGGTAAACTGGACTTCCATGGTAAACTGGACTTCCATGGTAAACTGGATTTTCATGGTAAACTGGACTTCCATGGTAAACTGGATTTCCATGGTAAACTGGACTTCCATGGTAAACTTGACGTCCATGGTAAACTGGATTTCCATGGTGAACTGGACTACTATGGTAAACTGGATTTTCATGGTAAACTGGACTTCCATGGAAAACTGGACGTCCATGGTAAACTGGATTTTAATGGTAAACTGGACTTGCGTGGTGTACTGGACTTCCATGGTAAACTGGATTTTCATGGTAAACTGGACTTCCAGGGTAAACTGGACTACTATGGTGAACGGACTTCCATGGTGAACTGGATTTTTATGGTAAACTGAACTTCCATGGTAAAATGGACTTGCATGGTAAACTGGACCTCTATGGTGAACTGTATTTACATCGTAAACTGGACTCGCATGGTAAACTGGATTTCCATGGTAAACTGGACTTCCATGGTAAATTGGACGTCCAATGTAAACTGGATTTCAATGGGAAACTGGACTTCCATGGTGACCTGGACTTCCATGGTAAACTGGATTTTCATGGTAAACTGGACTACCATGGTGAACTGGACTTCCATTGTGAACTGGATTTCCATGGTAAACTGGATTTTCATGGTAAACGGGACTTCCATGGTAAACTGGACTTCCATGGTAAACTGGATTTCCATGGTAAATTGGACTTCCATGATGGCCTGGACTTCCATGGTAAACTGGACTCCCATGGTAAACTGGATTTCCACGGTAAACTGGCCTCCCATGGTAAACTGGACTTCCATGGTAAACTGGACGTCCATGGTAAACTGGATTTCCATGGTGACCTGGATTTCCATGGTAAACTGGATTTCCATGGTAAACTGGACTCCCATGGTAAACTGGACTCCCATGGTAAACTGGACTTGCGTGGTGACCTGGACTTCCATGGTAAACTGGACTTCCATGGTAAACTGGACGTCCATGGTAAACTGGATTTCCATGGTGACCTGGACTTCCATGGTAAAATGGACTCCCATGGTAAACTGGATTTCCATGGTAAACGGGACTCCATGGTGAACTGAACTCCGATGGCAAACGGGATTTCCATGGTAAACTGGATTTTCATGGTAAACGGGACTTCCATGGTAAACTGGACTTCCATGGTAAACTGGATTTCCATGGTAAATTGGACTTCCATGATGGCCTGGACTTCCATGGTAAACTGGACTCCCATGGTAAACTGGATTTCCATGGTAAACTGGACTCCCATGGTAAACTGGATTTCCATGGTAAACTGGACTTCCATGGTAAACTGGACGTCCATGGTAAACTGGATTTCCATGGTGACCTGGATTTCCATGGTAAACTGGATTTCCATGGTAAACTGGACTCCCATGGTAAACTGGACTCCCATGGTAAACTGGACTTGCGTGGTGACCTGGACTTCCATGGTAAACTGGACTTCCATGGTAAACTGGACGTCCATGGTAAACTGGATTTCCATGGTGACCTGGACTTCCATGGTAAAATGGATTTCCATGGTAAACGGGACTCCATGGTGAACTGAACTCCCATGGTAAACTGGATTTCCATGGTAAACTGGACTTCCATGGTAAACTGGACGTCCATGGTAAACTGGATGGTAAACTGGACTTGCGTGGTGACCTGGACTTCCATGGTAAACTGGATTTTCATGGTAAACTGGACTTCCAGGGTAAACTGGACTACTATGGTGAACGGACTTCCATGGTGAACTGGATTTTCATGGTGACCTGGATTTCCATGGTAAACTGGACTTCCATGGTAAACTGGACTTCCATGGTAAACTGGATTTTCATGGTAAACTGGACTTCCATGGTAAACTGGATTTCCATGGTAAACTGGACTTCCATGGTAAACTTGACGTCCATGGTAAACTGGATTTCCATGGTGAACTGGACTACCATGGTAAACTGGATTTTCATGGTAAACTGGACTTCCATGGAAAACTGGACGTCCATGGTAAACTGGATTTTAATGGTAAACTGGACTTGCGTGGTGTACTGGACTTCCATGGTAAACTGGATTTTCATGGTAAACTGGACTTCCAGGGTAAACTGGACTACTATGGTGAACGGACTTCCATGGTGAACTGGATTTTTATGGTAAACTGAACTTCCATGGTAAAATGGACTTGCATGGTAAACTGGACCTCTATGGTGAACTGTATTTACATCGTAAACTGGACTCGCATGGTAAACTGGATTTCCATGGTAAACTGGACTTCCATGGTAAATTGGACGTCCAATGTAAACTGGATTTCAATGGGAAACTGGACTTCCATGGTGACCTGGACTTCCATGGTAAACTGGATTTTCATGGTAAACTGGACTACCATGGTGAACTGGACTTCCATTGTGAACTGGATTTCCATGGTAAACTGGATTTTCATGGTAAACGGGACTTCCATGGTAAACTGGACTTCCATGGTAAACTGGATTTCCATGGTAAATTGGACTTCCATGATGGCCTGGACTTCCATGGTAAACTGGACTCCCATGGTAAACTGGATTTCCACGGTAAACTGGCCTCCCATGGTAAACTGGACTTCCATGGTAAACTGGACGTCCATGGTAAACTGGATTTCCATGGTGACCTGGATTTCCATGGTAAACTGGATTTCCATGGTAAACTGGACTCCCATGGTAAACTGGACTCCCATGGTAAACTGGACTTGCGTGGTGACCTGGACTTCCATGGTAAACTGGACTTCCATGGTAAACTGGACGTCCATGGTAAACTGGATTTCCATGGTGACCTGGACTTCCATGGTAAAATGGACTCCCATGGTAAACTGGATTTCCATGGTAAACGGGACTCCATGGTGAACTGAACTCCGATGGCAAACGGGATTTCCATGGTAAACTGGATTTTCATGGTAAACGGGACTTCCATGGTAAACTGGACTTCCATGGTAAACTGGATTTCCATGGTAAATTGGACTTCCATGATGGCCTGGACTTCCATGGTAAACTGGACTCCCATGGTAAACTGGATTTCCATGGTAAACTGGACTTCCATGGTAAACTGGACTCCCATGGTAAACTGGATTTCCATGGTAAACTGGACTTCCATGGTAAACTGGACGTCCATGGTAAACTGGATTTCCATGGTGACCTGGATTTCCATGGTAAACTGGATTTCCATGGTAAACTGGACTCCCATGGTAAACTGGACTCCCATGGTAAACTGGACTTGCGTGGTGACCTGGACTTCCATGGTAAACTGGACTTCGATGGTAAACTGGACGTCCATGGTAAACTGGATTTCCATGGTGACCTGGACTTCCATGGTAAAATGGATTTCCATGGTAAACGGGACTCCATGGTGAACTGAACTCCCATGGTAAACTGGATTTCCATGGTAAACTGGACTTCCATGGTAAACTGGACGTCCATGGTAAACTGGATGGTAAACTGGACTTGCGTGGTGACCTGGACTTCCATGGTAAACTGGATTTTCATGGTAAACTGGACTTCCAGGGTAAACTGGACTACTATGGTGAACGGACTTCCATGGTGAACTGGATTTTCATGGTGACCTGGATTTCCATGGTAAACTGGACTTCCATGGTAAACTGGACTTCCATAGTAAACTGGATTTTCATGGTAAACTGGACTTCCATGGTAAACTGGATTTCCATGGTAAACTGGACTTCCATGGTAAACTTGACGTCCATGGTAAACTGGATTTCCATGGTGAACTGGACTACTATGGTAAACTGGATTTTCATGGTAAACTGGACTTCCATGGAAAACTGGACGTCCATGGTAAACTGGATTTTAATGGTAAACTGGACTTGCGTGGTGTACTGGACTTCCATGGTAAACTGGATTTTCATGGTAAACTGGACTTCCAGGGTAAACTGGACTACTATGGTGAACGGACTTCCATGGTGAACTGGATTTTTATGGTAAACTGAACTTCCATGGTAAAATGGACTTGCATGGTAAACTGGACCTCTATGGTGAACTGTATTTACATCGTAAACTGGACTCGCATGGTAAACTGGATTTCCATGGTAAACTGGACTTCCATGGTAAATTGGACGTCCAATGTAAACTGGATTTCAATGGGAAACTGGACTTCCATGGTGACCTGGACTTCCATGGTAAACTGGATTTTCATGGTAAAATGGACTCCCATGGTAAACTGGATTTCCATGGTAAACGGGACTCCATGGTGAACTGAACTCCCATGGTAAACTGGATTTCCATGGTAAACTGGATTTTCATGGTAAACTGGACTTCCAGGGTAAACTGGACTTCCATGGTAAACTGGACTTCCATGTTAAACTGGATTTCCATGGTAAACTGGACTTCCATGGTAAACTGGACGTCCATGGTAAACTGGATTTCCATGGTGACCTGGACTTCCATGGTAAAATGGACTCCCATGGTAAACTGGATTTCCATGGTAAACGGGACTCCATGGTGAACTGAACTCCGATGGTAAACTGGATTTCCATGGTAAACTGGACTTCCATGGTAAACTGGACGTCCATGGCAAACTGGATTTTAATGGTAAACTGGACTTGCATGGTGACCTGGACTTCCATGGTAAACTGGATTTTCATGGTAAACTGGACTTCTATGGTAAACTGGACTTCCATGGTAAACTGGATTTCCATGGTAAACTGGACTTCCATGGTAAACTGGACGTCCATGGTAAACTGGATTTCCATGGTGACCTGGACTTCCATGGTAAAATGGACTCCAATGGTAAACTGGATTTCCATGGTAAACGGGACTCCATGGTGAACTGAACTCCCATGGTAAACTGTATTTCCATGGTAAACTGGACTTCCATGGTAAACTGGACGTCCATGGTAAACTGGATTTTAATGGTAAACTGGACTTGCGTGGTGACCTGGACTTCCATGGCAAACTGGATTTTCATGGTAAACTGGACTTCCAGGGTAAACTGGACTACTATGGTGAACGGACTTCCATGGTAAACTGGATTTTGATGGTAAACTGGACTTCCATGGTAAACTGGACTTCCATGGTAAACTGGATTTCCATGGTAAATTGGACTTCCATGATGGCCTGGACTTCCATGGTAAACTGGACTCCCATGGTAAACTGGATTTTCATGGTAAAATGGACTCCCATGGTAAACTGGATTTCCATGGTAAACGGGACTCCATGGTGAACTGAACTCCCATGGTAAACTGGATTTCCATGGTAAACTGGATTTTCATGGTAAACTGGACTTCCAGGGTAAACTGGACTTCCATGGTAAACTGGACTTCCATGTTAAACTGGATTTCCATGGTAAACTGGACTTCCATGGTAAACTGGACGTCCATGGTAAACTGGATTTCCATGGTGACCTGGACTTCCATGGTAAAATGGACTCCCATGGTAAACTGGATTTCCATGGTAAACGGGACTCCATGGTGAACTGAACTCCGATGGTAAACTGGATTTCCATGGTAAACTGGACTTCCATGGTAAACTGGACGTCCATGGCAAACTGGATTTTAATGGTAAACTGGACTTGCATGGTGACCTGGACTTCCATGGTAAACTGGATTTTCATGGTAAACTGGACTTCTATGGTAAACTGGACTTCCATGGTAAACTGGATTTCCATGGTAAACTGGACTTCCATGGTAAACTGGACGTCCATGGTAAACTGGATTTCCATGGTGACCTGGACTTCCATGGTAAAATGGACTCCAATGGTAAACTGGATTTCCATGGTAAACGGGACTCCATGGTGAACTGAACTCCCATGGTAAACTGTATTTCCATGGTAAACTGGACTTCCATGGTAAACTGGACGTCCATGGTAAACTGGATTTTAATGGTAAACTGGACTTGCGTGGTGACCTGGACTTCCATGGTAAACTGGATTTTCATGGTAAACTGGACTTCCAGGGTAAACTGGACTACTATGGTGAACGGACTTCCATGGTAAACTGGATTTTGATGGTAAACTGGACTTCCATGGTAAACTGGACTTCCATGGTAAACTGGATTTCCATGGTAAATTGGACTTCCATGATGGCCTGGACTTCCATGGTAAACTGGACTCCCATGGTAAACTGGATTTCCATGGTAAACTGGACTCCCATGGTAAACTGGACTTCCATGGTAAACTGGACTCCCATGGTAAACTGGATTTCCATGGTAAACTGGACTTCCATGGTAAACTGGACGTCCATGGTAAACTGGATTTCCATGGTGACCTGGATTTCCATAGTAAACTGAATTTCCATGGTAAACTGGACTCCCATGGTAAACTGGACTCCCATGGTAAACTGGACTTGCGTGGTGACCTGGACTTCCATGGTAAACTGGATTTTCATGGTAAACTGGACTTCCAGGGTAAACTGGACTACTATGGTGAACGGACTTCCATGGTGAACTGGATTTTTATGGTGACCTGGATTTCCATGGTAAACTGGACTTCCATGGTAAACTGGACTTCCATGGTAAACTGGATTTTCATGGTAAACTGGACTTCCATGGTAAACTGGATTTCCATGGTAAACTGGACTTCCATGGTAAACTTGACGTCCATGGTAAACTGGATTTCCATGGTGAACTGGACTACTATGGTAAACTGGATTTTCATGGTAAACTGGACTTCCATGGAAAACTGGACGTCCATGGTAAACTGGATTTTAATGGTAAACTGGACTTGCGTGGTGTACTGGACTTCCATGGTAAACTGGATTTTCATGGTAAACTGGACTTCCAGGGTAAACTGGACTACTATGGTGAACGGACTTCCATGGTGAACTGGATTTTTATGGTAAACTGAACTTCCATGGTAAAATGGACTTGCATGGTAAACTGGACCTCTATGGTGAACTGTATTTACATCGTAAACTGGACTCGCATGGTAAACTGGATTTCCATGGTAAACTGGACTTCCATGGTAAATTGGACGTCCAATGTAAACTGGATTTCAATGGGAAACTGGACTTCCATGGTGACCTGGACTTCCATGGTAAACTGGATTTTCATGGTAAACTGGACTACCATGGTGAACTGGACTTCCATTGTGAACTGGATTTCCATGGTAAACTGGATTTTCATGGTAAACGGGACTTCCATGGTAAACTGGACTTCCATGGTAAACTGGATTTCCATGGTAAATTGGACTTCCATGATGGCCTGGACTTCCATGGTAAACTGGACTCCCATGGTAAACTGGATTTCCACGGTAAACTGGCCTCCCATGGTAAACTGGACTTCCATGGTAAACTGGACGTCCATGGTAAACTGGATTTCCATGGTGACCTGGATTTCCATGGTAAACTGGATTTCCATGGTAAACTGGACTCCCATGGTAAACTGGACTCCCATGGTAAACTGGACTTGCGTGGTGACCTGGACTTCCATGGTAAACTGGACTTCCATGGTAAACTGGACGTCCATGGTAAACTGGATTTCCATGGTGACCTGGACTTCCATGGTAAAATGGACTCCCATGGTAAACTGGATTTCCATGGTAAACGGGACTCCATGGTGAACTGAACTCCGATGGCAAACGGGATTTCCATGGTAAACTGGATTTTCATGGTAAACGGGACTTCCATGGTAAACTGGACTTCCATGGTAAACTGGATTTCCATGGTAAATTGGACTTCCATGATGGCCTGGACTTCCATGGTAAACTGGACTCCCATGGTAAACTGGATTTCCATGGTAAACTGGACTCCCATGGTAAACTGGATTTCCATGGTAAACTGGACTTCCATGGTAAACTGGACGTCCATGGTAAACTGGATTTCCATGGTGACCTGGATTTCCATGGTAAACTGGATTTCCATGGTAAACTGGACTCCCATGGTAAACTGGACTCCCATGGTAAACTGGACTTGCGTGGTGACCTGGACTTCCATGGTAAACTGGACTTCCATGGTAAACTGGACGTCCATGGTAAACTGGATTTCCATGGTGACCTGGACTTCCATGGTAAAATGGATTTCCATGGTAAACGGGACTCCATGGTGAACTGAACTCCCATGGTAAACTGGATTTCCATGGTAAACTGGACTTCCATGGTAAACTGGACGTCCATGGTAAACTGGATGGTAAACTGGACTTGCGTGGTGACCTGGACTTCCATGGTAAACTGGATTTTCATGGTAAACTGGACTTCCAGGGTAAACTGGACTACTATGGTGAACGGACTTCCATGGTGAACTGGATTTTCATGGTGACCTGGATTTCCATGGTAAACTGGACTTCCATGGTAAACTGGACTTCCATGGTAAACTGGATTTTCATGGTAAACTGGACTTCCATGGTAAACTGGATTTCCATGGTAAACTGGACTTCCATGGTAAACTTGACGTCCATGGTAAACTGGATTTCCATGGTGAACTGGACTACCATGGTAAACTGGATTTTCATGGTAAACTGGACTTCCATGGAAAACTGGACGTCCATGGTAAACTGGATTTTAATGGTAAACTGGACTTGCGTGGTGTACTGGACTTCCATGGTAAACTGGATTTTCATGGTAAACTGGACTTCCAGGGTAAACTGGACTACTATGGTGAACGGACTTCCATGGTGAACTGGATTTTTATGGTAAACTGAACTTCCATGGTAAAATGGACTTGCATGGTAAACTGGACCTCTATGGTGAACTGTATTTACATCGTAAACTGGACTCGCATGGTAAACTGGATTTCCATGGTAAACTGGACTTCCATGGTAAATTGGACGTCCAATGTAAACTGGATTTCAATGGGAAACTGGACTTCCATGGTGACCTGGACTTCCATGGTAAACTGGATTTTCATGGTAAACTGGACTACCATGGTGAACTGGACTTCCATTGTGAACTGGATTTCCATGGTAAACTGGATTTTCATGGTAAACGGGACTTCCATGGTAAACTGGACTTCCATGGTAAACTGGATTTCCATGGTAAATTGGACTTCCATGATGGCCTGGACTTCCATGGTAAACTGGACTCCCATGGTAAACTGGATTTCCACGGTAAACTGGCCTCCCATGGTAAACTGGACTTCCATGGTAAACTGGACGTCCATGGTAAACTGGATTTCCATGGTGACCTGGATTTCCATGGTAAACTGGATTTCCATGGTAAACTGGACTCCCATGGTAAACTGGACTCCCATGGTAAACTGGACTTGCGTGGTGACCTGGACTTCCATGGTAAACTGGACTTCCATGGTAAACTGGACGTCCATGGTAAACTGGATTTCCATGGTGACCTGGACTTCCATGGTAAAATGGACTCCCATGGTAAACTGGATTTCCATGGTAAACGGGACTCCATGGTGAACTGAACTCCGATGGCAAACGGGATTTCCATGGTAAACTGGATTTTCATGGTAAACGGGACTTCCATGGTAAACTGGACTTCCATGGTAAACTGGATTTCCATGGTAAATTGGACTTCCATGATGGCCTGGACTTCCATGGTAAACTGGACTCCCATGGTAAACTGGATTTCCATGGTAAACTGGACTTCCATGGTAAACTGGACTCCCATGGTAAACTGGATTTCCATGGTAAACTGGACTTCCATGGTAAACTGGACGTCCATGGTAAACTGGATTTCCATGGTGACCTGGATTTCCATGGTAAACTGGATTTCCATGGTAAACTGGACTCCCATGGTAAACTGGACTCCCATGGTAAACTGGACTTGCGTGGTGACCTGGACTTCCATGGTAAACTGGACTTCGATGGTAAACTGGACGTCCATGGTAAACTGGATTTCCATGGTGACCTGGACTTCCATGGTAAAATGGATTTCCATGGTAAACGGGACTCCATGGTGAACTGAACTCCCATGGTAAACTGGATTTCCATGGTAAACTGGACTTCCATGGTAAACTGGACGTCCATGGTAAACTGGATGGTAAACTGGACTTGCGTGGTGACCTGGACTTCCATGGTAAACTGGATTTTCATGGTAAACTGGACTTCCAGGGTAAACTGGACTACTATGGTGAACGGACTTCCATGGTGAACTGGATTTTCATGGTGACCTGGATTTCCATGGTAAACTGGACTTCCATGGTAAACTGGACTTCCATAGTAAACTGGATTTTCATGGTAAACTGGACTTCCATGGTAAACTGGATTTCCATGGTAAACTGGACTTCCATGGTAAACTTGACGTCCATGGTAAACTGGATTTCCATGGTGAACTGGACTACTATGGTAAACTGGATTTTCATGGTAAACTGGACTTCCATGGAAAACTGGACGTCCATGGTAAACTGGATTTTAATGGTAAACTGGACTTGCGTGGTGTACTGGACTTCCATGGTAAACTGGATTTTCATGGTAAACTGGACTTCCAGGGTAAACTGGACTACTATGGTGAACGGACTTCCATGGTGAACTGGATTTTTATGGTAAACTGAACTTCCATGGTAAAATGGACTTGCATGGTAAACTGGACCTCTATGGTGAACTGTATTTACATCGTAAACTGGACTCGCATGGTAAACTGGATTTCCATGGTAAACTGGACTTCCATGGTAAATTGGACGTCCAATGTAAACTGGATTTCAATGGGAAACTGGACTTCCATGGTGACCTGGACTTCCATGGTAAACTGGATTTTCATGGTAAACTGGACTACCATGGTGAACTGGACTTCCATTGTGAACTGGATTTCCATGGTAAACTGGATTTTCATGGTAAACGGGACTTCCATGGTAAACTGGACTTCCATGGTAAACTGGATTTCCATGGTAAATTGGACTTCCATGATGGCCTGGACTTCCATGGTAAACTGGACTCCCATGGTAAACTGGATTTCCACGGTAAACTGGCCTCCCATGGTAAACTGGACTTCCATGGTAAACTGGACGTCCATGGTAAACTGGATTTCCATGGTGACCTGGATTTCCATGGTAAACTGGACTCCCATGGTAAACTGGACTCCCATGGTAAACTGGACTTGCGTGGTGACCTGGACTTCCATGGTAAACTGGACTTCCATGTAAACTGGACGTCCATGGTAAACTGGATTTCCATGGTGACCTGGACTTCCATGGTAAAATGGACTCCCATGGTAAACTGGATTTCCATGGTAAACGGGACTCCATGGTGAACTGAACTCCGATGGCAAACTGGATTTCCATGGTAAACTGGACTTCCATGGTAAACTGGACGTCCATGGTAAACTGGATTTCCATGGTGACCTGGATTTCCATGGTAAACTGGATTTCCATGGTAAACTGGACTCCCATGGTAAACTGGACGTCCATGGTAAACTGGATGGTAAACTGGACTTGCGTGGTGAACTGGACTTCCATGGTAAACTGGATTTTCATGGTAAACTGGACTTCCAGGGTAAACTGGACTACTATGGTGAACGGACTTCCATGGTGAACTGGATTTTTATGGTGACCTGGATTTCCATGGTAAACTGGAGTCCCATGGTAAACTGGACTTCCATGGTAAACTGGATTTTCATGGTAAACTGGACTTCCATGGTAAACTGGATTTCCATGGTAAACTGGACTTCCATGGTAAACTTGACGTCCATGGTAAACTGGATTTCCATGGTGAACTGGACTACCATGGTAAACTGGATTTTCATGGTAAACTGGACTTCCATGGAAAACTGGACGTCCATGGTAAACTGGATTTTAATGGTAAACTGGACTTGCGTGGTGTACTGGACTTCCATGGTAAACTGGATTTTCATGGTAAACTGGACTTCCAGGGTAAACTGGACTACTATCGTGAACGGACTTCCATGGTGAACTGGATTTTTATGGTAAACTGAACTTCCATGGTAAAATGGACTTGCATGGTAAACTGGACCTCTATGGTGAACTGTATTTACATCGTAAACTGGACTCGCATGGTAAACTGGATTTCCATGGTAAACTGGACTTCCATGGTAAATTGGACGTCCAATGTAAACTGGATTTCAATGGGAAACTGGACTTCCATGGTGACCTGGACTTCCATGGTAAACTGGATTTTCATGGTAAACTGGACTACCATGGTGAACTGGACTTCCATTGTGAACTGGATTTCCATGGTAAACTGGATTTTCATGGTAAACGGGACTTCCATGGTAAACTGGACTTCCATGGTAAACTGGATTTCCATGGTAAATTGGACTTCCATGATGGCCTGGACTTCCATGGTAAACTGGACTCCCATGGTAAACTAGATTTCCACGGTAAACTGGCCTCCCATGGTAAACTGGACTTCCATGGTAAACTGGACGTCCATGGTAAACTGGATTTCCATGGTGACCTGGATTTCCATGGTAAAGTGGATTTCCATGGTAAACTGGACTCCCATGGTAAACTGGACTCCCATGGTAAACTGGACTTGTGTGGTGACCTGGACTTCCATGGTAAACTGGACTTCCATGGTAAACTGGACGTCCATGGTAAACTGGATTTCCATGGTGACCTGGACTTCCATGGTAAAATGGACTCCCATGGTAAACTGGATTTCCATGGTAAACGGGACTCCATGGTGAACTGAACTCCGATGGCAAACGGGATTTCCATGGTAAACTGGATTTTCATGGTAAACGGGACTTCCATGGTTAACTGGACTTCCATGGTAAACTGGATTTCCATGGTAAATTGGACTTCCATGATGGCCTGGACTTCCATGGTAAACTGGACTCCCATGGTAAACTGGATTTCCATGGTAAACTGGACTCCCATGGTAAACTGGACTCCCATGGTAAACTGGACTTCCATGGTAAACTGGACTCCCATGGTAAACTGGATTTCCATGGTAAACTGGACGTCCATGGTAAACTGGATTTCCTTGGTGACCTGGATTTCCATGGTAAACTGGATTTCCATGGTAAACTGGACTCCCATGGTAAACTGGACTCCCATGGTAAACTGGACTTGCGTGGTGACCTGGACTTCCATGGTAAACTGGACTTCCATGGTAAACTGGACGTCCATGGTAAACTGGATTTCCATGGTGACCTGGACTTCCATGGTAAAATGGACTCCCATGGTAAACTGGATTTCCATGGTAAACGGGACTCCATGGTGAACTGAACTCCGATGGCAAACGGCATATCCATGGTAAACTGGATTTTCATGGTAAACGGGACTTCCATGGTAAACTGGATGGTAAACTGGACTTGCGTGGTGACCTGGACTTCCATGGTAAACTGGATTTTCATGGTAAACTGGACTTCCAGGGTAAACTGGACTACTATGGTGAACGGACTTCCATGGTGAACTGGAATTTTATGGTGACCTGGATTTCCATGGTAAACTGGACTCCCATGGTAAACTGGACTTCCATGGTAAACTGGATTTTCATGGTAAACTGGACTTCCATGGTAAACTGGATTTCCATGGTAAACTGGACTTCCATGGTAAACTTGACGTCCATGGTAAACTGGATTTCCATGGTGAACTGGACTACTATGGTAAACTGGATTTTCATGGTAAACTGGACTTCCATGGAAAACTGGACGTCCATGGTAAACTGGATTTTAATGGTAAACTGGACTTGCGTGCTGTACTGGACTTCCATGGTAAACTGGATTTTCATGGTAAACTGGACTTCCAGGGTAAACTGGACTACTATGGTGAACGGACTTCCATGGTGAACTGGATTTTTATGGTAAACTGAACTTCCATGGTAAAATGGACTCCCATGGTAAACTGGATTTCCATGGTAAACTGGACTTCCATGGTAAACTGGACGTCCATGGTAAACTGGATTTCCATGGTGACCTGGATTTCCATGGTAAACTGGATTTCCATGGTAAACTGGACTCCCATGGTAAACTGGACGTCCATGGTAAACTGGATGGTAAACTGGACTTGCGTGGTGAACTGGACTTCCATGGTAAACTGGATTTTCATGGTAAACTGGACTTCCAGGGTAAACTGGACTACTATGGTGAACGGACTTCCATCGTGAACTGGATTTTTATGGTGACCTGGATTTCCATGGTAAACTGGAGTCCCATGGTAAACTGGACTTCCATGGTAAACTGGATTTTCATGGTAAACTGGACTTCCATGGTAAACTGGATTTCCATGGTAAACTGGACTTCCATGGTAAACTTGACGTCCATGGTAAACTGGATTTCCATGGTGAACTGGACTACCATGGTAAACTGGATTTTCATGGTAAACTGGACTTCCATGGAAAACTGGACGTCCATGGTAAACTGGATTTTAATGGTAAACTGGACTTGCGTGGTGTACTGGACTTCCATGGTAAACTGGATTTTCATGGTAAACTGGACTTCCAGGGTAAACTGGACTACTATCGTGAACGGACTTCCATGGTGAACTGGATTTTTATGGTAAACTGAACTTCCATGGTAAAATGGACTTGCATGGTAAACTGGACCTCTATGGTGAACTGTATTTACATCGTAAACTGGACTCGCATGGTAAACTGGATTTCCATGGTAAACTGGACTTCCATGGTAAATTGGACGTCCAATGTAAACTGGATTTCAATGGGAAACTGGACTTCCATGGTGACCTGGACTTCCATGGTAAACTGGATTTTCATGGTAAACTGGACTACCATGGTGAACTGGACTTCCATTGTGAACTGGATTTCCATGGTAAACTGGATTTTCATGGTAAACTGGACTTCCAGGGTAAACTGGACTACTATGGTGAACGGACTTCCATGGTGAACTGGAATTTTATGGTGACCTGGATTTCCATGGTAAACTGGACTCCCATGGTAAACTGGACTTCCATGGTAAACTGGATTTTCATGGTAAACTGGACTTCCATGGTAAACTGGATTTCCATGGTAAACTGGACTTCCATGGTAAACTTGACGTCCATGGTAAACTGGATTTCCATGGTGAACTGGACTACTATGGTAAACTGGATTTTCATGGTAAACTGGACTTCCATGGAAAACTGGACGTCCATGGTAAACTGGATTTTAATGGTAAACTGGACTTGCGTGCTGTACTGGACTTCCATGGTAAACTGGATTTTCATGGTAAACTGGACTTCCAGGGTAAATTGGACTACTATGGTGAACGGACTTCCATGGTGAACTGGATTTTTATGGTAAACTGAACTTCCATGGTAAAATGGACTCCCATGGTAAACTGGATTTCCATGGTAAACTGGACTTCCATGGTAAACTGGACGTCCATGGTAAACTGGATTTCCATGGTGACCTGGATTTCCATGGTAAACTGGATTTCCATGGTAAACTGGACTCCCATGGTAAACTGGACGTCCATGGTAAACTGGATGGTAAACTGGACTTGCGTGGTGAACTGGACTTCCATGGTAAACTGGATTTTCATGGTAAACTGGACTTCCAGGGTAAACTGGACTACTATGGTGAACGGACTTCCATCGTGAACTGGATTTTTATGGTGACCTGGATTTCCATGGTAAACTGGAGTCCCATGGTAAACTGGACTTCCATGGTAAACTGGATTTTCATGGTAAACTGGACTTCCATGGTAAACTGGATTTCCATGGTAAACTGGACTTCCATGGTAAACTTGACGTCCATGGTAAACTGGATTTCCATGGTGAACTGGACTACCATGGTAAACTGGATTTTCATGGTAAACTGGACTTCCATGGAAAACTGGACGTCCATGGTAAACTGGATTTTAATGGTAAACTGGACTTGCGTGGTGTACTGGACTTCCATGGTAAACTGGATTTTCATGGTAAACTGGACTTCCAGGGTAAACTGGACTACTATCGTGAACGGACTTCCATGGTGAACTGGATTTTTATGGTAAACTGAACTTCCATGGTAAAATGGACTTGCATGGTAAACTGGACCTCTATGGTGAACTGTATTTACATCGTAAACTGGACTCGCATGGTAAACTGGATTTCCATGGTAAACTGGACTTCCATGGTAAATTGGACGTCCAATGTAAACTGGATTTCAATGGGAAACTGGACTTCCATGGTGACCTGGACTTCCATGGTAAACTGGATTTTCATGGTAAACTGGACTACCATGGTGAACTGGACTTCCATTGTGAACTGGATTTCCATGGTAAACTGGATTTTCATGGTAAACGGGACTTCCATGGTAAACTGGACTTCCATGGTAAACTGGATTTCCATGGTAAATTGGACTTCCATGATGGCCTGGACTTCCATGGTAAACTGGACTCCCATGGTAAACTGGATTTCCACGGTAAACTGGCTTCCCATGGTAAACTGGACTTCCATGGTAAACTGGACGTCCATGGTAAACTGGATTTCCATGGTGACCTGGATTTCCATGGTAAACTGGATTTCCATGGTAAACTGGACTCCCATGGTAAACTGGACTCCCATGGTAAACTGGACTTGCGTGGTGACCTGGACTTCCATGGTAAACTGGACTTCCATGGTAAACTGGACGTCCATGGTAAACTGGATTTCCATGGTGACCTGGACTTCCATGGTAAAATGGACTCCCATGGTAAACTGGATTTCCATGGTGAACGGGACTCCATGGTGAACTGAACTCCGATGGCAAACGGGATTTCCATGGTAAACTGGATTTTCATGGTAAACGGGACTTCCATGGTAAACTGGACTTCCATGGTAAACTGGATTTCCATGGTAAATTGGACTTCCATGATGGCCTGGACTTCCAGGGTAAACTGGACTCCCATGGTAAACTGGATTTCCATGGTAAACTGGACTCCCATGGTAAACTGGACTCCCATGGTAAACTGGACTCCCATGGTAAACTGGACTTCCATGGTAAACTGGACGTCCATGGTAAACTGGATTTCCATGGTGACCTGGATTTCCATGGTAAACTGGATTTCCATGGTAAACTGGACTCCCATGGTAAACTGGACTCCCATGGTAAACTGGACTTGCGTGGTGACCTGGACTACCATGGTAAACTGGACTTCCATGGTAAACTGGACGTCCATGGTAAACTGGATTTCCATGGTGACCTGGACTTCCATGGTAAAATGGACTCCCATGGTAAACTGGATTTCCATGGTAAACGGGACTCCATGGTGAACTGAACTCCCATGGTAAACTGGATTTCCATGGTAAACTGGATTTTCATGGTAAACTGGACTTCCAGGGTAAACTGGACTTCCATGGTAAACTGGACTTCCATGTTAAACTGGATTTCCATGGTAAACTGGACTTCCATGGTAAACTGGACGTCCATGGTAAACTGGATTTCCATGGTGACCTGGACTTCCATGGTAAAATGGACTCCCATGGTAAACTGGATTTCCATGGTAAACGGGACTCCATGGTGAACTGAACTCCGATGGTAAACTGGATTTCCATGGTAAACTGGACTTCCATGGTAAACTGGACGTCCATGGCAAACTGGATTTTAATGGTAAACTGGACTTGCATGGTGACCTGGACTTCCATGGTAAACTGGATTTTCATGGTAAACTGGACTTCTATGGTAAACTGGACTTCCATGGTAAACTGGATTTCCATGGTAAACTGGACTTCCATGGTAAACTGGACGTCCATGGTAAACTGGATTTCCATGGTGACCTGGACTTCCATGGTAAAATGGACTCCAATGGTAAACTGGATTTCCATGGTAAACGGGACTCCATGGTGAACTGAACTCCCATGGTAAACTGTATTTCCATGGTAAACTGGACTTCCATGGTAAACTGGACGTCCATGGTAAACTGGATTTTAATGGTAAACTGGACTTGCGTGGTGACCTGGACTTCCATGGTAAACTGGATTTTCATGGTAAACTGGACTTCCAGGGTAAACTGGACTACTATGGTGAACGGACTTCCATGGTAAACTGGATTTTGATGGTAAACTGGACTTCCATGGTAAACTGGACTTCCATGGTAAACTGGATTTCCATGGTAAATTGGACTTCCATGATGGCCTGGACTTCCATGGTAAACTGGACTCCCATGGTAAACTGGATTTCCATGGTAAACTGGACTCCCATGGTAAACTGGACTTCCATGGTAAACTGGACTCCCATGGTAAACTGGATTTCCATGGTAAACTGGACTTCCATGGTAAACTGGACGTCCATGGTAAACTGGATTTCCATGGTGACCTGGATTTCCATAGTAAACTGAATTTCCATGGTAAACTGGACTCCCATGGTAAACTGGACTCCCATGGTAAACTGGACTTGCGTGTTGACCTGGACTTCCATGGTAAACTGGATTTTCATGGTAAACTGGACTTCCAGGGTAAACTGGACTACTATGGTGAACGGACTTCCTTGGTGAACTGGATTTTTATGGTAAACTGAACTTCCATGGTAAAATGGACTTCCATGGTAAACTGGACCTCTATGGTGAACTGTATTTACATCGTAAACTGGACTCGCATGGTAAACTGGATTTCAATGGGAAACTGGACTTCCATGGTGAACTGGCCTTCCATGGTAAACTGGATTTTCTTGGTAAACTGGACGTCCATGGTAAACTGGATTTCAATGGGAAACTGGACTTCCATGGTGACCTGGACTTGCATGGTAAACTGGATTTTCATGATAAACTGGACTACCATGGTGAACTGGACTTCCATGGTGAACTGGACTTCCATGGTAAACTGGATTTACATGGTAAACTGGACTTCCATGGTAAACTGGACTTCCATGGTAAACTGGATTTTCATGGTAAACTGGACTTCCATGGTAAACTGGATTTCCATGGTAAACTGGACTTCCATGGTAAACTGGACGTCCATGGTAAACTGGATTTCTATGGTGAACTGGACTTCCATGGTAAAACTGGATTTTCATGGTAAACTGGACTTCCATGGTAAACTGGATTTTCATGGTAAACTGGACTTCCATGGTAAACTGGACTTCCATGGTAAACTGGACGTCCATGGTAAACTGGATTTCCATGGTGACCTGGACTTCCATGGTAAAATGGACTCCCATGGTAAACTGGATTTCCATGGTAAACTGGACTTCCATGGTAAACTGGACGTCCATGGTAAACTGGATTTCCATGGTGACCTGGATTTCCATAGTAAACTGGATTTCCATGGTAAACTGGACTCCCATGGTAAACTGGACTCCCATGGTAAACTGGACTTGCGTGGTGACCTGGACTTCCATGGTAAACTGGATTTTCATGGTAAACTGGACTTCCAGGGTAAACTGGACTACTATGGTGAACGGACTTCCTTGGTGAACTGGATTTTTATGGTAAACTGAACTTCCATGGCAAAATGGACTTCCATGGTAAACTGGACCTCTATGGTGAACTGTATTTACATCGTAAACTGGACTCGCATGGTAAACTGGATTTCAATGGGAAACTGGACTTCCATGGTGAACTGGCCTTCCATGGTAAACTGGATTTTCTTGGTAAACTGGACGTCCATGGTAAACTGGATTTCAATGGGAAACTGGACTTCCATGGTGACCTGGACTTGCATGGTAAACTGGATTTTCATGATAAACTGGACTACCATGGTGAACTGGACTTCCATGGTGAACTGGACTTCCATGGTAAACTGGATTTACATGGTAAACTGGACTTCCATGGTGAACTGGCCTTCCATGGTAAACTGGATTTTCTTGGTAAACTGGACGTCCATGGTAAACTGGATTTCAATGGGAAACTGGACTTCCATGGTGACCTGGACTTGCATGGTAAACTGGATTTTCATGATAAACTGGACTACCATGGTGAACTGGACTTCCATGGTGAACTGGACTTCCATGGTAAACTGGATTTACATGGTAAACTGGACTTCCATGGTAAACTGGATTTTCATGGTAAACTGGACTTCCATGGTAAACTGGATTTCCATGGTAAACTGGACTTCCATGGTAAACTGGACGTCCATGGTAAACTGGATTTCTATGGTGAACTGGACTTCCATGGTAAAACTGGATTTTCATGGTAAACTGGACTTCCATGGTAAACTGGATTTTCATGGTAAACTGGACTTCCATGGTAAACTGGACTTCCATGGTAAACTGGACGTCCATGGTAAACTGGATTTCCATGGTGACCTGGACTTCCATGGTAAAATGGACTCCCATGGTAAACTGGATTTATATGGTAAACGGGACTCCATGGTGAACTGAACTCCCATGGTAAACTGGATTTCCATGGTAAACTGGACTTCCATGGTAAACTGGACGTCCATGGTAAACTGGATTTTAATGGTAAACTGGACTTGCGTGGTGACCTGGACTTCCATGGTAAACTGGATTTTCATGGTAAATTGGACTTCCAGGGTAAACTGGACTACTATGGTGAACGGACTTCCATGGTGAACTGCATTTTTATGGTAAACTGAACTTCCATGGTAAAATGAACTTCCATGGTAAACTGGACCTCTATGGTGAACTGTATTTACATCGTAAACTGGACTCGCATGGTAAACTGGACTCCCATGGTAAATTGGACTTGCGTGGTGACCTGGACTTCCATGGTAAACTGGACTTCCATGGTAAACTGGACGTCCATGGTAAACTGAATTTCCATGGTGACCTGGACTTCCATGGTAAAATGGACTCCCATGGTAAACTGGATTTCCATGGTAAACGGGACTCCATGGTGAACTGAACTCCGATGGCAAACGGGATTTCCATGGTAAACTGGATTTTCATGGTAAACGGGACTTCCATGGTAAACTGGACTTCCATGGTAAACTGGATTTCCATGGTAAATTGGACTTCCATGATGGCCTGGACTTCCATGGTAAACTGGACTCCCATGGTAAACTGGATTTCCATGGTAAACTGGACTCCCACGGTAAACTGGACTCCCATGGTAAACTGGATTTCCATGGTAAACTGGACTTCCATGGTAAACTGGACGTCCATGGTAAACTGGATTTCCATGGTGACCTGGATTTCCATGGTAAACTGGATTTCCATGGTAAACTGGACTCCCATGGTAAACTGGACTCCCATGGTAAACTGGACTTGCGTGGTGACCTGGACTACCATGGTAAACTGGACTTCCATGGTAAACTGGACGTCCATGGTAAACTGGATTTCCATGGTGACCTGGACTTCCATGGTAAAATGGACTCCCATGGTAAACTGGATTTCCATGGTAAACGGGACTCCATGGTGAACTGAACTCCCATGGTAAACTGGATTTCCATGGTAAACTGGATTTTAATGGTAAACTGGACTTGCATGGTGACCTGGACTTCCATGGTAAACTGGATTTTCATGGTAAACTGGACTTCCAGGGTAAACTGGACTTCCATGGTAAACTGGACTTCCATGTTAAACTGGATTTCCATGGTAAACTGGACTTCCATGGTAAACTGGACGTCCATGGTAAACTGGATTTCCATGGTGACCTGGACTTCCATGGTAAAATGGACTCCCATGGTAAACTGGATTTCCATGGTAAATGGGACTCCATGGTGAACTGAACTCCGATGGTAAACTGGATTTCCATGGTAAACTGGACTTCCATGGTAAACTGGACGTCCATGGCAAACTGGATTTTAATGGTAAACTGGACTTGCATGGTGACCTGGACTTCCATGGTAAACTGGATTTTCATGGTAAACTGGACTTCTATGGTAAACTGGACTTCCATGGTAAACTGGATTTCCATGGTAAACTGGACTTCCATGGTAAACTGGACGTCCATGGTAAACTGGATTTCCATGGTGACCTGGACTTCCATGGTAAAATGGACTCCAATGGTAAACTGGATTTCCATGGTAAACGGGACTCCATGGTGAACTGAACTCCCATGGTAAACTGTATTTCCATGGTAAACTGGACTTCCATGGTAAACTGGACGTCCATGGTAAACTGGATTTTAATGGTAAACTGGACTTGCGTGGTGACCTGGACTTCCATGGTAAACTGGATTTTCATGGTAAACTGGACTTCCAGGGTAAACTGGACTACTATGGTGAACGGACTTCCATGGTAAACTGGATTTTGATGGTAAACTGGACTTCCATGGTAAACTGGACTTCCATGGTAAACTGGATTTCCATGGTAAATTGGACTTCCATGATGGCCTGGACTTCCATGGTAAACTGGACTCCCATGGTAAACTGGATTTCCATGGTAAACTGGACTCCCATGGTAAACTGGACTTCCATGGTAAACTGGACTCCCATGGTAAACTGGATTTCCATGGTAAACTGGACTTCCATGGTAAACTGGACGTCCATGGTAAACTGGATTTCCATGGTGACCTGGATTTCCATAGTAAACTGAATTTCCATGGTAAACTGGACTCCCATGGTAAACTGGACTCCCATGGTAAACTGGACTTGCGTGGTGACCTGGACTTCCATGGTAAACTGGATTTTCATGGTAAACTGGACTTCCAGGGTAAACTGGACTACTATGGTGAACGGACTTCCTTGGTGAACTGGATTTTTATGGTAAACTGAACTTCCATGGTAAAATGGACTTCCATGGTAAACTGGACCTCTATGGTGAACTGTATTTACATCGTAAACTGGACTCGCATGGTAAACTGGATTTCAATGGGAAACTGGACTTCCATGGTGAACTGGCCTTCCATGGTAAACTGGATTTTCTTGGTAAACTGGACGTCCATGGTAAACTGGATTTCAATGGGAAACTGGACTTCCATGGTGACCTGGACTTGCATGGTAAACTGGATTTTCATGATAAACTGGACTACCATGGTGAACTGGACTTCCATGGTGAACTGGACTTCCATGGTAAACTGGATTTACATGGTAAACTGGACTTCCATGGTAAACTGGACTTCCATGGTAAACTGGATTTTCATGGTAAACTGGACTTCGATGGTAAACTGGATTTCCATGGTAAACTGGACTTCCATGGTAAACTGGACGTCCATGGTAAACTGGATATCTATGGTGAACTGGACTTCCATGGTAAAACTGGATTTTCATGGTAAACTGGACTTCCATGGTAAACTGGATTTTCATGGTAAACTGGACTTCCATGGTAAACTGGACTTCCATGGTAAACTGGACGTCCATGGTAAACTGGATTTCCATGGTGACCTGGACTTCCATGGTAAAATGGACTCCCATGGTAAACTGGATTTCCATGGTAAACTGGACTTCCATGGTAAACTGGACGTCCATGGTAAACTGGATTTCCATGGTGACCTGGATTTCCATAGTAAACTGGATTTCCATGGTAAACTGGACTCCCATGGTAAACTGGACTCCCATGGTAAACTGGACTTGCGTGGTGACCTGGACTTCCATGGTAAACTGGATTTTCATGGTAAACTGGACTTCCAGGGTAAACTGGACTACTATGGTGAATGGACTTCCTTGCTGAACTGGATTTTTATGGTAAACTGAACTTCCATGGCAAAATGGACTTCCATGGTAAACTGGACCTCTATGGTGAACTGTATTTACATCGTAAACTGGACTCGCATGGTAAACTGGATTTCAATGGGAAACTGGACTTCCATGGTGAACTGGCCTTCCATGGTAAACTGGATTTTCTTGGTAAACTGGACGTCCATGGTAAACTGGATTTCAATGGGAAACTGGACTTCCATGGTGACCTGGACTTGCATGGTAAACTGGATTTTCATGATAAACTGGACTACCATGGTGAACTGGACTTCCATGGTGAACTGGACTTCCATGGTAAACTGGATTTACATGGTAAACTGGACTTCCATGGTGAACTGGCCTTCCATGGTAAACTGGATTTTCTTGGTAAACTGGACGTCCATGGTAAACTGGATTTCAATGGGAAACTGGACTTCCATGGTGACCTGGACTTGCATGGTAAACTGGATTTTCATGATAAACTGGACTACCATGGTGAACTGGACTTCCATGGTGAACTGGACTTCCATGGTAAACTGGATTTACATGGTAAACTGGACTTCCATGGTAAACTGGACTTCCATGGTAAACTGGATTTTCATGGTAAACTGGACTTCCATGGTAAACTGGATTTCCATGGTAAACTGGACTTCCATGGTAAACTGGACGTCCATGGTAAACTGGATTTCTATGGTGAACTGGACTTCCATGGTAAAACTGGATTTTCATGGTAAACTGGACTTCCATGGTAAACTGGATTTTCATGGTAAACTGGACTTCCATGGTAAACTGGACTTCCATGGTAAACTGGACGTCCATGGTAAACTGGATTTCCATGGTGACCTGGACTTCCATGGTAAAATGGACTCCCATGGTAAACTGGATTTCCATGGTAAACGGGACTCCATGGTGAACTGAACTCCCATGGTAAACTGGATTTCCATGGTAAACTGGACTTCCATGGTAAACTGGACGTCCATGGTAAACTGGATTTTAATGGTAAACTGGACTTGCGTGGTGACCTGGACTTCCATGGTAAACTGGATTTTCATGGTAAACTGGACTTCCAGGGTAAACTGGACTACTATGGTGAACGGACTTCCATGGTGAACTGCATTTTTATGGTAAACTGAACTTCCATGGTAAAATGAACTTCCATGGTAAACTGGACCTCTATGGTGAACTGTATTTACATCGTAAACTGGACTCGCATGGTAAACTGGATTTCCATGGTAAACTGGACTTCCATGGTAAATTGGACGTCCATGGTAAACTGGATTTCAATGGGAAACTGGACTTCCATGGTGACCTGGACTTCCATGGTAAACTGGATTTTCATGGTAAACTGGACTACCATGGTTAACTGGACTTCCATTGTGAACTGGATTTTCATGGTAAACTGGACTTCGATGGTAAACTGGATTTCCATGGTAAACTGGACTTCCATGGTAAACTGGACGTCCATGGTAAACTGGATTTCTATGGTGAACTGGACTTCCATGGTAAAACTGGATTTTCATGGTAAACTGGACTTCCATGGTAAACTGGATTTTCATGGTAAACTGGACTTCCATGGTAAACTGGACTTCCATGGTAAACTGGACGTCCATGGTAAACTGGATTTCCATGGTGACCTGGACTTCCATGGTAAAATGGACTCCCATGGTAAACTGGATTTCCATGGTAAACTGGACTTCCATGGTAAACTGGACGTCCATGGTAAACTGGATTTCCATGGTGACCTGGATTTCCATAGTAAACTGGATTTCCATGGTAAACTGGACTCCCATGGTAAACTGGACTCCCATGGTAAACTGGACTTGCGTGGTGACCTGGACTTCCATGGTAAACTGGATTTTCATGGTAAACTGGACTTCCAGGGTAAACTGGACTACTATGGTGAATGGACTTCCTTGCTGAACTGGATTTTTATGGTAAACTGAACTTCCATGGCAAAATGGACTTCCATGGTAAACTGGACCTCTATGGTGAACTGTATTTACATCGTAAACTGGACTCGCATGGTAAACTGGATTTCAATGGGAAACTGGACTTCCATGGTGAACTGGCCTTCCATGGTAAACTGGATTTTCTTGGTAAACTGGACGTCCATGGTAAACTGGATTTCAATGGGAAACTGGACTTCCATGGTGACCTGGACTTGCATGGTAAACTGGATTTTCATGATAAACTGGACTACCATGGTGAACTGGACTTCCATGGTGAACTGGACTTCCATGGTAAACTGGATTTACATGGTAAACTGGACTTCCATGGTAAACTGGACTTCCATGGTAAACTGGATTTTCATGGTAAACTGGACTTCCATGGTAAACTGGATTTCCATGGTAAACTGGACTTCCATGGTAAACTGGACGTCCATGGTAAACTGGATTTCTATGGTGAATTGGACTTCCATGGTAAAACTGGATTTTCATGGTAAACTGGACTTCCATGGTAAACTGGATTTTCATGGTAAACTGGACTTCCATGGTAAACTGGACTTCCATGGTAAACTGGACGTCCATGGTAAACTGGATTTCCATGGTGACCTGGACTTCCATGGTAAAATGGACTCCCATGGTAAACTGGATTTCCATGGTAAACTGGACTTCCATGGTAAACTGGACGTCCATGGTAAACTGGATTTCCATGGTGACCTGGATTTCCATAGTAAACTGGATTTCCATGGTAAACTGGACTCCCATGGTAAACTGGACTCCCATGGTAAACTGGACTTGCGTGGTGACCTGGACTTCCATGGTAAACTGGATTTTCATGGTAAACTGGACTTCCAGGGTAAACTGGACTACTATGGTGAACGGACTTCCTTGGTGAACTGGATTTTTATGGTAAACTGAACTTCCATGGCAAAATGGACTTCCATGGTAAACTGGACCTCTATGGTGAACTGTATTTACATCGTAAACTGGACTCGCATGGTAAACTGGATTTCAATGGGAAACTGGACTTCCATGGTGAACTGGCCTTCCATGGTAAACTGGATTTTCTTGGTAAACTGGACGTCCATGGTAAACTGGATTTCAATGGGAAACTGGACTTCCATGGTGACCTGGACTTGAATGGTAAACTGGATTTTCATGATAAACTGGACTACCATGGTGAACTGGACTTCCATGGTGAACTGGACTTCCATGGTAAACTGGATTTACATGGTAAACTGGACTTCCATGGTGAACTGGCCTTCCATGGTAAACTGGATTTTCTTGGTAAACTGGACGTCCATGGTAAACTGGATTTCAATGGGAAACTGGACTTCCATGGTGACCTGGACTTGCATGGTAAACTGGATTTTCATGATAAACTGGACTACCATGGTGAACTGGACTTCCATGGTGAACTGGACTTCCATGGTAAACTGGATTTACATGGTAAACTGGACTTCCATGGTAAACTGGACTTCCATGGTAAACTGGATTTTCATGGTAAACTGGACTTCCATGGTAAACTGGATTTCCATGGTAAACTGGACTTCCATGGTAAACTGGACGTCCATGGTAAACTGGATTTCTATGGTGAATTGGACTTCCATGGTAAAACTGGATTTTCATGGTAAACTGGACTTCCATGGTAAACTGGATTTTCATGGTAAACTGGACTTCCATGGTAAACTGGACTTCCATGGTAAACTGGACGTCCATGGTAAACTGGATTTCCATGGTGACCTGGACTTCCATGGTAAAATGGACTCCCATGGTAAACTGGATTTCCATGGTAAACTGGACTTCCATGGTAAACTGGACGTCCATGGTAAACTGGATTTCCATGGTGACCTGGATTTCCATAGTAAACTGGATTTCCATGGTAAACTGGACTCCCATGGTAAACTGGACTCCCATGGTAAACTGGACTTGCGTGGTGACCTGGACTTCCATGGTAAACTGGATTTTCATGGTAAACTGGACTTCCAGGGTAAACTGGACTACTATGGTGAACGGACTTCCTTGGTGAACTGGATTTTTATGGTAAACTGAACTTCCATGGCAAAATGGACTTCCATGGTAAACTGGACCTCTATGGTGAACTGTATTTACATCGTAAACTGGACTCGCATGGTAAACTGGATTTCAATGGGAAACTGGACTTCCATGGTGAACTGGCCTTCCATGGTAAACTGGATTTTCTTGGTAAACTGGACGTCCATGGTAAACTGGATTTCAATGGGAAACTGGACTTCCATGGTGACCTGGACTTGCATGGTAAACTGGATTTTCATGATAAACTGGACTACCATGGTGAACTGGACTTCCATGGTGAACTGGACTTCCATGGTAAACTGGATTTACATGGTAAACTGGACTTCCATGGTGAACTGGCCTTCCATGGTAAACTGGATTTTCTTGGTAAACTGGACGTCCATGGTAAACTGGATTTCAATGGGAAACTGGACTTCCATGGTGACCTGGACTTGCATGGTAAACTGGATTTTCATGATAAACTGGACTACCATGGTGAACTGGACTTCCATGGTGAACTGGACTTCCATGGTAAACTGGATTTACATGGTAAACTGGACTTCCATGGTAAACTGGACTTCCATGGTAAACTGGATTTTCATGGTAAACTGGACTTCCATGGTAAACTAGATTTCCATGGTAAACTGGACTTCCATGGTAAACTGGACGTCCATGGTAAACTGGATTTCTATGGTGAACTGGACTTCCATGGTAAAACTGGATTTTCATGGTAAACTGGACTTCCATGGTAAACTGGATTTTCATGGTAAACTGGACTTCCACGGTAAACTGGACTTCCATGGTAAACTGGACGTCCATGGTAAACTGGATTTCCATGGTGACCTGGACTTCCATGGTAAAATGGACTCCCATGGTAAACTGGATTTCCATGGTAAACGGGACTCCATGGTGAACTGAACTCCCATGGTAAACTGGATTTCCATGGTAAACTGGACTTCCATGGTAAACTGGACGTCCATGGTAAACTGGATTTTAATGGTAAACTGGACTTGCGTGGTGACCTGGACTTCCATGGTAAACTGGATTTTCATGGTAAACTGGACTTCCAGGGTAAACTGGACTACTATGGTGAACGGACTTCCATGGTGAACTGCATTTTTATGGTAAACTGAACTTCCATGGTAAAATGAACTTCCATGGTAAACTGGACCTCTATGGTGAACTGTATTTACATCGTAAACTGGACTCGCATGGTAAACTGGATTTCCATGGTAAACTGGACTTCCATGGTAAATTGGACGTCCATGGTAAACTGGATTTCAATGGGAAACTGGACTTCCATGGTGACCTGGACTTCCATGGTAAACTGGATTTTCATGGTAAACTGGACTACCATGGTTAACTGGACTTCCATTGTGAACTGGATTTCCATGGTAAACTGGATTTTGATGGTAAACTGGACTTCCATGGTAAACTGGACTTCCATGGTAAACTGGATTTCCATGGTAAATTGGACTTCCATGATGGCCTGGACTTCCATGGTAAACTGGACTCCCATGGTAAACTGGATTTCCATGGTAAACTGGACTCCCATGGTAAACTGGACTTCCATGGTAAACTGGACTCCCATGGTAAACTGGATTTCCATGGTAAACTGGACTTCCATGGTAAACTGGTCGTCCATGGTAAACTGGATTTCCATGGTGACCTGGATTTCCATAGTAAACTGGATTTCCATGGTAACCTGGACTCCCATGGTAAACTGGACTCCCATGGTAAACTGGACTTGCGTGGTGACCTGGACTTCCATGGTAAACTGGATTTTCATGGTAAACTGGACTTCCAGGGTAAACTGGACTACTATGGTGAACGGACTTCCTTGGTGAACTGGATTTTTATGGTAAACTGAACTTCCATGGTAAAATGGACTTCCATGGTAAACTGGACCTCTATGGTGAACTGTATTTACATCGTAAACTGGACTCGCATGGTAAACTGTATTTCAATGGGAAACTGGACTTCCATGGTGAACTGGCCTTCCATGGTAAACTGGATTTTCTTGGTAAACTGGACGTCCATAGTAAACTGGATTTCAATGGGAAACTGGACTTCCATGGTGACCTGGACTTGCATGGTAAACTGGATTTTCATGATAAACTGGACTACCATGGTGAACTGGACTTCCATGGTGAACTGGACTTCCATGGTAAACTGGATTTACATGGTAAACTGGACTTCCATGGTAAACTGGACTTCCATGGTAAACTGGATTTTCATGGTAAACTGGACTTCCATGGTAAACTGGATTTCCATGGTAAACTGGACTTCCATGGTAAACTGGACGTCCATGGTAAACTGGATTTCTATGGTGAATTGGACTTCCATGGTAAAACTGGATTTTCATGGTAAACTGGACTTCCATGGTAAACTGGATTTTCATGGTAAACTGGACTTCCATGGTAAACTGGACTTCCATGGTAAACTGGACGTCCATGGTAAACTGGATTTCCATGGTGACCTGGACTTCCATGGTAAAATGGACTCCCATGGTAAACTGGATTTCCATGGTAAACGGGACTCCATGGTGAACTGAACTCCGATGGCAAACTGGATTTCCATGGTAAACTGGACTTCCATGGTAAACTGGACGTCCATGGTAAACTGGATTTTGATTGGTAAACTGGACTTGCATGGTGACCTGGACTTCCATGGTAAACTGGATTTTCATGGTAAACTGGACTTCCAGGGTAAACTGGACTTCCATGGTAAACTGGACTTCCATGGTAAACTGGATTTCCATGGTAAACTGGACTTCCATGGTAAGCTGGACGTCCATGGTAAACTGGATTTCCATGGTGACCTGGACTTCCATGGTAAAATGGACTCCCATGGTAAACTGGATTTCCATGGTAAACGGGACTCCATGGTGAACTGAACTCCCATGGTAAACTAGATTTCCATGGTAAACTGGACTTCCATGGTAAACTGGACGTCCATGGTAAACTGGATGGTAAACTGGACTTGCGTGGTGACCTGGACTTCCATGTTAAACTGGATTTTCATGGTAAACTGGACTTCCAGGGTAAACTGGACTACTATGGTGAACGGACTTCCATGGTGAACTAGATTTTTATGGTGACTTGGATTTCCATGGTAAACTGGACTCCCATGGTAAACTGGACTTCCATGGTAAACTGGACTTCCATGGTAAACTTGACGTCCATGGTAAACTGGACTTCCATGGACAACTGGACGTCCATGGTAAACTGGATTTTAATGGTAAACTGGACTTGCGTGGTGTACTGGACTTCCATGGTAAACTGGATTTTCATGGTAAACTGGACTTCCAGGGTAAACTGGACTACTATGGTGAACGGACTTCCATGGTGAATGGGATTTTTACGGTGAACTGGACTTCCATGGTAAAACTGGATTTTCATGGTAAACTGAACTTCCATGGTAAACTGGATTTTCATGGTAAACTGGACTTCCAGGGTAAACTGGACTACTATGGTGAACGGACTTCCATGGTGAACTGGATTTTTATGGTGACTTGGATTTCCATGGTAAACTGGACTCCCATGGTAAACTGGACTTCCATGGTAAACTGGATTTTCATGGTAAACTGGACTTCCATGGTAAACTTGACGTCCATGGTAAACTGGACTTCCATGGAAAACTGGACGTCCATGGTAAACTGGATTTTAATGGTAAACTGGACTTGCGTGGTGTACTGGACTTCCATGGTAAACTGGATTTTCATGGTAAACTGGACTTCCAGGGTAAACTGGACTACTATGGTGAACGGACTTCCATGGTGAACTGGATTTTTATGGTAAACTGAACTTCCATGGTAAAATGGACTTGCATGGTAAACTGGACCTCTATGGTGAACTCTATTTACATCGTAAACTGGACTCGCATGGTAAACTGGATTTCCATGGTAAACTGGACTTCCATGGTAAATTGGACGTCCAATGTAAACTGGATTTCAATGGGAAACTGGACTTCCATGGTGACCTGGACTTCCATGGTAAACTGGATTTTCATGGTAAACTGGACTACCATGGTGAACTGGACTTCCATTGTGAACTGGATTTCCATGGTAAACTGGATTTTCATGGTAAACGAGACTTCCATGGTAAACTGGACTTCCATGTTAAACTGGATTTCCATGGTAAATTGGACTTCCATGATGGCCTGGACTTCCATGGTAAACTGGACTCCCATGGTAAACTGGATTTCCATGGTAAATTTGACTTCCATGATGGCCTGGACTTCCATGGTAAACTGGACTCCCATGGTAAACTGGATTTCCATGGTAAACTGGACTCCCATGGTAAACTGGACTTCCATGGTAAACTGGACGTCCATGGTAAACTGGATTTCCATGGTGACCTGGATTTCCATGGTAAACTGGATTTCCATGGTAAACTGGACTCCCATGGTAAACTGGACTTGCGTGGTGACCTGGACTTCCATGGTAAACTGGACTTCCATGGTAAACTGGACGTCCATGGTAAACTGGATTTCCATGGTGACCTGGACTTCCATGGTAAAATGGACTCCCATGGTAAACTGGATTTCCATGGTAAACGGGACTCCATGGTGAACTGAACTCCCATGGTGAACTGGATATCCATGGTAAACTGGACTTCCATGGTAAACTGGACGTCCATGGTAAACTGGATGGTAAACTGGACTTGCGTGGTGACCTGGACTTCCATGGTAAACTGGATTTTCATGGTAAACTGGATTTCCAGGGTAAACTGGACTACTATGGTGAACGGACTTCCATGGTGAACTGGATTTTTATGGTGACCTGGATTTCCATGGTAAACTGGACTCCCATGGTAAACTGGACTCCCATGGTAAACTGGACTTCCATGGTAAACTGGATTTTCATGGTAAACTGGACTTCCATGGTAAACTGGATTTCCATGGAAAACTGGACTTCCATGGTAAACTTGACGTCCATGGTAAACTGGATTTCCATGGTGAACTGGACTTCCATGGTAAACTGGATTTTCATGGTAAACTGGACTTCCATGGAAAACTGGACTTCCATGGTAAACTGGACTTCCATGGTAAACTGGACTTCCATGGTAAATTGGACTTCCATGGTAAACTGGATTTCAATGGGAAACTGGACTTCCATGGTGACCTGGACTTCCATGGTAAACTGGATTTTCATGGCAAACTGGACTACCATGGTGAACTGGACTTCCATGGTGAACTGGACTTCCATGGTAAACTGGATTTTCTTGGTAAACTGGACGTCCATGGTAAACTGGATTTCAATGGGAAACTGGACTTCCATGGTGACCTGGACTTCCATGGTAAACTGGATTTTCATGATAAACTGGACTACCATGGTGAACTGGACTTCCATGGTGAACTGGATTTTCATGGTAAACTGGACTACCATGGTGAACTGGACTTCCATTGTGAACTGGATTTCCATGGTAAACTGGATTTTCATGGTAAACTGGACTTCCATGGTAAACTGGACTTCCATGGTAAACTGGATTTCCATGGTAAATTGGACTTCCATGATGGCCTGGACTTCCATGTTAAACTGAACTCCCATGGTAAACTGGATTTCCATGGTAAACTGGATTTTCATGGTAAACTGGACTTCCATGGTAAACTGGACTTCCATGGTAAATTGGACTTCCATGATGGCCTGGACTTCCATGGTAAACTGGACTCCCATGGTAAACTGGATTTCCATGGTAAACTGGACTCCCATGGTAAACTGGACTCCCATGGTAAACTGGACTCCCATGGTAAACTGGATTTCCATGGTAAACTGGACTTCCATGGTAAACTGGACGTCCATGGTAAACTGGATTTCCATGGTGACCTGGATTTCCATGGTAAACTGGATTTCCATGGTAAACTGGACTCCCATGGTAAACTGGACTCCCATGGTAAACTGGACTTGCGTGGTGACCTGGACTTCCATGGTAAACTGGACTTCCATGGTAAACTGGACGTCCATGGTAAACTGGATTTCCATGGTGACCTGGACTTCCATGGTAAAATGGACTCCCATGGTAAACTGGATTTCCATGGTAAACGGGACTCCATGGTGAACTGAACTCCCATGGTAAACTGGATTTCCATGGTAAACTGGACTTCCATGGTAAACTGGACGTCCATGGTAAACTGGATGGTAAACTGGACTTGCGTGGTGACCTGGACTTCCATGGTAAACTGGATTTTCATGGTAAACTGGACTTCCAGGGTAAACTGGACTACTATGGTGAACGGACTTCCATGGTGAACTGGATTTTTATGGTGACCTGGATTTCCATGGTAAACTGGACTCCCATGGTAAACTGGACTTCCATGGTAAACTGGATTTTCATGGTAAACTGGACTTCCATGGTAAACTGGATTTCCATGGTAAACTGGACTTCCATGGTAAACTTGACGTCCATGGTAAACTGGATTTCCATGGTGAACTGGACTTCCATGTTAAACTGGATTTTCATGGTAAACTTGACTTCCATGGTAAACTGGACGTCCATGGTAAACTGGATTTTAATGGTAAACTGGACTTGCGTGGTGACCTGGACTTCCATGGCAAACTGGATTTTCATGGTAAACTGGACTTCCAGGGTAAACTGGACTACTATGGTGAACGGACTTCCATGGTGAACTGGATTTTTATGGTAAACTGAACTTCCATGGTAAAATGGACTTCCATGGTAAACTGGACCTCTATGGTGAACTGTATTTACATCGTAAACTGGACTCGCATGGTAAACTGGATTTCCATGGTAAACTGGACTTCCATGGTAAATTGGACGTCCATGGTAAACTGGATTTCAATGGGAAACTGGACTTCCATGGTGACCTGTACTTCCATGGTAACCTGGATTTCCATGGTAAACTGGACTCCCATGGTGAACTGGACTCCCATGGTAAACTGGACTTGCGTGGTGACCTGGACTTCCATGGTAAACTAAATTTTCATGGTAAACTGGACTTCCAGGGTAAACTGGACTACTATGGTGAACGGACTTCCATGGTGAACTGGATTTTTATGGTAAACTGAACTTCCAGGGTAAAATGGACTTCCATGGTAAACTGGACCTCTATGGTGAACTGTATTTACATCTCGATTTAAAGCTTTCGTGACTGCATTGATTCATCTTCTTTGGTTCTTTCGGTAAAGTCACGTAGAATGAGAATAAAATAATAAATTGTGTTATTTTATTTTATCAATTTATTATTTCATTCTCATTCTACGTGACTTTACCGAAAGAACCAAAGAAGATGTATTTACATCGTAAACTGGAATCGCATGGTAAACTGGATTTCCATGGTAAACTGGACTTCCATGGTAAATTGGACGTCCATGGTAAACTGGATTTCAATGGGAAACTGGACTTCCATGGTGACCTGGACTTCCATGGTAAACTGGATTTTCATGGTAAACTGGACTACCATGGTGAACTGGACTTCCATGGTGAACTGGACTTCCATGGTAAACTGGATTTTCTTGGTAAACTGGACGTCCATCGTAAACTGGATTTCAATGGGAAACTGGACTTCCATGGTGACCTGGACTTCCATGGTAAACTGGATTTTCATGATAAACTGGACTACCATGGTGAACTGGACTTCCATGGTGAACTGGACTTCCATGGTAAACTAGATTTTCATGGTAAACTGGACTTCCATGGTAAACTGGACTTCCATGGTAAACTGGACTTTCATGGTAAACTGGACTTCCATGGTAAACTGGACTCCCATGGTAAACTGGATTTCCATGGTAAACTGGACTTCCATGGTAAACTGGACGTCCATGGTAAACTGGATTTCCATGGTGACCTGGATTTCCATAGTAAACTGGATTTCCATGGTAAACTGGACTCCCATGGTAAACTGGACTTGCGTGGTGACCTGGACTTCCATGGTAAACTGGATTTTCATGGTAAACTGGACTTCCAGGGTAAACTGGACTACTATGGTGAACGGACTTCCTTGGTGAACTGGATTTTTATGGTAAACTGAACTTCCATGGTAAAATGGACTTCCATGGTAAACTGGACCTCTATGGTGAACTGTATTTACATCTCGATTTAAAGCTTTCGTGACTGCAATGATTCATCTTCTTTGGTTCTTTCGGTAAAGTCACGTAGAATGAGAATAAAATAATAAATTGTGTTATTTTATTTTATCAATTTATTATTTCATTCTCATTCTACGTGACTTTACCGAAAGAACCAAAGAAGATGTATTTACATCGTAAACTGGAATCGCATGGTAAACTGGATTTCCATGGTAAACTGGACTTCCATGGTAAATTGGACGTCCATGGTAAACTGGATTTCAATGGGAAACTGGACTTCCATGGTGACCTGGACTTCCATGGTAAACTGGATTTTCATGGTAAACTGGACTACCATGGTGAACTGGACTTCCATGGTGAACTGGACTTCCATGGTAAACTGGATTTTCTTGGTAAACTGGACGTCCATGGTAAACTGGATTTCAATGGGAAACTGGACTTCCATGGTGACCTGGACTTCCATGGTAAACTGGATTTTCATGATAAACTGGACTACCATGGTGAACTGGACTTCCATGGTGAACTGGACTTCCATGGTAAACTAGATTTTCATGGTAAACTGGACTTCCATGGTAAACTGGACTTCCATGGTAAACTGGATTTTCATGGTAAACTGGACTTCCATGGTAAACTGGACTCCCATGGTAAACTGGATTTCCATGGTAAACTGGACTTCCATGGTAAACTGGACGTCCATGGTAAACTGGATTTCCATGGTGACCTGGACTTCCATGGTAAACTGGATTTTCATGGTAAACTGGACTTCCAAGGTAAACTGGACTACTATGGTGAACGGACTTCCTTGGTGAACTGGATTTTTATGGTAAACTGAACTTCCATGGTAAAATGGACTTCCATGGTAAACTGGACCTCTATGGTGAACTGTATTTACATCGTAAACTGGACTCGCATGGTAAACTGGATTTCAATGGGAAACTGGACTTCCATGGTGAACTGGCCTTCCATGGTAAACTGGATTTTCTTGGTAAACTGGACGTCCATGGTAAACTGGATTTCAATGGGAAACTGGACTTCCATGGTGACCTGGACTTCCATGGTAAACTGGATTTTCATGATAAACTGGACTACCATGGTGAACTGGACTTCCATGGTGAACTGGACTTCCATGGTAAACTGGATTTTCATGGTAAACTGGACTTCCATGGTAAACTGGACTTCCATGGTAAACTGGATTTTCATGTTAAACTGGACTTCCATGGTAAACTGGATTTCTATGGTAAACTGGACTTCCATGGTAAACTGGACGTCCATGGTAAACTGGATTTCCATGGTGAACTGGACTTCCATGGTAAACTGGATTTTCATGGTAAACTGGACTTCCATGGTAAACTGGATTTTCATGGTAAACTGGACTTCCATGGTAAACTGGACTTCCATGGTAAACTGGACGTCCATGGTAAACTGGATTTCCATGGTGACCTGGACTTCCATGGTAAAATGGACTCCCATGGTAAACTGGATTTCCATGGTAAACTGGACTTCCATGGTAAACTGGACGTCCATGGTAAACTGGATTTTGATTGGTAAACTGGACTTGCATGGTGACCTGGACTTCCATGGTAAACTGGATTTTCAGGGTAAACTGGACTTCCAGGGTAAACTGGACTTCCATGGTAAACTGGACTTCCATGGTAAACTGGATTTCCATGGTAAACTGGACTTAAATGGTAAACTGGACGTCCATGGTAAACTGGATTTCCATGGTGACCTGGACTTCCATGGTAAAATGGACTCCCATGGTAAACTGGATTTCCATGGTAAACGGGACTCCATGGTGAACTGAACTCCCATGGTTAACTAGATTTCCATGGTAAACTGGACTTCCATGGTAAACTGGACGTCCATGGTAAACTGGATGGTAAACTGGACTTGCGTGGTGACCTGGACTTCCATGGTAAACTGGATTTTCATGGTAAACTGGACTTCCAGGGTAAACTGGACTACTATGGTGAACGGACTTCCATGGTGAACTGGATTTTTATGGTGACTTGGATTTCCATGGTAAACTGGACTCCCATGGTAAACTGGACTTCCATGGTAAACTGGATTTTCATGGTAAACTGGACTTCCATGGTAAACTGGACTTCCATGGTAAACTTGACGTCCATGGTAAACTGGACTTCCATGGAAAACTGGACGTCCATGGTAAACTGGATTTTAATGGTAAACTGGACTTGCGTGGTGTACTGGACTTCCATGGTAAACTGGATTTTCATGGTAAACTGGACTTCCAGGGTAAACTGGACTACTATGGTGAACGGACTTCCATGGTGAACTGGATTTTTATGGTAAACTGAACTTCCATGGTAAAATGGACTTGCATGGTAAACTGGACCTCTATGGTGAACTGTATTTACATCGTGAACTGGATTCGCATGGTAAACTGGATTTCCATGGTAAACTGGACTTCCATGGTAAATTGGACGTCCAATGTAAACTGGATTTCAATGGGAAACTGGACTTCCATGGTGACCTGGACTTCCATGGTAAACTGGATTTTCATGGTAAACTGGACTACCATGGTGAACTGGACTTCCATTGTGAACTGGATTTCCATGGTAAACTGGATTTTCATGGTAAACGGGACTTCCATGGTAAACTGGACTTCCATGGTAAACTGGATTTCCATGGTAAATTGGACTTCCATGATGGCCTGGACTTCCATGGTAAACTGGACTCCCATGGTAAACTGGATTTCCATGGTAAACTGGACTCCCATGGTAAACTGGACTTCCATGGTAAACTGGACGTCCATGGTAAACTGGATTTCCATGGTGACCTGGATTTCCATGGTAAACTGGATTTCCATGGTAAACTGGACTCCCATGGTAAACTGGACTTGCGTGGTGACCTGGACTTCCATGGTAAACTGGACTTCCATGGTAAACTGGACGTCCATGGTAAACTGGATTTCCATGGTGACCTGGACTTCCATGGTAAAATGGACTCCCATGGTAAACTGGATTTCCATGGTAAACGGGACTCCATGGTGAACTGAACTCCCATGGTGAACTGGATATCCATGGTAAACTGGACTTCCATGGTAAACTGGACGTCCATGGTAAACTGGATGGTAAACTGGACTTGCGTGGTGACCTGGACTTCCATGGTAAACTGGATTTTCATGGTAAACTGGACTTCCAGGGTAAACTGGACTACTATGGTGAACGGACTTCCATGGTGAACTGGATTTTTATGGTGACATGGATTTCCATGGTAAACTGGACTCCCATGGTAAACTGGACTCCCATGGTAAACTGGATTTTCATGGTAAACTGGACTTCCATGGTAAACTGGATTTCCATGGTAAACTGGACTTCCATGATAAACTTGACGTCCATGGTAAACTGGATTTCCATGGTGAACTGGACTTCAATGGTAAACTGGATTTTCATGGTACACTGGACTTCCATGGTAAACTGGACTTCCATGGTAAATTGGACGTCCATGGTAAACTGGATTTCAATGGGAAACTGGACTTCCATGGTGACCTGGACTTCCATGGTAAACTGGATTTTCATGGTAAACTGGACTACCATGGTGAACTGGACTTCCATTGTGAACTGGATTTCCATGGTAAACTGGATTTTCATGGTAAACGGGACTTCCATGGTAAACTGGACTTCCATGGTAAACTGGATTTCCATGGTAAATTGGACTTCCAGGATGGCCTGGACTTCCATGTTAAACTGAACTCCCATGGTAAACTGGATTTCCATGGTAAACTGGATTTTCATGGTAAACTGGACTTCCATGGTAAACTGGACTTCCATGGTAAACTGGATTTCCATGGTAAATTGGACTTCCATGATGGCCTGGACTTCCATGGTAAACTGGACTCCCATGGTAAACTGGATTTCCATGGTAAACTGGACTCCCATGGTAAACTGGACTCCCATGGTAAACTGGACTTCCATGGTAAACTGGACTCCCATGGTAAACTGGATTTCCATGGTAAACTGGACTTCCATGGTAAATTGGACGTCCATGGTAAACTGGATTTCAATGGGAAACTGGACTTCCATGGTGACCTGGACTTCCATGGTAAACTGGATTTTCATGGCAAACTGGACTACCATGGTGAACTGCACTTCCATGGTGAACTGGACTTCCATGGTAAACTGGATTTTCTTGGTAAACTGGACGTCGATGGTAAACTGGATTTCAATGGGAAACTGGACTTCCATGGTGACCTGGACTTCCATGGTAAACTGGATTTTCATGATAAACTGGACTACCATGGTGAACTGGACTTCCATGGTGAACTGGACTTCCATGGTAAACTAGATTTTCATGGTAAACTGGACTTCCATGGTAAACTGGATTTTCATGGTAAACTGGACTTCCATGGTAAACTGGATTTCCATGGTAAACTGGACTTCCATGGTAAACTGGACGTCCATGGTAAACTGGATTTCCATGGTGAACTGGACTTCCATGGTAAACTGGACATCCATGGTAAACTGGATTTCCATGGTGACCTGGACTTCCATGGTAAAATGGACTCCCATGGTAAACTGGATTTCCATGGTAAACGGGACTCCATGGTGAACTGAACTCCGATGGCAAACTGGATTTCCATGGTAAACTGGACGTCCATGGTAAACTGGATTTTAATGGTAAACTGGACTTGCATGGTGACCTGGACTTCCATGGTAAACTGGATTTTCATGGTAAACTGGACTTCCAGGGTAAACTGGACTCCCATGGTAAACTGGACTTCCATGGTAAACTGGATTTTCATGGTAAACTGGACTTCCATGGTAAACTGGATTTTCATGGTAAACTGGACTTCCATGGTAAACTGGACTTCCATGGTAAACTGGATTTCCATGGTAAACTGGACTTCCATGGTAAATTGGACGTCCATGGTAAACTGGATTTCAATGGGAAACTGGACTTCCATGGTGACCTGGACTTCCATGGTAAACTGGATTTTCATGGTAAACTGGACTACCATGGTGAACTGGACTTCCATTGTGAACTGGATTTCCATGGTAAACTGGATTTTCATGGTAAACTGGACTTCCATGGTAAACTGGACTTCCATGGTAAACTGGATTTCCATGGTAAACGGGACTCCATTGTTAACTGAACTCCCATGGTAAACTGGATTTCCATGGTAAACTGGACTTCCATGGTAAACTGGACGTCCATGGTAAACTGGATGGTAAACTGGACTGGCGTGGTGACCTGGACTTCCATGGTAAACTGGATTTTCATGGTAAACTGGACTTCCAGGGTAAACTGGAATACTATGGTGAACGGACTTCCATGGTGAACTGGATTTTTATGGTGACCTGGATTTCCATGGTAAACTGGACTCCCATGGTAAACTGGATTTCCATGGTAAACTGGACTCCCATGGTAAACTGGATTTCCATGGTAAACTGGACTTCCATGGTAAACTGGACGTCCATGGTAACTGGATTTCCATGGTGACCTGGATTTCCATGGTAAACTGGATTTCCATGGTAAACTGGACTACCATGGTAAACTGGACTCCCATGGTAAACTGGACTTGCGTGGTGACCTGAACTTCCATGGTAAACTGGACTTCCATGGTAAACTGGACGTCCATGGTAAACTGGATTTCCATGGTGACCTAGACTTCCATGGTAAAATGGACTCCCATGGTAAACTGGATTTCCATGGTAAACGGGACTCCATGGTGAACTGAACTCCCATGGTAAACTGGATTTCCATGGTAAACTGGACTTCCATGGTAAACTGGACGTCCATGGTAAACTGGATGGTAAACTGGACTTGCGTGGTGACCTGGACTTCCATTGTAAACTGGATTTTCATGGTAAACTGGACTTCCAGGGTAAACTGGACTACTATGGTGAACGGACTTCCATGGTCAACTGGATTTTTATGGTGACCTGGATTTCCATGGTAAACTGGACTCCCATGTTCAACTGGACTCCCATGGTAAACTGGACTTCCATGGTAAACTGGATTTTCATGGTAAACTGGACTTCCATGGTAAACTGGATTTCCATGGTAAACTGGACTTCCATGGTAAACTTGACGTCCATGGTAAACTGGATTTCCATGGTGAACTGGACTTCCATGGTAAACTGGATTTTCATGGTAAACTGGACTTCCATGGTAAACTGGACGTCCATGGTAAACTGGATTTTAATGGTAAACTGGACTTGCGTGGTGACCTGGACTTCCATGGCAAACTGGATTTTCATGGTAAACTGGACTTCCAGGGTAAACTGGACTACTATGGTGAACGGACTTCCATGGTGAACTGGATTTTTATGGTAAACTGAACTTCCATGGTAAAATGGATTTCCATGGTAAACTGGACCTCTATGGTGAACTGTATTTACATCGTAAACTGGACTCGCATGGTAAACTGGATTTCCATGGTAAACTGGACTTCTATGGTAAATTGGACGTCCATGGTAAACTGGATTTCAATGGGAAACTGGACTTCCATGGTGACCTGGACTTCCATGGTAAACTGGATTTTCATGGTAAACTGGACTACCATGGTGAACTGGACTTCCATTGTGAACTGGATTTCCATGGTAAACTGGATTTTCACGGTAAACTGGACTTCCATGGTAAACTGGACTCCCATGGTAAACTGGATTTCCATGGTAAACTGGACTTCCATGGTAAACTGGACGTCCATGGTAAACTGGATTTCCATGGTGACCTAGATTTCCATGGTAACCTGGATTTCCATGGTAAACTGGACTCCCATGGTAAACTGGACTCCCATGGTAAACTGGACTTGCGTGGTGACCTGGACTTCCATGGTAAACTAAATTTTCATGGTAAACTGGACTTCCAGGGTAAACTGGACTACTATGGTGAACGGACTACCATGGTGAACTGGACTTCCATTGTTAACTGGATTTCCATGGTAAACTGGATTTTCATGGTAAACTGGACTTCCATGGTAAACTGGACTTCCATGGTAAACTGGATTTCCATGGTAAATTGGACTTCCATGATGGCCTGGACTTCCATGGTAAACTGGACTCCCATGGTAAACTGGATTTCCATGGTAACTGGACTCCCATGGTAAACTGGATTTCCATGGTAAACTGGCCTTCCATGGTAAACTGGATTTCCATGGTAAACGGGACTCCATGGTGAACTGAACTCCCATGGTAAACTGGATTTCCATGGTAAACTGGACTTCCATGGTAAACTGGACGTCCATGGTAAACTGGATGGTAAACTGGACTTGCGTGGTGACCTGGACTTCCATGGTAAACTGGATTTTCATGGTAAACTGGACTTCCAGGGTAAACTGGACTACTATGGTGAACGGACTTCCATGGTGAACTGGATTTTTATGGTGACCTGGATTTCCATGGTAAACTGGACTCCCATGGTCAACTGGACTCCCATGGTAAACTGGACTTCCATGGTAAACTGGATTTTCATGGTAAACTGGACTTCCATGGTAAACTGGATTTCCATGGTAAACTGGACTTCCATGGTAAACTGGACGTCCATGGTAAACTGGATTTCCATGGTGACCTAGATTTCCATGGTAACCTGGATTTCCATGGTAAACTGGACTCCCATGGTAAACTGGACTCCCATGGTAAACTGGACTTGCGTGGTGACCTGGACTTCCATGGTAAACTAAATTTTCATGGTAAACTGGACTTCCAGGGTAAACTGGACTACTATGGTGAACGGACTTCCATGGTGAACTGGATTTTTATGGTAAACTGAACTTCCAGGGTAAAATGGACTTCCATGGTAAACTGGACCTCTATGGTGAACTGTATTTACATCTCGATTTAAACCTTTCGTGACTGCAATGATTCATCTTCTTTGGTTCTTTCGGTAAAGTCACGTAGAATGAGAATAAAATAATAAATTGTGTTATTTTATTTTATCAATTTATTATTTCATTCTCATTCTACGTGACTTTACCGAAAGAACCAAAGAAGATGTATTTACATCGTAAACTGGAATCGCATGGTAAACTGGATTTCCATGGTAAACTGGACTTCCATGGTAAATTGGACGTCCATGGTAAACTGGATTTCAATGGGAAACTGGACTTCCATGGTGACCTGGACTTCCATGGTAAACTGGATTTTCATGGCAAACTGGACTACCATGGTGAACTGGACTTCCATGGTGAACTGGACTTCCATGGTAAACTGGATTTTCTTGGTAAACTGGACGTCGATGGTAAACTGGATTTCAATGGGAAACTGGACTTCCATGGTGACCTGGACTTCCATGGTAAACTGGATTTTCATGATAAACTGGACTACCATGGTGAACTGGACTTCCATGGTGAACTGGACTTCCATGGTAAACTAGATTTTCATGGTAAACTGGACTTCCATGGTAAACTGGATTTTCATGGTAAACTGGACTTCCATGGTAAACTGGATTTCCATGGTAAACTGGACTTCCATGGTAAACTGGACGTCCATGGTAAACTGGATTTCCATGGTGAACTGGACTTCCATGGTAAACTGGACATCCATGGTAAACTGGATTTCCATGGTGACCTGGACTTCCAAGGTAAAATGGACTCCCATGGTAAACTGGATTTCCATGGTAAACGGGACTCCATGGTGAACTGAACTCCGATGGCAAACTGGATTTCCATGGTAAACTGGACTTCCATGGTAAACTGGACGTCCATGGTAAACTGGATTTTAATGGTAAACTGGACTTGCATGGTGACCTGGACTTCCATGGTAAACTGGATTTTCATGGTAAACTGGACTTCCAGGGTAAACTGGACTCCCATGGTAAACTGGACTTCCATGGTAAACTGGATTTTCATGGTAAACTGGACTTCCATGGTAAACTGGATTTTCATGGTAAACTGGACTTCCATGGTAAACTGGACTTCCATGGTAAACTGGATTTCCATGGTAAACTGGACTTCCATGGTAAATTGGACGTCCATGGTAAACTGGATTTCAATGGGAAACTGGACTTCCATTGTGAACTGGATTTCCTTGGTAAACTGGACTACCATGGTGAACTGGACTTCCATTGTGAACTGGATTTCCATGGTAAACTGGATTTTCATGGTAAACTGGACTTCCATGGTAAACTGGACTTCCATGGTAAACTGGATTTCCATGGTAAATTGGACTTCCATGATGGCCTGGACTTCCATGGTAAACTGGACTCCCATGGTAAACTGGATTTCCATGGTAAACTGGACTCCCATGGTAAACTGGATTTCCATGGTAAACTGGACTTCCATGGTAAACTGGACGTCCATGGTAACTGGATTTCCATGGTGACCTGGATTTCCATGGTAAACTGGATTTCCATGGTAAACTGGACTCCCATGGTAAACTGGACTCCCATGGTAAACTGGACTTGCGTGGTGACCTGGACTTCCATGGTAAACTGGACTTCCATGGTAAACTGGACGTCCATGGTAAACTGGATTTCCATGGTGACCTGGACTTCCATGGTAAAATGGACTCCCATGGTAAACTGGATTTCCATGGTAAACGGGACTCCATGGTGAACTGAACTCCCATGGTAAACTGGATTTCCATGGTAAACTGGACTTCCATGGTAAACTGGACGTCCATGGTAAACTGGATGGTATACTGGACTTGCGTGGTGACCTGGACTTCCATGGTAAACTGGATTTTCATGGTAAACTGGACTTCCAGGGTAAACTGGACTACTATGGTGAACGGACTTCCATGGTCAACTGGATTTTTATGGTGACCTGGATTTCCATGTTCAACTGGACTCCCATGTTCAACTGGACTCCCATGGTAAACTGGACTTCCATGGTAAACTGGATTTTCATGGTAAACTGGACTTCCATGGTAAACTGGATTTCCATGGTAAACTGGACTTCCATGGTAAATTTGACGTCCATGGTAAACTGGATTTCCATGGTGAACTGGACTTCCATGGTAAACTGGATTTTCATGGTAAACTGGACTTCCATGGTAAACTGGACGTCCATGGTAAACTGGATTTTAATGGTAAACTGGACTTGCGTGGTGACCTGGACTTCCATGGCAAACTGGATTTTCATGGTAAACTGGACTTCCAGGGTAAACTGGACTACAATGGTGAACGGACTTCCATGGTGAACTGGATTTTTATGGTAAACTGAACTTCCATGGTAAAATGGACTTCCATGGTAAACTGGACCTCTATGGTGAACTGTATTTACATCGTAAACTGGACTCGCATGGTAAACTGGATTTCCATGGTAAACTGGACTTCTATGGTAAATTGGACGTCCATGGTAAACTGGATTTCAATGGGAAACTGGACTTCCATGGTGACCTGGACTTCCATGGTAAACTGGATTTTCATGGTAAACTGGACTACCATGGTGAACTGGACTTCCATTGTGAACTGGATTTCCATGGTAAACTGGATTTTCACGGTAAACTGGACTTCCATGGTAAACTGGACTCCCATGGTAAACTGGATTTCCATGGTAAACTGGACTTCCATGGTAAACTGGACGTCCATGGTAAACTGGATTTCCATGGTGACCTAGATTTCCATGGTAACCTGGATTTCCATGGTAAACTGGACTCCCATGGTAAACTGGACTCCCATGGTAAACTGGACTTGCGTGGTGACCTGGACTTCCATGGTAAACTAAATTTTCATGGTAAACTGGACTTCCAGGGTAAACTGGACTACTATGGTGAACGGACTACCATGGTGAACTGGACTTCCATTGTTAACTGGATTTCCATGGTAAACTGGATTTTCATGGTAAACTGGACTTCCATGGTAAACTGGATTTCCATGGTAAATTGGACTTCCATGATGGCCTGGACTTCCATGGTAAACTGGACTCCCATGGTAAACTGGATTTCCATGGTAACTGGACTCCCATGGTAAACTGGATTTCCATGGTAAACTGGACTTCCATGGTAAACTGGACGTCCATGGTAACTGGATTTCCATGGTGACCTGGATTTCCATGGTAAACTGGATTTCCATGGTAAACTGGACTCCCATGGTAAACTGGACTCCCATGGTAAACTGGACTTGCGTGGTGACCTGGACTTCCATGGTAAACTGGACTTCCATGGTAAACTGGACGTCCATGGTAAACTGGATTTCCATGGTGACCTGGACTTCCATGGTAAAATGGACTCCCATGGTAAACTGGATTTCCATGTTAAACGGGACTCCATGGTGAACTGAACTCCCATGGTAAACTGGATTTCCATGGTAAACTGGACTTCCATGGTAAACTGGACGTCCATGGTAAACTGGATGGTAAACTGGACTTGCGTGGTGACCTGGACTTCCATGGTAAACTGGATTTTCATGGTAAACTGGACTTCCAGGGTAAACTGGACTACTATGGTGAACGGACTTCCATGGTCAACTGGATTTTTATGGTGACCTGGATTTCCATGTTCAACTGGACTCCCATGTTCAACTGGACTCCCATGGTAAACTGGACTTCCATGGTAAACTGGATTTTCATGGTAAACTGGACTTCCATGGTAAACTGGATTTCCATGGTAAACTGGACTTCCATGGTAAATTTGACGTCCATGGTAAACTGGATTTCCATGGTGAACTGGACTTCCATGGTAAACTGGATTTTCATGGTAAACTGGACTTCCATGGTAAACTGGACGTCCATGGTAAACTGGATTTTAATGGTAAACTGGACTTGCGTGGTGACCTGGACTTCCATGGCAAACTGGATTTTCATGGTAAACTGGACTTCCAGGGTAAACTGGACTACTATGGTGAACGGACTTCCATGGTGAACTGGATTTTTATGGTAAACTGAACTTCCATGGTAAAATGGACTTCCATGGTAAACTGGACCTCTATGGTGAACTGTATTTACATCGTAAACTGGACTCGCATGGTAAACTGGATTTCCATGGTAAACTGGACTTCTATGGTAAATTGGACGTCCATGGTAAACTGGATTTCAATGGGAAACTGGACTTCCATGGTGACCTGGACTTCCATGGTAAACTGGATTTTCATGGTAAACTGGACTACCATGGTGAACTGGACTTCCATTGTGAACTGGATTTCCATGGTAAACTGGATTTTCATGGTAAACTGGACTTCCATGGTAAACTGGACTCCCATGGTAAACTGGATTTCCATGGTAAACTGGACTTCCATGGTAAACTGGACGTCCATGGTAAACTGGATTTCCATGGTGACCTAGATTTCCATGGTAACCTGGATTTCCATGGTAAACTGGACTCCCATGGTAAACTGGACTCCCATGGTAAACTGGACTTGCGTGGTGACCTGGACTTCCATGGTAAACTAAATTTTCATGGTAAACTGGACTTCCAGGGTAAACTGGACTACTATGGTGAACGGACTACCATGGTGAACTGGACTTCCATTGTTAACTGGATTTCCATGGTAAACTGGATTTTCATGGTAAACTGGACTTCCATGGTAAACTGGACTTCCATGGTAAACTGGATTTCCATGGTAAATTGGACTTCCATGATGGCCTGGACTTCCATGGTAAACTGGACTCCCATGGTAAACTGGATTTCCATGGTAACTGGACTCCCATGGTAAACTGGATTTCCATGGTAAACTGGACTTCCATGGTAAACTGGACGTCCATGGTAACTGGGTTTCCATGGTGACCTGGATTTCCATGGTAAACTGGATTTCCATGGTAAACTGGACTCCCATGGTAAACTGGACTCCCATGGTAAACTGGACTTGCGTGGTGACCTGGACTTCCATGGTAAACTGGACTTCCATGGTAAACTGGACGTCCATGGTAAACTGGATTTCCATGGTGACCTGGACTTCCATGGTAAAATGGACTCCCATGGTAAACTGGATTTCCATGTTAAACGGGACTCCATGGTGAACTGAACTCCCATGGTAAACTGGATTTCCATGGTAAACTGGACTTCCATGGTAAACTGGACGTCCATGGTAAACTGGATGGTATACTGGACTTGCGTGGTGACCTGGACTTCCATGGTAAACTGGATTTTCATGGTAAACTGGACTTCCAGGGTAAACTGGACTACTATGGTGAACGGACTTCCATGGTCAACTGGATTTTTATGGTGACCTGGATTTCCATGTTCAACTGGACTCCCATGTTCAACTGGACTCCCATGGTAAACTGGACTTCCATGGTAAACTGGATTTTCATGGTAAACTGGACTTCCATGGTAAACTGGATTTCCATGGTAAACTGGACTTCCATGGTAAATTTGACGTCCATGGTAAACTGGATTTCCATGGTGAACTGGACTTCCATGGTAAACTGGATTTTCATGGTAAACTGGACTTCCATGGTAAACTGGACGTCCATGGTAAACTGGATTTTAATGGTAAACTGGACTTGCGTGGTGACCTGGACTTCCATGGCAAACTGGATTTTCATGGTAAACTGGACTTCCAGGGTAAACTGGACTACTATGGTGAACGGACTTCCATGGTGAACTGGATTTTTATGGTAAACTGAACTTCCATGGTAAAATGGACTTCCATGGTAAACTGGACCTCTATGGTGAACTGTATTTACATCGTAAACTGGACTCGCATGGTAAACTGGATTTCCATGGTAAACTGGACTTCTATGGTAAATTGGACGTCCATGGTAAACTGGATTTCAATGGGAAACTGGACTTCCATGGTGACCTGGACTTCCATGGTAAACTGGATTTTCATGGTAAACTGGACTACCATGGTGAACTGGACTTCCATTGTGAACTGGATTTCCATGGTAAACTGGATTTTCATGGTAAACTGGACTTCCATGGTAAACTGGACTCCCATGGTAAACTGGATTTCCATGGTAAACTGGACTTCCATGGTAAACTGGACGTCCATGGTAAACTGGATTTCCATGGTGACCTAGATTTCCATGGTAACCTGGATTTCCATGGTAAACTGGACTCCCATGGTAAACTGGACTCCCATGGTAAACTGGACTTGCGTGGTGACCTGGACTTCCATGGTAAACTAAATTTTCATGGTAAACTGGACTTCCAGGGTAAACTGGACTACTATGGTGAACGGACTTCCATGGTGAACTGGATTTTTATGGTAAACTGAACTTCCAGGGTAAAATGGACTTCCATGGTAAACTGGACCTCTATGGTGAACTGTATTTACATCTCGATTTAAAGCTTTCGTGACTGCAATGATTCATCTTCTTTGGTTCTTTCGGTAAAGTCACGTAGAATGAGAATAAAATAATAAATTGTGTTATTTTATTTTATCAATTTATTATTTCATTCTCATTCTACGTGACTTTACCGAAAGAACCAAAGAAGATGTATTTACATCGTAAACTGGAATCGCATGGTAAACTGGATTTCCATGGTAAACTGGACTTCCATGGTAAATTGGACGTCCATGGTAAACTGGATTTCAATGGGAAACTGGACTTCCATGGTGACCTGGACTTCCATGGTAAACTGGATTTTCATGGCAAACTGGACTACCATGGTAAACTGGACTTCCATGGTGAACTGGACTTCCATGGTAAACTGGATTTTCTTGGTAAACTGGACGTCCATGGTAAACTGGATTTCAATGGGAAACTGGACTTCCATGGTGACCTGGACTTCCATGGTAAACTGGATTTTCATGGTAAACTGGACTTCCATGGTAAACTGGACTTCCATGGTAAACTGGATTTCCATGGTAAATTGGACTTCCATGATGGCCTGGACTTCCATGGTAAACTGGACTCCCATGGTAAACTGGATTTCCATGGTAACTGGACTCCCATGGTAAACTGGATTTCCATGGTAAACTGGACTTCCATGGTAAACTGGACGTCCATGGTAACTGGGTTTCCATGGTGACCTGGATTTCCATGGTAAACTGGATTTCCATGGTAAACTGGACTCCCATGGTAAACTGGACTCCCATGGTAAACTGGACTTGCGTGGTGACCTGGACTTCCATGGTAAACTGGACTTCCATGGTAAACTGGACGTCCATGGTAAACTGGATTTCCATGGTGACCTGGACTTCCATGGTAAAATGGACTCCCATGGTAAACTGGATTTCCATGTTAAACGGGACTCCATGGTGAACTGAACTCCCATGGTAAACTGGATTTCCATGGTAAACTGGACTTCCATGGTAAACTGGACGTCCATGGTAAACTGGATGGTATACTGGACTTGCGTGGTGACCTGGACTTCCATGGTAAACTGGATTTTCATGGTAAACTGGACTTCCAGGGTAAACTGGACTACTATGGTGAACGGACTTCCATGGTCAACTGGATTTTTATGGTGACCTGGATTTCCATGTTCAACTGGACTCCCATGTTCAACTGGACTCCCATGGTAAACTGGACTTCCATGGTAAACTGGATTTTCATGGTAAACTGGACTTCCATGGTAAACTGGATTTCCATGGTAAACTGGACTTCCATGGTAAATTTGACGTCCATGGTAAACTGGATTTCCATGGTGAACTGGACTTCCATGGTAAACTGGATTTTCATGGTAAACTGGACTTCCATGGTAAACTGGACGTCCATGGTAAACTGGATTTTAATGGTAAACTGGACTTGCGTGGTGACCTGGACTTCCATGGCAAACTGGATTTTCATGGTAAACTGGACTTCCAGGGTAAACTGGACTACTATGGTGAACGGACTTCCATGGTGAACTGGATTTTTATGGTAAACTGAACTTCCATGGTAAAATGGACTTCCATGGTAAACTGGACCTCTATGGTGAACTGTATTTACATCGTAAACTGGACTCGCATGGTAAACTGGATTTCCATGGTAAACTGGACTTCTATGGTAAATTGGACGTCCATGGTAAACTGGATTTCAATGGGAAACTGGACTTCCATGGTGACCTGGACTTCCATGGTAAACTGGATTTTCATGGTAAACTGGACTACCATGGTGAACTGGACTTCCATTGTGAACTGGATTTCCATGGTAAACTGGATTTTCATGGTAAACTGGACTTCCATGGTAAACTGGACTCCCATGGTAAACTGGATTTCCATGGTAAACTGGACTTCCATGGTAAACTGGACGTCCATGGTAAACTGGATTTCCATGGTGACCTAGATTTCCATGGTAACCTGGATTTCCATGGTAAACTGGACTCCCATGGTAAACTGGACTCCCATGGTAAACTGGACTTGCGTGGTGACCTGGACTTCCATGGTAAACTAAATTTTCATGGTAAACTGGACTTCCAGGGTAAACTGGACTACTATGGTGAACGGACTTCCATGGTGAACTGGATTTTTATGGTAAACTGAACTTCCAGGGTAAAATGGACTTCCATGGTAAACTGGACCTCTATGGTGAACTGTATTTACATCTCGATTTAAAGCTTTCGTGACTGCAATGATTCATCTTCTTTGGTTCTTTTGGTAAAGTCACGTAGAATGAGAATAAAATAATAAATTGTGTTATTTTATTTTATCAATTTATTATTTCATTCTCATTCTACGTGACTTTACCGAAAGAACCAAAGAAGATGTATTTACATCGTAAACTGGAATCGCATGGTAAACTGGATTTCCATGGTAAACTGGACTTCCATGGTAAATTGGACGTCCATGGTAAACTGGATTTCAATGGGAAACTGGACTTCCATGGTGACCTGGACTTCCATGGTAAACTGGATTTTCATGGCAAACTGGACTACCATGGTAAACTGGACTTCCATGGTGAACTGGACTTCCATGGTAAACTGGATTTTCTTGGTAAACTGGACGTCCATGGTAAACTGGATTTCAATGGGAAACTGGACTTCCATGGTGACCTGGACTTCCATGGTAAACTGGATTTTCATGATAAACTGGACTACCATGGTGAACTGGACTTCCATGGTGAACTGGACTTCCATGGTAAACTATATTTTCATGGTAAACTGGACTTCCATGGTAAACTGGACTTCCATGGTAAACTGGATTTTCATGGTAAACTGGACTTCCATGGTAAACTGGATTTCCATGGTAAACTGGACTTCCATGGTAAACTGGACGTCCATGGTAAACTGGATTTCCATGGTGAACTGGACTTCCTTGGTAAACTGGATTTTCATGGTAAACTGGACTTCCATGGTAAACTGGACATCCATGGTAAACTGGATTTCCATGGTGACCTGGACTTCCATGGTAAAATGGACTCCCATGGTAAACTGGATTTCCATGGTAAACGGGACTCCATGGTGAACTGAACTCCGATGGCAAACTGGATTTCCATGGTAAACTGGACTTCCATGGTAAACTGGACGTCCATGGTAAACTGGATTTTAATGGTAAACTGGACTTGCATGGTGACCTGGACTTCCATGGTAAACTGGATTTTCATGGTAAACTGGACTTCCAGGGTAAACTGGACTTCCATGGTAAACTGGACTTCCATGGTAAACTGGATTTCCATGGTAAACTGGACTTCCATGGTAAACTGGACGTCCATGGTAAACTGGATTTCCATGGTGACCTGGACTTCCATGGTAAAATGGACTCCCATGGTAAACTGGATTTCCATGGTAAACGGGACTCCATGGTGAACTGAACTCCCATGGTAAACTAGATTTCCATGGTAAACTGGACTTCCATGGTAAACTGGACGTCCATGGTAAACTGGATGGTAAACTGGACTTGCGTGGTGACCTGGACTTCCATGGTAAACTGGATTTTCATGGTAAACTGGACTTCCATGGTAAACTGGATTTCCATGGTAAACTGGACTTCCATGGTAAACTGGACGTCCATGGTAAACTGGATTTCCATGGTGAACTGGACTTCCATGGTAAACTGGATTTTCATGGTAAACTGGACTTCCATGGTAAACTGGACGTCCATGGTAAACTGGATTTTAATGGTAAACTGGACTTGCGTGGTGACCTGGACTTCCATCGTAAACTGGATTTTCATGGTAAACTGGACTTCCAGGGTAAACTGGACTACTATGGTGAACGGACTTCCATGGTGAACTGGATTTTTATGGTAAACTGAACTTCCATTGTAAAATGGACTTGCATGGTAAACTGGACCTCTATGGTGAACTGTATTTACATCGTAAACTGGACTCGCATGGTAAACTGGATTTCCATGGTAAACTGGACTTCCATGGTAAATTGGACGTCCATGGTAAACTGGATTTCAATGGGAAACTGGACTTCCATGGTGACCTGGACATCCATGGTAAACTGGATTTTCATGGTAAACTGGACTACCATGGTGAACTGGACTTCCATTGTAAACTGGATTTCCATGGTAAACTGGATTTTCATGGTAAACTGGACTTCCATGGTAAACGGGACTCCATGGTGAACTGAACTCCCATGGTAAACTAGATTTCCATGGTAAACGGGACTTCCATGGTAAACTGGACGTCCATGGTAAACTGGATGGTAAACTGGACTTGCGTGGTGACCTGGACTTCCATGGTAAACTGGATTTTCATGGTAAACTGGACTTCCATGGTAAACTGGATTTCCATGGTAAACTGGACTTCCATGGTAAAATGGACGTCCATGGTAAACTGGATTTCCATGGTGAACTGGACTTCCATGGTAAACTGGATTTTCATGGTAAACTGGACTTCCATGGTAAACTGGACGTCCATGGTAAACTGGATTTTAATGGTAAACTGGACTTGCGTGGTGACCTGGACTTCCATGGTAAACTGGATTTTCATGGTAAACTGGACTTCCAGGGTAAACTGGACTACTATGGTGAACGGACTTCCATGGTGAACTGGATTTTTATGGTAAACTGAACTTCCATTGTAAAATGGACTTGCATGGTAAACTGGACCTCTATGGTGAACTGTATTTACATCGTAAACTGGACTCGCATGGTAAACTGGATTTCCATGGTAAACTGGACTTCCATGGTAAATTGGACGTCCATGGTAAACTGGATTTCAATGGGAAACTGGACTTCCATGGTGACCTGGACATCCATGGTAAACTGGATTTTCATGGTAAACTGGACTACCATGGTGAACTGGACTTCCATTGTAAACTGAATTTCCATGGTAAACTGGATTTTCATGGTAAACTAGACTTCCATGGTAAACTGGACTTCCATGGTAAACTGGATTTCCATGGTAAATTGGATTTCCATGATGGCCTGGACTTCCATGGTAAACTGGACTCCCATGGTAAACTGGATTTCCATGGTAAACTGGACTCCCATGGTAAACTGGACTTCCATGGTAAACTGGACTCCCATGGTAAACTGGATTTCCATGGTGACCTGGACTTCCATGGTAAAATGGACTCCCATGGTAAACTGGATTTCCATGGTAAACGGGACTCCATGGTGAACTGAACTCCCATGGTAAACTGGATTTCCATGGTAAACTGGACTTCCATGGTAAACTGGACGTCCATGGTAAACTGGATGGTAAACTGGACTTGCGTGGTGACCTGGACTTCCATGGTAAACTGGATTTTCATGGTAAACTGGACTTCCAGGGTAAACTGGACTAATATGGTGAACGGACTTCCATGGTGAACTGGATTTTTATGGTGACCTGGATTTCCATGGTAAACTGGACTCCCATGGTAAACTGGACTCCCATGGTAAACTGGACTTCCATGGTAAACTGGATTTTCATGGTAAACTGGACTTCCATGGTAAACTGGATTTCCATGGTAAACTGGACTTCCATGGTAAACTTGACGTCCATGGTAAACTGGATTTCCATGGTGAACTGGACTTCCATGTTAAACTGGACTTCCATGGTAAACTGGACTTCCATGGTAAACTGGATTTCCATGGTAAACTGGACTTCCATGGTAAATTGGACGTCCATGGTAAACTGGATTTCAATGGGAAACTGGACTTCCATGGTGACCTGGACTTCCATGGTAAACTGGATTTTCATGGTAAACTGGACTACCATGGTGAACTGGACTTCCATTGTGAACTGGATTTCCATGGTAAACTGGATTTTCATGGTGAACTGGACTTCCATGGTAAACTGGACTTCCATGGTAAAATGGATTTCCATGGTAAATTGGACTTCCATGATGGCCTGGACTTCCATGGTAAACTGGACTCCCATGGTAAACTGGATTTCCATGGTAAACTGGACTCCCATGGTAAACTGGACTTCCATGGTAAACTGGACTCCCAAGGTAAACTGGATTTCCATGGTAAACTGGACTTCCATGGTAAACTGGACGTCCATGGTAAACTGGATTTCCATGGTGACCTGGATTTCCATGGTAAACTGGATTTCCATGGTAAACTGGACTCCCATGGTAAACTGGACTCCCATGGTAAACTGGACTTGCGTGGTGACCTGGACTTCCATGGTAAACTGGACTTCCATGGTAAACTGGACGTCCATGGTAAACTGAATTTCCATGGTGACCTGGACTTCCATGGTAAAATGGACTCCCATGGTAAACTGGATTTCCATGGTAAACGGGACTCCATTGTTAACTGAACTCCCATGGTAAACTGGATTTCCATGGTAAACTGGACTTCCATGGTAAACTGGACGTCCATGGTAAACTGGATGGTAAACTGGACTGGCGTGGTGACCTGGACTTCCATGGTAAACTGGATTTTCATGGTAAACTGGACTTCCAGGGTAAACTGGAATACTATGGTGAACGGACTTCCATGGTGAACTGGATTTTTATGGTGACCTGGATTTCCATGGTAAACTGGACTCCCATGGTAAACTGGACTCCCATGGTTAACTGGACTTCCATGGTAAATTGGATTTTCATGGTAAACTGGACTTCCATGGTAAACTGGATTTCCATGGTAAACTGGACTTCCATGGTAAACTTGACGTCCATGGTAAACTGGACTTCCATGGTAAACTGGACGTCCATGGTAAACTGGATGGTAAACTGGACTTGCGTGGTGACCTGGACTTCCATGGTAAACTGGATTTTCATGGTAAACTGGACTTCCAGGGTAAACTGGACTACTATGGTGAATGGACTTCCATGGTGAACTGGATTTTTATGGTGACCTGGATTTCCATGGTAAACTGGACTCCCATGGTAAACTGGACTTCCATGGTAAACTGGATTTTCATGGTAAACTGGACTTCCATGGTAAACTGGATTTCCATGGTAAACTGGACTTCCATGGTAAACTTGACGTCCATGGTAAACTGGATTTCCATGGTAAAATGGATTTCCATGGTAAATTGGACTTCCATGATGGCCTGGACCTCCATGGTAAACTGGACTCCCATGGTAAACTGGATTTTAATGGTAAACTGGACTTGCGTGGTGACCTGGACTTCCATGGTAAACTGGATTCTCATGGTAAACTGGACTTCCAGGGTAAACTGGACTACTATGGTGAACGGACTTCTGTGGTGAACTGGATTTTTATGGTAAACTGAACTTCCATGGTAAAATGGACTTCCATGGTAAACTGGACCTCTATGGTGAACTGTATTTACATCGTAAACTGGACTCGCATGGTAAACTGGATTTCCATGGTAAACTGGACTTCCATGGTAAATTGGACGTCCATGGTAAACTGGATTTCCATGGTGAACTGGATTTCAATGAGAAACTGGACTTCAATGGTGACCTGGACTTCCATGGTAAACTGGATTTTCATGGTAAACTGGACTACCATGGTGAACTGGACTTCCATTGTGAACTGGATTTCCATGGTAAACTGGATTTTCATGGTAAACTGGACTTCCATGGTAAACTGGACTCCCATGGTAAACTGGATTTCCATGGTAAACTGGACTTCCATGGTAAACTGGACGTCCATGGTAAACTGGATTTCCATGGTGACCTAGATTTCCATGGTAAACTGGATTTCCATGGTAAACTGGACTCCCATGGTAAACTGGACTCCCATGGTAAACTGGACTTGCGTGGTGACCTGGACTTCCATGGTAAACTAAATTTTCATGGTAAACTGGACTTCCAGGGTAAACTGGACTACTATGGTGAACGGACTTCCATGGTGAACTGGATTTTTATGGTAAACTGAACTTCCAGGGTAAAATGGACTTCCATGGTAAACTGGACCTCTATGGTGAACTGTATTTACATCGTAAACTGGAATCGCATGGTAAACTGGATTTCCATGGTAAACTGGACTTCCATGGTGAATTGGACGTCCATGGTAAACTGGATTTCAATGGGAAACTGGACTTCCATGGTGACCTGGACTTCCATGGTAAACTGGATTTTCATGGTAAACTGGACTACCATGGTGAACTGGACTTCCATGGTGAACTGGACTTCCATTGTAAACTGGATTTTCTTGGTAAACTGGACGTCCATGGTAAACTGGATTTCAATGGGAAACTGGACTTCCATGGTGACCTGGACTTCCATGGTAAACTGGATTTTCATGATAAACTGGACTACCATGGTGAACTGGACTTCCATGGTGAACTGGACTTCCATGGTAAACTAGATTTTCATGGTAAACTGGACTTCCATGGTAAACTGGACTTCCATGGTAAACTGGATTTTCATGGTAAACTGGACTTCCATGGTAAACTGGACTTCCATGGTAAACTGGACGTCCATGGTAAACTGGATTTCCATGGTGAACTGGACTTCCATGGTAAACTGGATTTCCATGGTAAACTGGATTTTCATGGTAAACTGGACTTCCATGGTAAACTGGACTTCCATGGTAAACTGGATTTCCATGGTAAATTGGATTTCCATGATGGCCTGGACTTCCATGGTAAACTGGACTCCCATGGTAAACTGGATTTCCATGGTAAACTGGACTCCCATGGTAAACTGGACTTCCATGGTAAACTGGACTCCCATGGTAAACTGGATTTCCATGGTAAACTGGACTTCCATGGTAAACTGGACGTCCATGGTAAACTGGATTTCCATGGAGACCTGGATTTCCATGGTAAACTGGATTTCCATGGTAAACTGGACTCCCATGGTAAACTGGACTCCCATGGTAAACTGGACTTGCGTGGTGACCTGGACTTCCATGGTAAACTGGACTTCCATGGTAAACTGGACGTCCATGGTAAACTGAATTTCCATGGTGACCTGGACTTCCATGGTAAAATGGACTCCCATGGTAAACTGGATTTCCATGGTAAACGGGACTCCATGGTTAACTGAACTCCCATGGTAAACTGGATTTCCATGGTAAACTGGACTTCCATGGTAAACTGGACGTCCATGGTAAACTGGATGGTAAACTGGACTGGCGTGGTGACCTGGACTTCCATGGTAAACTGGATTTTCATGGTAAACTGGACTTCCAGGGTAAACTGGAATACTATGGTGAACGGACTTCCATGGTGAACTGGATTTTTTTGGTGACCTGGATTTCCATGGTAAACTGGACTCCCATGGTAAACTGGACTCCCATGGTTAACTGGACTTCCATGGTAAATTGGATTTTCATGGTAAACTGGACTTCCATGGTAAACTGGATTTCCATGGTAAACTGGACTTCCATGGTAAACTTGACGTCCATGGTAAACTGGACTTCCATGGTAAACTGGACGTCCATGGTAAACTGGATGGTAAACTGGACTTGCGTGGTGACCTGGACTTCCATGGTAAACTGGATTTTCATGGTAAACTGGACTTCCAGGGTAAACTGGACTACTATGGTGAACGGACTTCCATGGTGAACTGGATTTTTATGGTGACCTGGATTTCCATGGTAAACTGGACTCCCATGGTAAACTGGAGTTCCATGGTAAACTGGATTTTCATGGTAAACTGGACTTCCATGGTAAACTGGATTTCCATGGTAAACTGGACTTCCATGGTAAACTTGACGTCCATGGTAAACTGGATTTCCATGGTAAAATGGATTTCCATGGTAAATTGGACTTCCATGATGGCCTGGACCTCCATGGTAAACTGGACTCCCATGGTAAACTGGATTTTAATGGTAAACTGGACTTGCGTGGTGACCTGGACTTCCATGGTAAACTGGATTCTCATGGTAAACTGGACTTCCAGGGTAAACTGGACTACTATGGTGAACGGACTTCTGTGGTGAACTGGATTTTTATGGTAAACTGAACTTCCATGGTAAAATGGACTTCCATGGTAAACTGGACCTCTATGGTGAACTGTATTTACATCGTAAACTGGACTCGCATGGTAAACTGGATTTCCATGGTAAACTGGACTTCCATGGTAAATTGGACGTCCATGGTAAACTGGATTTCCATGGTGAACTGGATTTCAATGAGAAACTGGACTTCCATGGTGACCTGGACTTCCATGGTAAACTGGATTTTCATGGTAAACTGGACTACCATGGTGAACTGGACTTCCATTGTGAACTGGATTTCCATGGTAAACTGGATTTTCATGGTAAACTGGACTTCCATGGGAAACTGGACTCCCATGGTAAACTGGATTTCCATGGTAAACTGGACTTCCATGGTAAACTGGACGTCCATGGTAAACTGGATTTCCATGGTGACCTAGATTTCCATGGTAAACTGGATTTCCATGGTAAACTGGACTCCCATGGTAAACTGGACTCCCATGGTAAACTGGACTTGCGTGGTGACCTGGACTTCCATGGTAAACTAAATTTTCATGGTAAACTGGACTTCCAGGGTAAACTGGACTACTATGGTGAACGGACTTCCATGGTGAACTGGATTTTTATGGTAAACTGAACTTCCAGGGTAAAATGGACTTCCATGGTAAACTGGACCTCTATGGTGAACTGTATTTACATCGTAAACTGGAATCGCATGGTAAACTGGATTTCCATGGTAAACTGGACTTCCATGGTGAATTGGACGTCCATGGTAAACTGGATTTCAATGGGAAACTGGATTTCCATGGTGACCTGGACTTCCATGGTAAACTGGATTTTCATGGTAAACTGGACTACCATGGTGAACTGGACTTCCATGGTGAACTGGACTTCCATTGTAAACTGGATTTTCTTGGTAAACTGGACGTCCATGGTAAACTGGATTTCAATGGGAAACTGGACTTCCATGGTGACCTGGACTTCCATGGTAAACTGGATTTTCATGATAAACTGGACTACCATGGTGAACTGGACTTCCATGGTGAACTGGACTTCCATGGTAAACTAGATTTTCATGGTAAACTGGACTTCCATGGTAAACTGGACTTCCATGGTAAACTGGATTTTCATGGTAAACTGGACTTCCATGGTAAACTGGACTTCCATGGTAAACTGGACGTCCATGGTAAACTGGATTTCGATGGTGAACTGGACTTCCATGGTAAACTGGATTTCCATGGTAAACTGGATTTTCATGGTAAACTGGACTTCCATGGTAAACTGGACTTCCATGGTAAACTGGATTTCCATGGTAAATTGGATTTCCATGATGGCCTGGACTTCCATGGTAAACTGGACTCCCATGGTAAACTGGATTTCCATGGTAAACTGGACTCCCATGGTAAACTGGACTTCCATGGTAAACTGGACTCCCATGGTAAACTGGATTTCCATGGTAAACTGGACTTCCATGGTAAACTGGACGTCCATGGTAAACTGGATTTCCATGGAGACCTGGATTTCCATGGTAAACTGGATTTCCATGGTAAACTGGACTCCCATGGTAAACTGGACTCCCATGGTAAACTGGACTTGCGTGGTGACCTGGACTTCCATGGTAAACTGGACTTCCATGGTAAACTGGACGTCCATGGTAAACTGGATTTCCATGGTAAAATGGACTCCCATGGTAAACTGGATTTCCATGGTAAACAGGACTCCATGGTGAACTGAACTCCCATGGTAAACTGGATTTCCATGGTAAACTGGACTTCCATGGTAAACTGGACCTCCATGGTAAACTGGATGGTAAACTGGACTTGCGTGGTGACCTGGACTTCCATGGTAAACTGGATTTTCATGGTAAACTGGACTTCCAGGGTAAACTGGACTACTATGGTGAACGGACTTCCATGGTGAACTGGATTTTTATGGTGACCTGGATTTCCATGGTAAACTGGACTCCCATGGTAAACTGGACTCCCATGGTAAACTGGACTTCCATGGTAAACTGGATTTTCATGGTAAACTGGACTTCCATGGTAAACTGGATTTCCATGGTAAACTGGACTTCCATGGTAAACTTGACGTCCATGGTAAACTGGATTTCCATGGTGAACTGGACTTCCATGGTAAACTGGATTTTCATGGTAAACTGGACTTCCATGGTAAACTGGACTTCCATGGTAAACTGGATTTCCATGGTAAACTGGACTTCCATGGTAAATTGGACGTCCATGGTAAACTGGATTTCAATGGGAAACTGGACTTCCATGGTGACCTGGACTTCCATGGTAAACTGGATTTTCATGGTAAACTGGACTACCATGGTGAACTGGACTTCCATTGTGAACTGGATTTCCATGGTAAACTGGATTTTCATGGTAAACTGGACTTCCATGGTAAACTGGACTTCCATGGTAAAATGGATTTCCATGGTAAATTGGACTTCCATGATGGCCTGGACTTCCATGGTAAACTGGACTCCCATGGTAAACTGGATTTCCATGGTAAACTGGACTCCCATGGTAAAATGGACTTCCATGGTAAACTGGACTCCCATGGTAAACTGGATTTCCATGGTAAACTGGACTTCCATGGTAAATTGGACGTCCATGGTAAACTGGATTTCCATGGTGACCTGGATTTCAATGGTAAACTGGATTTCCATGGTAAACTGGACTCCCATGGTAAACTGGACTTGCGTGGTGACCTGGACTTCCATGGTAAACTGGACTTCCATGGTAAACTGGACGTCCATGGTAAACTGAATTTCCATGGTGACCTGGACTTCGATGGTAAAATGGACTCCCATGGTAAACTGGATTTCCATGGTAAACGGGACTCCATGGTTAACTGAACTCCCATGGTAAACTGGATTTCCATGGTAAACTGGACTTCCATGGTAAACTGGACGTCCATGGTAAACTGGATGGTAAACTGGACTTGCGTGGTGACCTGGACTTCCATGGTAAACTGGATTTTCATGGTAAACTGGACTTCCAGGGTAAACTGGACTACTATGGTGAACGGACTTCCATGGTGAACTGGATTTTTATGGTGACCTGGATTTCCATGGTAAACTGGACTCCCATGGTCAACTGGACTCCCATGGTAAACTGGACTTCCATGGTAAACTGGATTTTCATGGTAAACAGGACTTCCATGGTAAACTGGATTTCCATGGTAAACTGGACTTCCATGGTAAACTTGACGTCCATGGTAAACTGGATTTCCATGGTAAAATGGATTTCCATGGTAAATTGGACTTCCATGATGGCCTGGACTTCCATGGTAAACTGGACTCCCATGGTAAACTGGATTTTAATGGTAAACTGGACTTGCGTGGTGACCTGGACTTCCATGGTAAACTGGATTCTCATGGTAAACTGGACTTCCAGGGTAAACTGGACTACTATGGTGAACGGACTTCTGTGGTGAACTGGATTTTTATGGTAAACTGAACTTCCATGGTAAAATGGACTTCCATGGTAAACTGGACCTCTATGGTGAACTGTATTTACATCGTAAACTGGACTCGCATGGTAAACTGGATTTCCATGGTAAACTGGACTTCCATGGTAAATTGGACGTCCATGGTAAACTGGATTTCCATGGTGAACTGGATTTCAATGAGAAACTGGACTTCCATGGTGACCTGGACTTCCATGGTAAACTGGATTTTCATGGTAAACTGGACTACCATGGTGAACTGGACTTCCATTGTGAACTGGATTTCCATGGTAAACTGGATTTTCATGGTAAACTGGACTTCCATGGTAAACTGGACTCCCATGGTAAACTGGACTTCCATGGTAAACTGGACTTCCATGGTAAACTGGATTTCCATGGTGACCTAGATTTCCATGGTAAACTGGATTTCCATGGTAAACTGGACTCCCATGGTAAACTGGACTCCCATGGTAAACTGGACTTGCGTGGTGACCTGGACTTCCATGGTAAACTAAATTTTCATGGTAAACTGGACTTCCAGGGTAAACTGGACTACTATGGTGAACGGACTTCCATGGTGAACTGGATTTTTATGGTAAACTGAACTTCCAGGGTAAAATGGACTTCCATGGTAAACTGGACCTCTATGGTGAACTGTATTTACATCGTAAACTGGAATCGCATGGTAAACTGGATTTCCATTGTAAACTGGACTTCCATGGTAAATTGGACGTCCATGGTAAACTGGATTTCAATGGGAAACTGGACTTCCAACGTAAACTGGATTTTCATGGTAAACTGGACTACCATGGTGAACTGGACTTCCATGGTGAACTGGACTTCCATTGTAAACTGGATTTTCTTGGTAAACTGGACGTCCATGGTAAACTGGATTTCAATCGGAAACTGGACTTCCATGGTGACCTGGACTTCCATGGTCAACTGGATTTTCATGATAAACTGGACTACCATGGTGAACTGGACTTCCATGGTGAACTGGACTTCCATGGTAAACTGGACTTCCATGGTAAACTGGACTTCCATGGTAAACTGGATTTTCATGGTAAACTGGACTTCCATGGTAAACTGGATTTCCATGGTAAACTGGACTTCCATGGTAAACTGGACGTCCATGGTAAACTGGATTTCCATGGTGAACTGGACTTCCATGGTAAACTGGATTTTCATGGTAAACTGGACTTCCATGGTAAACTGGATTTTCATGGTAAACTGGACTTCCATGGTAAACTGGATTTCCATGGTAAACTGGACTTCCATGGTAAACTGGACGTCCATGGTAAACTGGATTTCAATGGTTACCTGGACTTCCATGGTAAAATGGACTCCCATGGTAAACTGGATTTCCATGGTAAACGGGACTCCACGGTGAACTGAACTCCGATGGCAAACTGGATTTCCATGGTAAACTGGACTTCCATGGTAAACTGGACGTCCATGGTAAACTGGATTTTAATGGTAAACTGGACTTGCATGGTGACCTGGACTTCCATGGTAAACTGGATTTTCATGGTAAACTGGACTTCCATGGTAAACTGGACGTCCATGGTAAACTGGATTTCCATGGTGACCTGGACTTCCATGGTAAAATGGACTCCCATGGTAAACTGGATTTCCATGGTAAACGGGACTCCATGGTGAACTGAACTCCCATGATCAACTGGATTTCCATGGTAAACTGGACTTCCATGGTAAACTGGACGTCCATGGTAAACTGGATTTTAATGGTAAACTGGACTTGCGTGGTGACCTGGACTTCCATGGTAAACTGGATTTTCATGGTAAACTGGACTTCCAGGGTAAACTGGACTACTATGGTGAACGGACTTCCATGGTGAACTGGATTTTTATGGTAAACTGAACTCCCATGGTAAAATGGACTTCCATGGTAAACTGGACCTCTATGGTGAACTGTATTTACATCGTAAACTGGACTCGCATGGTAAACTGGATTTCCATGGTAAACTGGACTTCCATGGTAAATTGGACGTCCATGGTAAACTGGATTTCAATGGGAAACTTGACTTCCATGGTGACCTGGACTTCCATGGTAAACTGGATTTTCATGGTAAACTGGACTACCATGGTGAACTGGACTTCCATTGTGAACTGGATTTTGATGGTAAACTGGACTTCCATGGTAAACTGGACTTCCATGGTAAACTGGATTTCCATGGTAAATTGGACTTCCATGATGGCCTGGACTTCCATGGTAAACTGGACTCCCATGGTAAACTGGATTTCCATGGTAAACTGGACTCTCATGGTAAACTGGACTTCCATGGTAAACTGGACTCCCATGGTAAACTGGATTTCCATGGTAAACTGGACTTCCATGGTAAACTGGACGTCCATGGTAAACTGGATTTCCATGGTGACCTGGATTTCCATAGTAAACTGGATTTCCATGGTAAACTGGACTCCCATGGTAAACTGGACTCCCATGGTAAACTGGACTTGCGTGGTGACCTGGACTTCCATGTTAAACTGGACGTCCATGGTAAACTGGATTTCCATGGTGACCTGGATTTCCATAGTAAACTGGACTTCCATGGTAAACTGGATTTCCATGGTAAACTGGACTTCCATGGTAAACTTGACGTCCATGGTAAACTGGATTTCCATGGTAAAATGGATTTCCATGGTAAATTGGACTTCCATGATGGCCTGGACTTCCATGGTAAACTGGACTCCCATGGTAAACTGGATTTTAATGGTAAACTGGACTTGCGTGGTGACCTGGACTTCCATGGTAAACTGGATTCTCATGGTAAACTGGACTTCCAGGGTAAACTGGACTACTATGGTGAACGGACTTCTGTGGTGAACTGGATTTTTATGGTAAACTGAACTTCCATGGTAAAATGGACTTCCATGGTAAACTGGACCTCTATGGTGAACTGTATTTACATCGTAAACTGGACTCGCATGGTAAACTGGATTTCCATGGTAAACTGGACTTCCATGGTAAATTGGACGTCCATGGTAAACTGGATTTCCATGGTGAACTGGATTTCAATGAGAAACTGGACTTCCATGGTGACCTGGACTTCCATGGTAAACTGGATTTTCATGGTAAACTGGACTACCATGGTGAACTGGACTTCCATTGTGAACTGGATTTCCATGGTAAACTGGATTTTCATGGTAAACTGGACTTCCATGTTAAACTGGACTCCCATGGTAAACTGGATTTCCATGGTAAACTGGACTTCCATGGTAAACTGGACTTCCATGGTAAACTGGATTTCCATGGTGACCTAGATTTCCATGGTAAACTGGATTTCCATGGTAAACTGGACTCCCATGGTAAACTGGACTCCCATGGTAAACTGGACTTGCATGGTGACCTGGACTTCCATGGTAAACTAAATTTTCATGGTAAACTGGACTTCCAGGGTAAACTGGACTACTATGGTGAACGGACTTCCATGGTGAACTGGATTTTTATGGTAAACTGAACTTCCAGGGTAAAATGGACTTCCATGGTAAACTGGACCTCTATGGTGAACTGTATTTACATCGTAAACTGGAATCGCATGGTAAACTGGATTTCCATGGTAAACTGGACTTCCATGGTAAATTGGACGTCCATGGTAAACTGGATTTCAATGGGAAACTGGACTTCCATGGTGACCTGGACTTCCAACGTAAACTGGATTTTCATGGTAAACTGGACTACCATGGTGAACTGGACTTCCATGGTGAACTGGACTTCCATTGTAAACTGGATTTTCTTGGTAAACTGGACGTCCATGGTAAACTGGATTTCAATGGGAAACTGGACTTCCATGGTGACCTGGACTTCCATGGTAAACTGGATTTTCATGATAAACTGGACTACCATGGTGAACTGGACTTCCATGGTGAACTGGACTTCCATGGTAAACTGGACTTCTATGGTAAACTGGACTTCCATGGTAAACTGGATTTTCATGGTAAACTGGACTTCCATGGTAAACTGGATTTCCATGGTAAACTGGACTTCCATGGTAAACTGGACGTCCATGGTAAACTGGATTTCCATGGTGAACTGGACTTCCATGGTAAACTGGATTTTCATGGTAAACTGGACTTCCATGGTAAACTGGATTTTCATGGTAAACTGGACTTCCATGGTAAACTGGATTTCCATGGTAAACTGGACTTCCATGGTAAACTGGACGTCCATGGTAAACTGGATTTTAATGGTAAACTGGACTTGCATGGTGACCTGGACTTCCATGGTAAACTGGACTTCCATGGTAAACTGGACGTCCATGGTAAACTGGATTTCCATGGTGACCTGGACTTCCATGGTAAAATGGACTCCCATGGTAAACTGGATTTCCATGGTAAACGGGACTCCATGGTGAACTGAACTCCCATGATCAACTGGATTTCCATGGTAAACTGGACTTCCATGGTAAACTGGACGTCCATGGTAAACTGGATTTTAATGGTAAACTGGACTTGCGTGGTGACCTGGACTTCCATGGTAAACTGGATTTTCATGGTAAACTGGACTTCCAGGGTAAACTGGACTACTATGGTGAACGGACTTCCATGGTGAACTGGATTTTTATGGTAAACTGAACTCCCATGGTAAAATGGACTTCCATGGTAAACTGGACCTCTATGGTGAACTGTATTTACATCGTAAACTGGACTCGCATGGTAAACTGGATTTCCATGGTAAACTGGACTTCCATGGTAAATTGGACGTCTATGGTAAACTGGATTTCAATGGGAAACTTGACTTCCATGGTGACCTGGACTTCCATGGTAAACTGGATTTTCATGGTAAACTGGACTACCATGGTGAACTGGACTTCCATTGTGAACTGGATTTTGATGGTAAACTGGACTTCCATGGTAAACTGGACTTCCATGGTAAACTGGATTTCCATGGTAAATTGGACTTCCATGATGGCCTGGACTTCCATGGTAAACTGGACTCCCATGGTAAACTGGATTTCCATGGTAAACTGGACTCTCATGGTAAACTGGACTTCCATGGTAAACTGGACTCCCATGGTAAACTGGATTTCCATGGTAAACTGGACTTCCATGGTAAACTGGACGTCCATGGTAAACTGGATTTCCATGGTGCCCTGGATTTCCATAGTAAATTAGATTTCCATGGTAAACTGGACTCCCATGGTAAACTGGACTCCCATGGTAAACTGGACTTGCGTGGTGACCTGGACTTCCATGGTAAACTGGATTTTCATGGTAAACTGGACATCCAGGGTAAACTGGACTACTATGGTGAACGGACTTCCTTGGTGAACTGGATTTTTATGGTAAACTGAACTTCCATGGTAAAATGGACTTCCATGGTAAACTGGACCTCTATGGTGAACTGTATTCACATCGTAAACTAGACTCGCATGGTAAACTGGATTTCCATGGTAAACTGGACTTCCATGGTAAATTGGACGTCCATGGTAAACTGGATTTCAATGGGAAACTGGACTTCCATGGTGACCTGGATTTTCATGGTAAACTGGACTTCCAGGGTAAACTGGACTACTATGGTGAACGGACTTCCATGGTGAACTGGATTTTTATGGTAAACTGAACTCCCATGGTAAAATGGACTTCCATGGTAAACTGGACCTCTATGGTGAACTGTATTTACATCGTAAACTGGACTCGCATGGTAAACTGGATTTCCATGGTAAACTGGACTTCCATGGTAAATTGGACGTCTATGGTAAACTGGATTTCAATGGGAAACTTGACTTCCATGGTGACCTGGACTTCCATGGTAAACTGGATTTTCATGGTAAACTGGACTACCATGGTGAACTGGACTTCCATTGTGAACTGGATTTTGATGGTAAACTGGACTTCCATGGTAAACTGGACTTCCATGGTAAACTGGATTTCCATGGTAAATTGGACTTCCATGATGGCCTGGACTTCCATGGTAAACTGGACTCCCATGGTAAACTGGATTTCCATGGTAAACTGGACTCTCATGGTAAACTGGACTTCCATGGTAAACTGGACTCCCATGGTAAACTGGATTTCCATGGTAAACTGGACTTCCATGGTAAACTGGACGTCCATGGTAAACTGGATTTCCATGGTGACCTGGATTTCCATAGTAAACTGGATTTCCATGGTAAACTGGACTCCCATGGTAAACTGGACTCCCATGGTAAACTGGACTTGCGTGGTGACCTGGACTTCCATGGTAAACTGGATTTTCATGGTAAACTGGACATCCAGGGTAAACTGGACTACTATGGTGAACGGACTTCCTTGGTGAACTGGATTTTTATGGTAAACTGAACTTCCATGGTAAAATGGACTTCCATGGTAAACTGGACCTCTATGGTGAACTGTATTCACATCGTAAACTAGACTCGCATGGTAAACTGGATTTCCATGGTAAACTGGACTTCCATGGTAAATTGGACGTCCATGGTAAACTGGATTTCAATGGGAAACTGGACTTCCATGGTGACCTGGACTTCTATGGTAAACTGGATTTTCATGGTAAACTGGACTACCATGGTGAACTGGACTTCCATGGTGAACTGGCCTTCCATGGTAAACTGGATTTTCTTGGTAAACTGGACGTCCATGGTAAACTGGATTTCAATGGGAAACTGGACTTCCATGGTGACCTGGACTTCCATGGTAAACTGGATTTTCATGATAAACTGGACTACCATGGTGAACTGGACTTCCATGGTGAACTGCATTTCCATGGTAAACTGGATTTTCATGGTAAACTGGACTTCCATGGTAAACTGGACTTCCATCGTAAACTGGATTTTCATGGTAAACTGGACTTCCATGGTAAACTGGATTTCCATGGTAAACTGGACTTCCATGGTAAACTGGACGTCCATGGTAAACTGGATTTCCATGGTGAACTGGACTTCCATGGTAAACTGGATTTTCATGGTAAACTGGACTTCCATGGTAAACTGGATTTTCATGGTAAACTGGACTTCCATGGTAAACTGGACTTCCATGGTAAACTGGACGTCCATGGTAAACTGGATTTCCATGGTGACCTGGACTTCCATGGTAAAATGGACTCCCATGGTAAACTGGATTTCCATGGTAAACGGGACTCCATGGTGAACTGAACTCCGATGGCAAACTGGATTTCCATGGTAAACTGGACTTCCATGGTAAACTGGACGTCCATGGTAAACTGGATTTTAATGGTAAACTGGACTTGCATCGTGACCTGGACTTCCATGGTAAACTGGATTTTCATGGTAAACTGGACTTCCAGGGTAAACTGGACTTCCATGGTAAACTGGACTTCCATGGTAAACTGGATTTCCATGGTAAACTGGACTTCCATGGTAAACTGGACGTCCATGGTAAACTGGATTTCCATGGTGACCTGGACTTCCATGGTAAAATGGACTCCCATGGTAAACTGGATTTCCATGGTAAACGGGACTCCATGGTGAACTGAACTCCCATGGTAAACTAGATTTCCATGGTAAACTGGACTTCCATGGTAAACTGGACGTCCATGGTAAACTGGATGGTAAACTGGACTTGCGTGGTGACCTGGACTTTTATGGTAAACTGGATTTTCATGGTAAACTGGACTTCCAGGGTAAACTGGACTACTATGGTGAACGGACTTCCATGGTGAACTGGATTTTTATGGTGACCTGGATTTCCATGGTAAACTGGACTCCAATGGTAAACTGGACTTCCATGGTAAACTGGATTTTCATGGTAAACTGGACTTCCATGGTAAACTGGATTTCCATGGTAAACTGGACTTCCATGGTAAACTTGACGTCCATGGTAAACTGGATTTCCATGGGGAACTGGACTTCCATGGTAAACTGGATTTTCATGGTAAACTGGACTTCCATGGTAAACTGGACGTCCATGGTAAACTGGATTTTAATGGTAAACTGGACTTGCGTGGTGACCTGGACTTCCATGGTAAACTGGATTTTCATGGTAAACTGGACTTCCAGGGTAAACTGGACTACTATGGTGAACGGACTTCCATGGTGAACTGGATTTTTATGGTAAACTGAACTTCCATGGTAAAATGGACTTGCATGGTAAACTGGACCTCTATGGTGAACTGTATTTACATCGTAAACTGGACTCGCATGGTAAACTGGATTTCCATGGTAAACTGGACTTCCATGGTAAATTGGACGTCCATGGTAAACTGGATTTCAATGGGAAACTGGACTTCCATGGTGACCTGGACTTCCATGGTGAACTGGATTTTCATGGTAAACTGGACTACCATGGTGAACTGGACTTCCATTGTGAACTGGATTTCCATGGTAAACTGGATTTTCATGGTAAACTGGATTTCCATGGTAAATTGGACTTCCATGATGGCCTGGACTTCCATGGTAAACTGGACTCCCATGGTAAACTGGATTTCCATGGTAAACTGGACTCCCATGGTAAACTGGACTTCCATGGTAAACTGGACTCCCATGGTAAACTGGATTTCCATGGTAAACTGGACTTCCATGGTAAACTGGACGTCCATGGTAAACTGGATTTCCATGGTGACCTGGATTTCCATAGTAAACTGGATTTCCATGGTAAACTGGACTCCCATGGTAAACTGGACTCCCATGGTAAACTGGACTTGCGTGGTGACCTGGACTTCCATGGTAAACTGGATTTTCATGGTAAACTGGACATCCAGGGTAAACTGGACTACTATGGTGAACGGACTTCCTTGGTGAACTGGATTTTTATGGTAAACTGAACTTCCATGGTAAAATGGACTTCCATGGTAAACTGGACCTCTATGGTGAACTGTATTCACATCGTAAACTAGACTCGCATGGTAAACTGGATTTCCATGGTAAACTGGACTTCCATGGTAAATTGGACGTCCATGGTAAACTGGATTTCAATGGGAAACTGGACTTCCATGGTGACCTGGACTTCTATGGTAAACTGGATTTTCATGGTAAACTGGACTACCATGGTGAACTGGACTTCCATGGTGAACTGGCCTTCCATGGTAAACTGGATTTTCTTGGTAAACTGGACGTCCATGGTAAACTGGATTTCAATGGGAAACTGGACTTCCATGGTGACCTGGACTTCCATGGTAAACTGGATTTTCATGATAAACTGGACTACCATGGTGAACTGGATTTCCATGGTGAACTGGACTTCCATGGTAAACTGGATTTTCATGGTAAACTGGACTTCCATGGTAAACTGGACTTCCATGGTAAACTGGATTTTCATGGTAAACTGGACTTCCATGGTAAACTGGATTTCCATGGTAAACTGGACTTCCATGGTAAACTGGACGTCCATGGTAAACTGGATTTCCATGGTGAACTGGACTTCCATGGTAAACTGGATTTTCATGGTAAACTGGACTTCCATGGTAAACTGGATTTTCATGGTAAACTGGACTTCCATGGTAAACTGGACTTCCATGGTAAACTGGACGTCCATGGTAAACTGGATTTCCATGGTGACCTGGACTTCCATGGTAAAATTGACTCCCATGGTAAACTGGATTTCCATGGTAAACGGGACTCCATGGTGAACTGAACTCCGATGGCAAACTGGATTTCCATGGTAAACTGGACTTCCATGGTAAACTGGACGTCCATGGTAAACTGGATTTTAATGGTAAACTGGACTTGCATCGTGACCTGGACTTCCATGGTAAACTGGATTTTCATGGTAAACTGGACTTCCAGGGTAAACTGGACTTCCATGGTAAACTGGACTTCCATGGTAAACTGGATTTCCATGGTAAACTGGACTTCCATGGTAAACTGGACGTCCATGGTAAACTGGATTTCCATGGTGACCTGGACTTCCATGGTAAAATGGACTCCCATGGTAAACTGGATTTCCATGGTAAACGGGACTCCATGGTGAACTGAACTCCCATGGTAAACTAGATTTCCATGGTAAACTGGACTTCCATGGTAAACTGGACGTCCATGGTAAACTGGATGGTAAACTGGACTTGCGTGGTGACCTGGACTTCCATGGTAAACTGGATTTTCATGGTAAACTGGACTTCCAGGGTAAACTGGACTACTATGGTGAACGGACTTCCATGGTGAACTGGATTTTTATGGTGACCTGGATTTCCATGGTAAACTGGACTCCAATGGTAAACTGGACTTCCATGGTAAACTGGATTTTCATGGTAAACTGGACTTCCATGGTAAACTGGATTTCCATGGTAAACTGGACTTCCATGGTAAACTTGACGTCCATGGTAAACTGGATTTCCATGGGGAACTGGACTTCCATGGTAAACTGGATTTTCATGGTAAACTGGACTTCCATGGTAAACTGGACGTCCATGGTAAACTGGATTTTAATGGTAAACTGGACTTGCGTGGTGACCTGGACTTCCATGGTAAACTGGATTTTCATGGTAAACTGGACTTCCAGGGTAAACTGGACTACTATGGTGAACGGACTTCCATGGTGAACTGGATTTTTATGGTAAACTGAACTTCCATGGTAAAATGGACTTGCATGGTAAACTGGACCTCTATGGTGAACTGTATTTACATCGTAAACTGGACTCGCATGGTAAACTGGATTTCCATGGTAAACTGGACTTCCATGGTAAATTGGACGTCCATGGTAAACTGGATTTCAATGGGAAACTGGACTTCCATGGTGACCTGGACTTCCATGGTGAACTGGATTTTCATGGTAAACTGGACTACCATGGTGAACTGGACTTCCATTGTGAACTGGATTTCCATGGTAAACTGGATTTTCATGGTAAACTGGATTTCCATGGTAAATTGGACTTCCATGATGGCCTGGACTTCCATGGTAAACTGGACTCCCATGGTAAACTGGATTTCCATGGTAAACTGGACTCCCATGGTAAACTGGACTTCCATGGTAAACTGGACTCCCATGGTAAACTGGATTTCCATGGTAAACTGGACTTCCATGGTAAACTGGACGTCCATGGTAAACTGGATTTCCATGGTGACCTGGATTTCCATAGTAAACTGGATTTCCATGGTAAACTGGACTCCCATGGTAAACTGGACTCCCATGGTAAACTGGACTTGTGTGGTGACCTGGACTTCCATGGTAAACTGGATTTTCATGGTAAACTGGACATCCAGGGTAAACTGGACTACTATGGTGAACGGACTTCCTTGGTGAACTGGATTTTTATGGTAAACTGAACTTCCATGGTAAAATGGACTTCCATGGTAAACTGGACCTCTATGGTGAACTGTATTCACATCGTAAACTAGACTCGCATGGTAAACTGGATTTCCATGGTAAACTGGACTTCCATGGTAAATTGGACGTCCATGGTAAACTGGATTTCAATGGGAAACTGGACTTCCATGGTGACCTGGACTTCTATGGTAAACTGGATTTTCATGGTAAACTGGACTACCATGGTGAACTGGACTTCCATGGTGAACTGGCCTTCCATGGTAAACTGGATTTTCTTGGTAAACTGGACGTCCATGGTAAACTGGATTTCAATGGGAAACTGGACTTCCATGGTGACCTGGACTTCCATGGTAAACTGGATTTTCATGATAAACTGGACTACCATGGTGAACTGGATTTCCATGGTGAACTGGACTTCCATGGTAAACTGGATTTTCATGGTAAACTGGACTTCCATGGTAAACTGGACTTCCATGGTAAACTGGATTTTCATGGTAAACTGGACTTCCATGGTAAACTGGATTTCCATGGTAAACTGGACTTCCATGGTAAACTGGACGTCCATGGTAAACTGGATTTCCATGGTGAACTGGACTTCCATGGTAAACTGGATTTTCATGGTAAACTGGACTTCCATGGTAAACTGGATTTTCATGGTAAACTGGACTTCCATGGTAAACTGGACTTCCATGGTAAACTGGATTTCCATGGTGACCTGGACTTCCATGGTAAAATGGACTCCCATGGTAAACTGGATTTCCATGGTAAACGGGACTCCATGGTGAACTGAACTCCGATGGCAAACTGGATTTCCATGGTAAACTGGACTTCCATGGTAAACTGGACGTCCATGGTAAACTGGATTTTAATGGTAAACTGGACTTGCATCGTGACCTGGACTTCCATGGTAAACTGGATTTTCATGGTAAACTGGACTTCCAGGGTAAACTGGACTTCCATGGTAAACTGGACTTCCATGGTAAACTGGACTTCCATGGTAAACTGGATTTTCATGGTAAACTGGACTTCCAGGGTAAACTGGACTACCATGGTGAACGGACTTCCATGGTGAACTGGATTTTTATGGTGACCTGGATTTCCATGGTAAACTGGACTCCAATGGTAAACTGGACTTCCATGGTAAACTGGATTTTCATGGTAAACTGGACTTCCATGGTAAACTGGATTTCCATGGTAAACTGGACTTCCATGGTAAACTTGACGTCCATGGTAAACTGGATTTCCATGGGGAACTGGACTTCCATGGTAAACTGGATTTTCATGGTAAACTGGACTTCCATGGTAAACTGGACGTCCATGGTAAACTGGATTTTAATGGTAAACTGGACTTGCGTGGTGACCTGGACTTCCATGGTAAACTGGATTTTCATGGTAAACTGGACTTCCAGGGTAAACTGGACTACTATGGTGAACGGACTTCCATGGTGAACTGGATTTTTATGGTAAACTGAACTTCCATGGTAAAATGGACTTGCATGGTAAACTGGACCTCTATGGTGAACTGTATTTACATCGTAAACTGGACTCGCATGGTAAACTGGATTTCCATGGTAAACTGGACTTCCATGGTAAATTGGACGTCCATGGTAAACTGGATTTCAATGGGAAACTGGACTTCCATGGTGACCTGGACTTCCATGGTGAACTGGATTTTCATGGTAAACTGGACTACCATGGTGAACTGGACTTCCATTGTGAACTGGATTTCCATGGTAAACTGGATTTTCATGGTAAACTGGATTTCCATGGTAAATTGGACTTCCATGATGGCCTGGACTTCCATGGTAAACTGGACTCCCATGGTAAACTGGATTTCCATGGTAAACTGGACTCCCATGGTAAACTGGACTTCCATGGTAAACTGGACTCCCATGGTAAACTGGATTTCCATGGTAAACTGGACTTCCATGGTAAACTGGACGTCCATGGTAAACTGGATTTCCATGGTGACCTGGATTTCCATAGTAAACTGGATTTCCATGGTAAACTGGACTCCCATGGTAAACTGGACTCCCATGGTAAACTGGACTTGCGTGGTGACCTGGACTTCCATGGTAAACTGGATTTTCATGGTAAACTGGACATCCAGGGTAAACTGGACTACTATGGTGAACGGACTTCCTTGGTGAACTGGATTTTTATGGTAAACTGAACTTCCATGGTAAAATGGACTTCCATGGTAAACTGGACCTCTATGGTGAACTGTATTCACATCGTAAACTAGACTCGCATGGTAAACTGGATTTCCATGGTAAACTGGACTTCCATGGTAAATTGGACGTCCATGGTAAACTGGATTTCAATGGGAAACTGGACTTCCATGGTGACCTGGACTTCTATGGTAAACTGGATTTTCATGGTAAACTGGACTACCATGGTGAACTGGACTTCCATGGTGAACTGGCCTTCCATGGTAAACTGGATTTTCTTGGTAAACTGGACGTCCATGGTAAACTGGATTTCAATGGGAAACTGGACTTCCATGGTGACCTGGACTTCCATGGTAAACTGGATTTTCATGATAAACTGGACTACCATGGTGAACTGGATTTCCATGGTGAACTGGACTTCCATGGTAAACTGGATTTTCATGGTAAACTGGACTTCCATGGTAAACTGGACTTCCATGGTAAACTGGATTTTCATGGTAAACTGGACTTCCATGGTAAACTGGATTTCCATGGTAAACTGGACTTCCATGGTAAACTGGACGTCCATGGTAAACTGGATTTCCATGGTGAACTGGACTTCCATGGTAAACTGGATTTTCATGGTAAACTGGACTTCCATGGTAAACTGGATTTTCATGGTAAACTGGACTTCCATGGTAAACTGGACTTCCATGGTAAACTGGATTTCCATGGTGACCTGGACTTCCATGGTAAAATGGACTCCCATGGTAAACTGGATTTCCATGGTAAACGGGACTCCATGGTGAACTGAACTCCGATGGCAAACTGGATTTCCATGGTAAACTGGACTTCCATGGTAAACTGGACGTCCATGGTAAACTGGATTTTAATGGTAAACTGGACTTGCATCGTGACCTGGACTTCCATGGTAAACTGGATTTTCATGGTAAACTGGACTTCCAGGGTAAACTGGACTTCCATGGTAAACTGGACTTCCATGGTAAACTGGATTTCCATGGTAAACTGGACTTCCATGGTAAACTGGACGTCCATGGTAAACTGGATTTCCATGGTGACCTGGACTTCCATGGTAAAATGGACTCCCATGGTAAACTGGATTTCCATGGTAAACGGGACTCCATGGTGAACTGAACTCCCATGGTAAACTAGATTTCCATGGTAAACTGGACTTCCATGGTAAACTGGACGTCCATGGTAAACTGGATGGTAAACTGGACTTGCGTGGTGACCTGGACTTCCATGGTAAACTGGATTTTCATGGTAAACTGGACTTCCAGGGTAAACTGGACTACTATGGTGAACGGACTTCCATGGTGAACTGGATTTTTATGGTGACCTGGATTTCCATGGTAAACTGGACTCCAATGGTAAACTGGACTTCCATGGTAAACTGGATTTTCATGGTAAACTGGACTTCCATGGTAAACTGGATTTCCATGGTAAACTGGACTTCCATGGTAAACTTGACGTCCATGGTAAACTGGATTTCCATGGTGAACTGGACTTCCATGGTAAACTGGATTTTCATGGTAAACTGGACTTCCATGGTAAACTGGACGTCCATGGTAAACTGGATTTTAATGGTAAACTGGACTTGCGTGGTGACCTGGACTTCCATGGTAAACTGGATTTTCATGGTAAACTGGACTTCCAGGGTAAACTGGACTACTATGGTGAACGGACTTCCATGGTGAACTGGATTTTTATGGTAAACTGAACTTCCATGGTAAAATGGACTTGCATGGTAAACTGGACCTCTATGGTGAACTGTATTTACATCGTAAACTGGACTCGCATGGTAAACTGGATTTCCATGGTAAACTGGACTTCCATGGTAAATTGGACGTCCATGGTAAACTGGATTTCAATGGGAAACTGGACTTCCATGGTGACCTGGACTTCCATGGAAAACTGGATTTTCATGGTAAACTGGACTACCATGGTGAACTGGACTTCCATTGTGAACTGGATTTCCATGGTAAACTGGATTTTCATGGTAAACTGGACTTCCATGGTAAACTGGACTTCCATGGTAAACTGGATTTCCATGGTAAATTGGACTTCCATGATGGCCTGGACTTCCATGGTAAACTGGACTCCCATGGTAAACTGGATTTCCATGGTAAACTGGACTTCCATGGTAAACTGGACTTCCATGGTAAACTGGACTCCCATGGTAAACTGGATTTCCATGGTAAACTGGACTTCCATGGTAAACTGGACGTCCATGGTAAACTGGATTTCCATGGTGACCTGGATTTCCATGGTAAACTGGATTTCCATGGTAAACTGGACTCCCATGGTAAACTGGACTCCCATGGTAAACTGGACTTGCGTGGTGACCTGGACTTCCATGGTAAACTGGACTTCCATGGTAAACTGGACGTCCATGGTAAACTGGATTTCCATGGTGACCTGGACTTCCATGGTAAAATGGACTCCCATGGTAAACTGGATTTCCATGGTAAACGGGACTCCATGGTGAACTGAACTCCCATGGTAAACTGGATTTCCATGGTAAACTGGACTTCCATGGTAAACTGGACGTCCATGGTAAACTGGATGGTAAACTGGACTTGCGTGGTGACCTGGACTTCCATGGTAAACTGGATTTTCATGGTAAACTGGACTTCCAGGGTAAACTGGACTACTATGGTGAACGGACTTCCATGGTGAACTGGATTTTTATGGTGACCTGGATTTCCATGGTAAACTGGACTCCCATGGTAAACTGGACTCCCATGGTAAACTGGACTTCCATGGTAAACTGGATTTTCATGGTAAACTGGACTTCCATGGTAAACTGGATTTCCATGGTAAACTGGACTTCGATGGTAAACTTGACGTCCATGGTAAACTGGATTTCCATGGTGAACTGGACTTCCATGGTAAACTGGATTTTCATGGTAAACTGGACTTCCATGGTAAACTGGACGTCCATGGTAAACTGGATTTTAATGGTAAACTGGAATTGCGTGGTGACCTGGACTTCCATGGTAAACTAAATTTTCATGGTAAACTGGACTTCCAGGGTAAACTGGACTACTATGGTGAACGGACTTCAATGGTGAACTGGATTTTTATGGTAAACTGAACTTCCAGGGTAAAATGGACTTCCATGGTAAACTGTACCTCTATGGTGAACTGTATTTACATCGTAAACTGGAATCGCATGGTAAACTGGATTTCCATGGTAAACTGGACTTCCATGGTAAATTGGACGTCCATGGTAAACTGGATTTCAATGGGAAACTGGACTTCCATGGTGACCTGGACTTCCATGGTAAATTGGATTTTCATGGTAAACTAGACTACCATGGTGAACTGGACTTCCATGGTGAACTGGACTTCCATGGTAAACTGGATTTTCTTGGTAAACTGGACGTCCATGGTAAACTGGATTTCAATGGGAAACTGGACTTCCATGGTGACCTGGACTTCCATGGTAAACTGGATATTCATGATAAACTGGACTACCATGGTGAACTGGACTTCCATGGTGAACTGGACTCCCATGGTAAACTGGATTTCCATGGTAAACTGGACTTCCATGGTAAACTGGACGTCCATGGTAAACTGGATTTCCATGGTAAACTGGACTTCCATGGTAAACTGGACTTCCATGGTAAACTGGACTCCCATGGTAAACTGGATTTCCATGGTAAACTGGACTTCCATGGTAAACTGGACGTCCATGGTAAACTGGATTTCCATGGTGACCTGGATTTCCATGGTAAACTGGATTTCCATGGTAAACTGGACTCCCATGGTAAACTGGACTCCCATGGTAAACTGGACTTGCGTGGTGACCTGGACTGGATTTCCATGGTAAACTGAACTCCCATGGTAAACTGGACTCCCATGGTAAACTGGACTTGCGTGTTGACCTGGACTTCCATGGTAAACTGGACTTCCATGGTAAACTGGACGTCCATGGTAAACTGGATTTCCATGGTGACCTGGACTTCCATGGTAAAATGGACTTCCATGGTAAACTGGATTTCCATGGTGAACTGGACTTCCATGGTAAACTGGACGTCCATGGTAAACTGAATTTCCATGGTGAACTGGACTTCCATGGTAAACTGGATTTTCATGGTAAACTGGACTTCCATGGTAAACTGGATTTTCATGGTAAACTGGACTTCCATGGTAAACTGGATTTCCTTGGTAAACTGGACTTCCATGGTAAACTGGACGTCCATGGTAAACTGGATTTTAATGGTAAATTGGACTTGCATGGTGACCTGGACTTCCATGGTAAACTGGATTTTCATGGTAAACTGGACTTCCAGGGTAAACTGGACTTCCATGGTAAACTGGACTTCCATGGTAAACTGGATTTCCATGGTAAACTGGACTTCCATGGTAAACTGGACGTCCATGGTAAACTGGATTTCCATGGTGACCTGGACTTCCATGGTAAAATGGACTCCCATGGTAAACTGGATTTCCATGGTAAACGGGACTCCATGGTGAACTGAACTCCCATGATAAACTGGATTTCCATGGTAAACTGGACTTCCATGGTAAACTGGACGTCCATGGTAAACAGGATGGTAAACTGGACTTGCGTGGTGACCTGGACTTCCATGGTAAACTGGATTTTCATGGTAAACTGGACTTCCAGGGTAAACTGGACTACTATGGTGAAAGGACTTCCATGGTGAACTGGATTTTTATGGTGACCTGGATTTCCATGGTAAACTGGACTCCCATGGTAAACTGGACTCCCATGGTAAACTGGATTTTCATGGTAAACTGGACTTCCATGGTAAACTGGATTTCCATGGTAAACTGGACTTCCATGGTAAACTTGACGTCCATGGTAAACTGGATTTCCATGGTGAACTGGACTTCCATGGTAAACTGGATTTTCATGGTAAACTGGACTTCCATGGTAAACTGGACTTCCATGGTAAACTGGATTTTCATGGTAAACTGGACTTCCATGGTAAACTGGATTTCCATGGTAAACTTGACTTCCATGGTAAACTGGACGTCCATGGTAAACTGGATTTCCATGGTGACCTGGACTTCCATGGTAAAATGGACTCCCATGGAAAACTGGATTTCCATGGTAAACGGGACTCCATGGTGAACTGAACTCCCATGGTAAACTGGATTTCCATGGTAAACTGGACTTCTGTGGTAAACTGGACGTCCATGGTAAACTGGATCTTAATGGTAAACTGGACTTGCGTGGTGACCTGGACTTCCATGGTAAACTGGATTTTCATGGTAAACTGGACTTCCAGGGTAAACTGGACTTCCATGGTAAACTGGACCTCTATGGTGAACTGTATTTACATCGTAAACCGGACTCGCATGGTAAACTGGATTTCCATGGTAAACTGGACTTCCATAGTAAATTGGACGTCCATGGTAAACTGGATTTCAATGGGAAACTGGACTTCCATGGTGACCTGGACTTCCATGGTAAACTGGATTTCATGGTAAACTGGACTACCATGGTGAACTAGACTTCCATGGTGAACTGGACTTCCATGGTAAACTGGATTTTCATGGTAAACTGGACTTCCATGGTAAACTGGACTTCCATGGTAAACTGGATTTTCATGGTAAACTGGACTTCCATGGTAAACTGGATTTCCATGGTAAACTGGACGTCCATGGTAAACTGGATGGTAAACTGGACTTGCGTGGTGACCTGGACTTCCATGGTAAACTGGATTTTCATGGTAAACTGGACTTCCAGGGTAAACTGGACTACTATGGTGAACGGACTTCCATGGTGAACTGGATTTTTATGGTGACCTGGATTTCCATGGTAAACTGGACTCCCATGGTAAACTGGACTCCCATGGTAAACTGGACTTCCATGGTAAACTGGATTTTCATGGTAAACTGGACTTCCATGGTAAACTGGATTTCCATGGTAAACTGGACTTCGATGGTAAACTTGACGTCCATGGTAAACTGGATTTCCATGGTGAACTGGACTTCCATGGTAAACTGGATTTTCATGGTAAACTGGACTTCCATGGTAAACTGGACGTCCATGGTAAACTGGATTTTAATGGTAAACTGGAATTGCGTGGTGACCTGGACTTCCATGGTAAACTAAATTTTCATGGTAAACTGGACTTCCAGGGTAAACTGGACTACTATGGTGAACGGACTTCAATGGTGAACTGGATTTTTATGGTAAACTGAACTTCCAGGGTAAAATGGACTTCCATGGTAAACTGTACCTCTATGGTGAACTGTATTTACATCGTAAACTGGAATCGCATGGTAAACTGGATTTCCATGGTAAACTGGACTTCCATGGTAAATTGGACGTCCATGGTAAACTGGATTTCAATGGGAAACTGGACTTCCATGGTGACCTGGACTTCCATGGTAAATTGGATTTTCATGGTAAACTAGACTACCATGGTGAACTGGACTTCCATGGTGAACTGGACTTCCATGGTAAACTGGATTTTCTTGGTAAACTGGACGTCCATGGTAAACTGGATTTCAATGGGAAACTGGACTTCCATGGTGACCTGGACTTCCATGGTAAACTGGATATTCATGATAAACTGGACTACCATGGTGAACTGGACTTCCATGGTGAACTGGACTCCCATGGTAAACTGGATTTCCATGGTAAACTGGACTTCCATGGTAAACTGGACGTCCATGGTAAACTGGATTTCCATGGTAAACTGGACTTCCATGGTAAACTGGACTTCCATGGTAAACTGGACTCCCATGGTAAACTGGATTTCCATGGTAAACTGGACTTCCATGGTAAACTGGACGTCCATGGTAAACTGGATTTCCATGGTGACCTGGATTTCCATGGTAAACTGGATTTCCATGGTAAACTGGACTCCCATGGTAAACTGGACTCCCATGGTAAACTGGACTTGCGTGGTGACCTGGACTGGATTTCCATGGTAAACTGAACTCCCATGGTAAACTGGACTCCCATGGTAAACTGGACTTGCGTGTTGACCTGGACTTCCATGGTAAACTGGACTTCCATGGTAAACTGGACGTCCATGGTAAACTGGATTTCCATGGTGACCTGGACTTCCATGGTAAAATGGACTTCCATGGTAAACTGGATTTCCATGGTGAACTGGACTTCCATGGTAAACTGGACGTCCATGGTAAACTGAATTTCCATGGTGAACTGGACTTCCATGGTAAACTGGATTTTCATGGTAAACTGGACTTCCATGGTAAACTGGATTTTCATGGTAAACTGGACTTCCATGGTAAACTGGATTTCCTTGGTAAACTGGACTTCCATGGTAAACTGGACGTCCATGGTAAACTGGATTTTAATGGTAAATTGGACTTGCATGGTGACCTGGACTTCCATGGTAAACTGGATTTTCATGGTAAACTGGACTTCCAGGGTAAACTGGACTTCCATGGTAAACTGGACTTCCATGGTAAACTGGATTTCCATGGTAAACTGGACTTCCATGGTAAACTGGACGTCCATGGTAAACTGGATTTCCATGGTGACCTGGACTTCCATGGTAAAATGGACTCCCATGGTAAACTGGATTTCCATGGTAAACGGGACTCCATGGTGAACTGAACTCCCATGATAAACTGGATTTCCATGGTAAACTGGACTTCCATGGTAAACTGGACGTCCATGGTAAACAGGATGGTAAACTGGACTTGCGTGGTGACCTGGACTTCCATGGTAAACTGGATTTTCATGGTAAACTGGACTTCCAGGGTAAACTGGACTACTATGGTGAAAGGACTTCCATGGTGAACTGGATTTTTATGGTGACCTGGATTTCCATGGTAAACTGGACTCCCATGGTAAACTGGACTCCCATGGTAAACTGGATTTTCATGGTAAACTGGACTTCCATGGTAAACTGGATTTCCATGGTAAACTGGACTTCCATGGTAAACTTGACGTCCATGGTAAACTGGATTTCCATGGTGAACTGGACTTCCATGGTAAACTGGATTTTCATGGTAAACTGGACTTCCATGGTAAACTGGACTTCCATGGTAAACTGGATTTTCATGGTAAACTGGACTTCCATGGTAAACTGGATTTCCATGGTAAACTTGACTTCCATGGTAAACTGGACGTCCATGGTAAACTGGATTTCCATGGTGACCTGGACTTCCATGGTAAAATGGACTCCCATGGAAAACTGGATTTCCATGGTAAACGGGACTCCATGGTGAACTGAACTCCCATGGTAAACTGGATTTCCATGGTAAACTGGACTTCTGTGGTAAACTGGACGTCCATGGTAAACTGGATCTTAATGGTAAACTGGACTTGCGTGGTGACCTGGACTTCCATGGTAAACTGGATTTTCATGGTAAACTGGACTTCCAGGGTAAACTGGACTTCCATGGTAAACTGGACCTCTATGGTGAACTGTATTTACATCGTAAACCGGACTCGCATGGTAAACTGGATTTCCATGGTAAACTGGACTTCCATAGTAAATTGGACGTCCATGGTAAACTGGATTTCAATGGGAAACTGGACTTCCATGGTGACCTGGACTTCCATGGTAAACTGGATTTCATGGTAAACTGGACTACCATGGTGAACTAGACTTCCATGGTGAACTGGACTTCCATGGTAAACTGGATTTTCATGGTAAACTGGACTTCCATGGTAAACTGGACTTCCATGGTAAACTGGATTTTCATGGTAAACTGGACTTCCATGGTAAACTGGATTTCCATGGTAAACTGGACTTCCATGGTAAACTGGACGTCCATGGTAAACTGGATTTCCATGGTGAACTGGACTTCCATGGTAAACTGGATTTTCATGGTAAACTGGACTTCCATGCTAAACTGGATTTTCATGGTAAACTGGACTTCCATGGTAAACTGGATTTCCATGGTAAACTGGACTTCCATGGTAAACTGGACGTCCATGGTAAACTGGCTTTCCATGGTGACCTGGACTTCCATGGTAAAATGGACTCCCATGGTAAACTGGATTTCCATGGTAAACGGGACTCCATGGTGAACTGAACTCCCATGGTAAACTGGATTTCCATGGTAAACTGGACTTCCATGGTAAATTGGACGTCCATGGTAAACTGGATTTCAATGGTAAACTGGACTTCCATGGTGACCTGGACTTCCATGGAAAACTGGATTTCCATGGTAAACGGGACTCCATGGTGAACTGAACTCCCATGGTAAACTGGATTTCCATGGTAAACTGGACTTCTGTGGTAAACTGGACGTCCATGGTAAACTGGATCTTAATGGTAAACTGGACTTGCGTGGTGACCTGGACTTCCATGGTAAACTGGATTTTCATGGTAAACTGGACTTCCAGGGTAAACTGGACTTCCATGGTAAACTGGACCTCTATGGTGAACTGTATTTACATCGTAAACCGGACTCGCATGGTAAACTGGATTTCCATGGTAAACTGGACTTCCATAGTAAATTGGACGTCCATGGTAAACTGGATTTCAATGGGAAACTGGACTTCCATGGTGACCTGGACTTCCATGGTAAACTGGATTTCATGGTAAACTGGACTACCATGGTGAACTAGACTTCCATGGTGAACTGGACTTCCATGGTAAACTGGATTTTCATGGTAAACTGGACTTCCATGGTAAACTGGACTTCCATGGTAAACTGGATTTTCATGGTAAACTGGACTTCCATGGTAAACTGGATTTCCATGGTAAACTGGACTTCCATGGTAAACTGGACGTCCATGGTAAACTGGATTTCCATGGTGAACTGGACTTCCATGGTAAACTGGATTTTCATGGTAAACTGGACTTCCATGCTAAACTGGATTTTCATGGTAAACTGGACTTCCATGGTAAACTGGATTTCCATGGTAAACTGGACTTCCATGGTAAACTGGACGTCCATGGTAAACTGGCTTTCCATGGTGACCTGGACTTCCATGGTAAAATGGACTCCCATGGTAAACTGGATTTCCATGGTAAACGGGACTCCATGGTGAACTGAACTCCCATGGTAAACTGGATTTCCATGGTAAACTGGACTTCCATGGTAAATTGGACGTCCATGGTAAACTGGATTTCAATGGTAAACTGGACTTCCATGGTGACCTGGACTTCCATGGTAAACTGGATTTTCATGGTAAACTGGACTTCCATAGTAAATTGGACTACCATGGTGAACTGGACTTCCATGGTGAACTGGACTTCCATGGTAAACTCTATTTTCATGGTAAACTGGACTTCCATGGTAAACTGGACTTCCATGGTAAACTGGACGTCAATGGTAAACTGGATTTCAATGGTAAACTGGACTTCCATGGTGACCTGGACTTCCATGGTAAACTGGATTTTCATGGTAAACTGGACTTCCATGGTAAACTGGACTACCATTGTGAACTGGACTTCCATGGTGAACTGGATTTTTATGGTAAACTGGACTTCCATGGTAAAATGGACTCCCATGGTAAACTGGACGTCCATGGTAAACTGGATTTCAATGGTAAACTGGACTTCCATGGTGACCTGGACTTCCATGGTAAACTGGATTTTCATGGTAAACTGGACTTCCATGGTAAACTGGACTACCATGGTGAACTGGACATCCATGGTGAACTGGATTTTTACAGTAAACTGGACTTCCATGGTAAAATGGACTCCCATGTTAAACTGGATTTCCATGGTAAACTGGACTTCCATGGTAAACTGGACGTCCATGGTAAACTGGATTTCCATGGTGACCTGGACTTCCATGGTAAACTGGACTTCCATGGTAAATTGGACGTCCATGGTAAACTGGATTTCAATGGTAAACTGGACTTCCATGGTGACCTGGACTTCCATGGTAAACTGGATTTTCATGGTAAACTGGACTACCATGGTGAACTGGACTTCCATGGTGAACAGGATTTTTATGGTAAACTGGACTTTCATGGTGAACTGGACTTCCATGGTAAACTGGACCTTCATGGTGAACTGGATTTACATCGTAAACTGGACTCGCATGGTAAATTGGATTTCCATGGTAAACTGGACTTCCATGGTAAAATGGACTCCCATGGTAAACTGGACGTCCATGGTAAACTAGATTTCAATGGTAAACTGGACTTCCATGGTGACCTGGACTTCCATGGTAAACTGGATTTTCATGGTAAACTGGACTACCATTGTGAACTAGACTTCCATGGTGAACTGGACATCCATGGTGAACTGGATTTTTACAGTAAACTGGACTTCCATGGTAAAATGGACTCCCATGGTAAACTGGATTTGCATGGTAAACTGGACTTCCATGGTAAACTGGACGTCCATGGTAAACTGGATTTCCATGGTGACCTGGACTTCCATGGTAAACTGGACTTCCATGGTAAATTGGACGTCCATGGTAAACTGGATTTCAATGGTAAACTGGACTTCCATGGTGACCTGGACTTCCATGGTAAACTGGATTTTCATGGTAAACTGGACTACCATGGTGAACTGGACTTCCATGGTGAACTGGATTTTTATGGTAAACTGGACTTTCATGGTGAACTGGACTTCCATGGTAAACTGGACCTTCATGGTGAACTGGATTTACATTGTAAACTGGACTCGCATGGTAAATTGGATTTCCATGGTAAACTGGACTTCCATGGTAAAATGGACTCCCATGGTAAACTGGACGTCCATGGTAAACTGGATTTCAATGGTAAACTGGACTTCCATGGTGACCTGGACTTCCATGGTAAACTGGATTTTCATGGTAAACTGGACTACCATTGTGAACTAGACTTCCATGGTGAACTGGATTTTTATGGTAAACTGGACTTCCATGGTAAAATGGACTCCCATGGTAAACTGGACGTCCATGGTGAACTGGATTTCAATGGTAAACTGGACTTCTATGGTGACCTGGACTTCCATGGTAAACTGGATTTTCATGGTAAACTGAACTTCCATGGTAAACTGGACTACCATTGTGAACTGGACTTCCATGGTGAACTGGATTTTTATGGTAAACTTGACTTCCATGGCAAAATGGACTTCCATGGTAAACTGGACCTCCATGGTGAACTGGATTTACATCGTAAACTGGACTCGCATGGTAAACTGGATTTCCATGGTAAACTGGACTACCACGATAAACTGGACGTCCATGGCAAACTGGATTTCAATGGTAAACTGGACTTCCATGGTGACCTGGACTTCCATGGTAAACTGGATTTCCATGGTAAACTGGACTTCCATGGTAAACTGGACGTCCATGGTAAACTGGATTTCCATGGTGACCTGGACTTCCATGGTAAAATGGACTCCCATGGTAAACTGGATTTCCATGGTAAACGGGACTCCATGGTGAACTGAACTCCCATGGTAAACTGGATTTCCATGGTAAACTGGACTTCCATGGTAAACTGGACGTCCATGGTAAACTGGATTTTAATGGTAAACTTGACTTGCGTGGTGACCTGGACTTCCATGGTGAACTGGATTTTTATGGTAAACTGAACTTCCATGGTAAAATGGACTTCCATGGTAAACTGGACCTCTATGGTGAACTGTATTTACATCGTAAACTGGACTCGCATGGTAAACTGGATTTCCATGGTAAACTGGACTTCCATGGTAAATTGGACGTCCATGGTAAACTGGATTTCAATGGGAAACTGGACTTCCATGGTGACCTGGACTTCCATGGTAAACTGGATTTTCATGGTAAACTGGACTACCATGGTGAACTGGACTTCCATGGTGAACTGGATTTCCATGGTAAACTGGATTTTAATGGTAAACTGGACTTCCATTAAAATCCAGTAACTGGTCTTCCATGGTAAACTGGATTTCCATGGTAAATTTGACTTTCATGATGGCCTGGACTTCCATGGTAAACTGGACTCCCATGGTAAAGTGGATTTCCATGGTAAACTGGACTCCCATGGTAAAGTGGATTTCCATGGTAAACTGGACTCCCATGGTAAACTGGACTTCCATGGTAAACTGGACTCCCATGGTAAACTGGACTCCCATGGTAAACTGGACTTCCATGGTAAACTGGATTTTCATGGTAAACTGGACTTCCATGGTAAACTGGACTTCCATGGTAAACTGGACCTCTATGGTGAACTGTATTTACATCGTAAACTGGACTCGAATGGTAAACTGGATTTCCATGGTAAACTGGACTTCCATGGTAAATTGGACGTCCATGGTAAACTGGATTTCAATGGGAAACTGGACTTCCATGGTGACCTGGACTTCCATGGTAAACTGGATTTTCATGGTAAACTGGACTTCCAGGGTAAACTGGACTACTATGGTAAACGGACTTCCATGGTGAACAGGATTTTTATGGTAAACTGAACTTCCATGGTAAAATGGACTTCCATGGTAAACTGGACCTCTATGGTGAACTGTATTTACATCGTAAACTGGACTCGCATGGTAAACTGGATTTCCATGGTAAACTGGACTTCCATGGTAAATTGGACGTCCATGGTAAACTGGATTTCAATGGGAAACTGGACTTCCATGGTGACCTGGACTTCCATGGTAAACTGGATTTTCATGGTAAACTGGACTACCATGGTGAATTGGACTTCCATGGTAAACTGGATTTTCTTGGTAAACTGGACTTCCATGGTAAGCTGGATTTTCATGGTAAACTGGACTTCCATGGTAAACTGGATTTCCATGGTAAACTTGACTTCCATGGTAAACTGGACGTCCATGGTAAACTGGATTTCCATGGTGAACTGGACTTCCATGGTAAACTGGATTTTCATGGTAAACTGGACTTCCATGGTAAACTGGATTTTCATGGTAAACTGGACTTCCATGGTAATCTGGATTTCCATGGTAAACTGGACTTCCATGGTAAACTGGACGTCCATGGTAAACTGGATTTCCATGGTGACCTGGACTTCCATGGTAAAATGAACTCCGATGGTAAACTGGATTTCCATGGTAAACGGGACTCCATGGTGAACTGAACTCCGATGGTGAACTGGATTTCCATGGTAAACTGGACTTCCATGGTAAACTGGACGTCCATGGTAAACTGGATTTTAATGGTAAACTGGACTTGCATGGTGACCTGGACTTCCATGGTAAACTGGATTTTCATGGTAAACTGGACTTCCAGGGTAAACTGGACTTCCATGGTAAACTGGACTTCCATGGTAAACTGGATTTCCATGGTAAACTGGACTTCCATGGTAAACTGGACGTCCATGGTAAACTGGATTTCCATGGTGACCTGGACTTCCATGGTAAAATGGACTCCCATGGTAAACTGGATTTCCATGGTAAACGGGACTCCATGGTGAACTGAACTCCCATGGTAAACTGGATTTCCATGGTAAACTGGACTTCCATGGTAAACTGGACGTCCATGGTAAACTGGATTTTAATGGTAAACTGAACTTGCGTGGTGACCTGGACTTCCATGGTAAACTAGATTTTCATGGTAAACTGGACTTCCAGGGTAAACTGGACTACTATGGTGAACGGACTACCATGGTGAACTGGACTTCCATGGTAAACTTGATTTTCTTGGTAAACTGGACTTCCATGGTAAACTGGATTTTCATAGTAAACTGGACTTCCATGGTAAACTGGATTTCCATGGTAAACTTGACTTCCATGGTAAACTGGACGTCCATGGTAAACTGGATTTCCATGGTGAACTGGACTTCCATGGTAAACTGGATTTTCATGGTAAACTGGACTTCCATGGTAAACTGGATTTTCATGGTAAACTGGACTTCCATGGTAATCTGGATTTCCATGGTAAACTGGACTTCCATGGTAAACTGGACGTCCATGGTAAACTGGATTTCCATGGTGACCTGGACTTCCATGGTAAAATGGACTCCCATGGTAAACTGGATTTCCATGGTAAACGGGACTCCATGGTGAACTGAACTCCGATGGTGAACTGGATTTCCATGGTAAACTGGACTTCCATGGTAAACTGGACGTCCATGGTAAACTGGATTTTAATGGTAAACTGGACTTGCATGGTGACCTGGACTTCCATGGTAAACTGGATTTTCATGGTAAACTGGACTTCCAGGGTAAACTGGACTTCCATGGTAAACTGGACTTCCATCGTAAACTGGATTTCCATGGTAAACTGGACTTCCATGGTAAACTGGACGTCCATGGTAAACTGGATTTCCATGGTGACCTGGACTTCCATGGTAAAATGGACTCCCATGGTAAACTGGATTTCCATGGTAAACGGGACTCCATGGTGAACTGAACTCCCATGGTAAACTGGATTTCCATGGTAAACTGGACTTCCATGGTAAACTGGACGTCCATGGTAAACTGGATTTTAATGGTAAACTGAACTTGCGTGGTGACCTGGACTTCCATGGTAAACTAGATTTTCATGGTAAACTGGACTTCCAGGGTAAACTGGACTACTATGGTGAACGGACTTCCATGGTGAACTGGATTTTTATGGTAAACTGAACTTCCATGGTAAAATGGACTTCCATGGTAAACTGGACCTCTATGGTGAACTGTATTTACATCGTAAACTGGACTCGCATGATAAACTGGATTTCCATGGTAAACTGGACTTCCATGGTAAATTGGACGTCCATGGTAAACTGGATTTCAATGGGAAACTGGACTTCCATGGTGACCTGGACTTCCATGGTAAACTGGATTTTCATGATAAATTGGACTACCATGGTGAACTGGACTTCCATGGTGAACTGGATTTCCATGGTAAACTAGATTTTCATGGTAAACTGGACTTCCATGGTAAACTGGATTTCCATGGTAAACTGGATTTCCATGGTAAATTTGACTTCCATGATGGCCTGGACTTCCATGGTAAACTGGATTTCCATGGTAAACTGGACTTCCATGGTAAACTGGACTCCCATGGTAAACTGGATTTCCATGGTAAACTGGACTTCCATGGTAAACTGGACGTCCATGGTAAACTGGATTTCCATGGTGACCTGGATTTCCATGGTAAACTGGACTCCCATGAAAAACTGGACTCCCATGGTAAACTGGACTTCCATGGTAAATTGGACGTCCATGGTAAACTGGATTTCAATGGGAAACTGGACTTCCATGGTGACCTGGACTTCCATGGTAAACTGGATTTTCATGGTAAACTGGACTACCATGGTGAACTGGACTTCCATGGTGAATTGGATTTCCATGGTAAATTGGATTTTCATGGTAAACTGGACTTCCATGGTAAACTGGATTTCCATAGTAAACTGGATTTCCATGGTAAATTTGACTTCCATGATTGCCTGGACTTCCATGGTAAACTGGACTCCAATAGTAAACTGGATTTCCATGGTAAACTGGACTTCCATAGTAAACTGGACTCCCATGGTAAACTGGATTTCCATGGTAAACTGGACTTCAATGGTAAACTGGATTTCCATGGTAAACTGGACTCCCATGGTAAACTGGACTCCCATGGTAAACTGGACTTCCAAGGTAAACTGGATTTCCATGGTAAACTGGACTTCCATGGTAAACTGGACGTCCATGGTAAACTGGATTTCCATGGTAAACGGGACTCCATGGTGAACTGAACTCCCATGGTAAACTGGATTTCCATGGTAAACTGGACTTCCATGGTAAATTGGACGTCCATGGTAAACTGGATTTCAATGGTAAACTGGACTTCCATGGTGACCTGGATTTCCATGGTAAACTGGACTCCCATGGTAAACTGGACTCCCATGGTAAACTGGATTTCCATGGTAAACTGGACTTCCATGGTAAACTGGACGTCCATGTTAAACTGGATTTCCATGGTAAACGGGACTCCATGGTGAACTGAACTCCCATGGTAAACTGGATTTCCATGGTAAACTGGACTTCCATGGTAAATTGAACGTCCATGGTAAACTGGATTTCAATGGTAAACTGGACTTCCATGGTGACCTGGACTTCCATGGTAAACTGGATTTTCATGGTAAACTGGACTTCCATAGTAAATTGGACTACCATGGTGAACTGGACTTCCATGGTGAACTGGACATCCATGGTAAACTCTATTTTCATGGTAAACTGGACTTCCATGGTAAACTGGACTTCCATGGTAAACTGGATTTCAATGGTAAACTGGACTTCCATGGTGACCTGGACTTCCATGGTAAACTAGATTTTCATGGTAAACTGGACTTCCATGGTAAACTGGACTACCATTGTGAACTGGACTTCCATGGTGAACTGGATTTTTATGGTAAACTGGACTTCCATGGTAAAATGGACTCCCATGGTAAACTGGACGTCCATGGTAAACTGGATTTCAATGGTAAACTGGACTTCCATGGTGACCTGGACTTCCATGGTAAACTGGATTTTAATGGTAAACTGGACTTCCATGGTAAACTGGACTACCATGGTGAACTGGACATCCATGGTGAACTGGATTTTTACGGTAAACTGGACTTCCATGGTTAAATGGACTCCCATGGTAAAATGGATTTCCATGGTAAACTGGACTTCCATGGTAAACTGGATGTCCATGGTAAACTGGATTTCCATGGTGACCTGGACTTCCATGATAAACTGGACTTCCATGGTAAATTGGACGTCCATGGTAAACTGGATTTCAATGGTAAACTGGACTTCCATGGTGACCTGGATTTCCATGGTAAACTGGATTTTCATGGAAAACTGGACTACCATGGTGAACTGGACTTCCATGGTGAACTGGATTTTTATGGTAAACTGGACTTTCATGGTGAACTGGACTTCCATGGTAAACTGGACCTTCATGGTGAACTGGATTTACATCCTAAACTGGACTCGCATGGTAAACTGTATTTCCATGGTAAACTGGACTTCCATGGTAAACTGGACGTCAATGGTAAACTGAATTTCAATCGTAAACTGGATTTCAATGGTAAACTGTACTTCCATGGTGACCTGGACTTCCATGGTAAACTGGATTTTCATGGTAAACTGGCCTACCATTGTGAACTAGACTTCCATGGTGAACTGGATTTTTATGGTAAACTGGACTTCCATGGTAAAATGGACTCCCATGGTAAACTGGACGTCCATGGTGAACTGGATTTCAATGGTAAACTGGACTTCTATGGTGACCTGGACTTCCATGGTAAACTGGATTTTCATGGTAAACTGGACTTCCATGGTAAACTGGACTACCATTGTGAAATGGACTTCCATGGTAAACTGGATTTTCATGGTAAACTGGACTTCCATAGTAAATTGGACTACCATGGTGAACTGGACTTCCATGGTGAACTGGACATCCATGGTAAACTCTATTTTCATGGTAAACTGGACTTCCATGGTAAACTGGACTTCCATGGTAAACTGGATTTCAATGGTAAACTGGACTTCCATGGTGACCTGGACTTCCATGGTAAACTGGATTTTCATGGTAAACTGGACTTCCATGGTAAACTGGACTACCATTGTGAACTGGACTTCCATGGTGAACTGGATTTTTATGGTAAACTGGACTTCCATGGTAAAATGGACTCCCATGGTAAACTGGACGTCCATGGTAAACTGGATTTCAATGGTAAACTGGACTTCCATGGTGACCTGGACTTCCATGGTAAACTGGATTTTAATGGTAAACTGGACTTCCATGGTAAACTGGACTACCATGGTGAACTGGACATCCATGGTGAACTGGATTTTTACGGTAAACTGGACTTCCATGGTTAAATGGACTCCCATGGTAAAATGGATTTCCATGGTAAACTGGACTTCCATGGTAAACTGGATGTCCATGGTAAACTGGATTTCCATGGTGACCTGGACTTCCATGGTAAACTGGACTTCCATGGTAAATTGGACGTCCATGGTAAACTGGATTTCAATGGTAAACTGGACTTCCATGGTGACCTGGATTTCCATGGTAAACTGGATTTTCATGGAAAACTGGACTACCATGGTGAACTGGACTTCCATGGTGAACTGGATTTTTATGGTAAACTGGACTTTCATGGTGAACTGGACTTCCATGGTAAACTGGACCTTCATGGTGAACTGGATTTACATCGTAAACTGGACTCGCATGGTAAACTGTATTTCCATGGTAAACTGGACTTCCATGGTAAACTGGACGTCAATGGTAAACTGAATTTCAATCGTAAACTGGATTTCAATGGTAAACTGTACTTCCATGGTGACCTGGACTTCCATGGTAAACTGGATTTTCATGGTAAACTGGCCTACCATTGTGAACTAGACTTCCATGGTGAACTGGATTTTTATGGTAAACTGGACTTCCATGGTAAAATGGACTCCCATGGTAAACTGGACGTCCATGGTGAACTGGATTTCAATGGTAAACTGGACTTCTATGGTGACCTGGACTTCCATGGTAAACTGGATTTTCATGGTAAACTGGACTTCCATGGTAAACTGGACTACCATTGTGAAATGGACTTCCATGGTGAACTGGATTTTTATGGTAAACTTGACTTCCATGGTAAAATGGACTTCCATGGTAAACTGGACCTCCATGGTGAACTGGATTTACATCGTAAACTGGACTACCACGATAAACTGGACGTCCATGGCAAACTGGATTTCAATGGTAAACTGGACTTCCATGGTGACCTGGACTTCCATGGTAAACTGGATTTTCATGGTAAACTGGACTTCCATGGTAAACTGGACTACCATTGTGAACTGGACTTCCATGGTGAACTGGATTTTTATGGTAAACTGGACTTCCATGGTAAAATGGACTCCCATGGTAAACTGGACGTCCATGGTAAACTGGATTTCAATGGTAAACTGGACTTCCATGGTGACCTGGACTTCCATGGTAAACTGGATTTTCATGGTAAACTGGACTTCCATGGTAAACTGGACTACCATGGTGAACTGGACATCCATGGTGAACTGGATTTTTACGGTAAACTGGACTTCCATGGTTAAATGGACTCCCATGGTAAACTGGATTTCCATGGTAAACTGGACTTCCATGGTAAACTGGACGTCCATGGTAAACTGGATTTCCATGGTGACCTGGACTTCCATGGTAAACTGGACTTCCATGGTAAATTGGACGTCCATGGTAAACTGGATTTCAATGGTAAACTGGACTTCCATGGTGACCTGGACTTCCATGGTAAACTGGATTTTCATGGTAAACTGGACTACCATGGTGAACTGGACTTCCATGGTGAACTGGATTTTTATGGTAAACTGGACTTTCATGGTGAACTGGACTTCCATGGTAAACTGGACCTTCATGGTGAACTGGATTTACATCGTAAACTGGACTCGCATGGTAAACTGGATTTCCATGGTAAACTGGACTTCCATGGTAAACTGGACGTCAATGGTAAACTGAATTTCAATCGTAAACTGGATTTCAATGGTAAACTGGACTTCCATGGTGACCTGGACTTCCATGGTAAACTGGATTTTCATGGTAAACTGGACTAGCATGGTGAACTGGACTTCCATGGTGAATTGGATTTCCATGGTAAACTGGATTTTCATGGTAAACTGGACTTCCATGGTAAACTGGATTTCCATAGTAAACTGGATTTCCATGGTAAATTTGACTTCCATGATTGCCTGGACTTCCATGGTAAACTGGACTCCAATAGTAAACTGGATTTCCATGGTAAACTGGACTTCCATAGTAAACTGGACTCCCATGGTAAACTGGATTTCCATGGTAAACTGGACTTCAATGGTAAACTGGATTTCCATGGTAAACTGGACTCCCATGGTAAACTGGACTCCCATGGTAAACTGGACTTCCAAGGTAAACTGGATTTCCATGGTAAACTGGACTTCCATGGTAAACTGGACGTCCATGGTAAACTGGATTTCCATGGTAAACGGGACTCCATGGTGAACTGAACTCCCATGGTAAACTGGATTTCCATGGTAAACTGGACTTCCATGGTAAATTGGACGTCCATGGTAAACTGGATTTCAATGGTAAACTGGACTTCCATGGTGACCTGGATTTCCATGGTAAACTGGACTCCCATGGTAAACTGGACTCCCATGGTAAACTGGACTTCCAAGGTAAACTGGATTTCCATGGTAAACTGGACTTCCATGGTAAACTGGACGTCCATGTTAAACTGGATTTCCATGGTAAACGGGACTCCATGGTGAACTGAACTCCCATGGTAAACTGGATTTCCATGGTAAACTGGACTTCCATGGTAAATTGGACGTCCATGGTAAACTGGATTTCAATGGTAAACTGGACTTCCATGGTGACCTGGACTTCCATGGTAAACTGGATTTTCATGGTAAACTGGACTTCCATAGTAAATTGGACTACCATGGTGAACTGGACTTCCATGGTGAACTGGACATCCATGGTAAACTCTATTTTCATGGTAAACTGGACTTCCATGGTAAACTGGACTTCCATGGTAAACTGGATTTCAATGGTAAACTGGACTTCCATGGTGACCTGGACTTCCATGGTAAACTGGATTTTCATGGTAAACTGGACTTCCATGGTAAACTGGACTACCATTGTGAACTGGACTTCCATGGTGAACTGGATTTTTATGGTAAACTGGACTTCCATGGTAAAATGGACTCCCATGGTAAACTGGACGTCCATGGTAAACTGGATTTCAATGGTAAACTGGACTTCCATGGTGACCTGGACTTCCATGGTAAACTGGATTTTAATGGTAAACTGGACTTCCATGGTAAACTGTACTACCATGGTGAACTGGACATCCATGGTGAACTGGATTTTTACGGTAAACTGGACTTCCAGGGTTAAATGGACTCCCATGGTAAAATGGATTTCCATGGTAAACTGGACTTCCATGGTAAACTGGATGTCCATGGTAAACTGGATTTCCATGGTGACCTGGACTTCCATGGTAAACTGGACTTCCATGGTAAATTGGACGTCCATGGTAAACTGGATTTCAATGGTAAACTGGACTTCCATGGTGACCTGGATTTCCATGGTAAACTGGATTTTCATGGAAAACTGGACTACCATGGTGAACTGGACTTCCATGGTGAACTGGATTTTTATGGTAAACTGGACTTTCATGGTGAACTGGACTTCCATGGTAAACTGGACCTTCATGGTGAACTGGATTTACATCGTAAACTGGACTCGCATGGTAAACTGTATTTCCATGGTAAACTGGACTTCCATGGTAAACTGGACGTCAATGGTAAACTGAATTTCAATCGTAAACTGGATTTCAATGGTAAACTGTACTTCCATGGTGACCTGGACTTCCATGGTAAACTGGATTTTCATGGTAAACTGGCCTACCATTGTGAACTAGACTTCCATGGTGAACTGGATTTTTATGGTAAACTGGACTTCCATGGTAAAATGGACTCCCATGGTAAACTGGACGTCCATGGTGAACTGGATTTCAATGGTAAACTGGACTTCTATGGTGACCTGGACTTCCATGGTAAACTGGATTTTCATGGTAAACTGGACTTCCATGGTAAACTGGACTACCATTGTGAAATGGACTTCCATGGTGAACTGGATTTTTATGGTAAACTTGACTTCCATGGTAAAATGGACTTCCATGGTAAACTGGACCTCCATGGTGAACTGGATTTACATCGTAAACTGGACTACCACGATAAACTGGACGTCCATGGCAAACTGGATTTCAATGGTAAACTGGACTTCCATGGTGACCTGGACTTCCATGGTAAACTGGATTTTCATGGTAAACTGGACTTCCATGGTAAACTGGACTACCATTGTGAACTGGACTTCCATGGTGAACTGGATTTTTATGGTAAACTGGACTTCCATGGTAAAATGGACTCCCATGGTAAACTGGACGTCCATGGTAAACTGGATTTCAATGGTAAACTGGACTTCCATGGTGACCTGGACTTCCATGGTAAACTGGATTTTCATGGTAAACTGGAATTCCATGGTAAACTGGACTACCATGGTGAACTGGACATCCATGGTGAACTGGATTTTTACGGTAAACTGGACTTCCATGGTTAAATGGACTCCCATGGTAAACTGGATTTCCATGGTAAACTGGACTTCCATGGTAAACTGGACGTCCATGGTAAACTGGATTTCCATGGTGACCTGGACTTCCATGGTAAACTGGACTTCCATGGTAAATTGGACGTCCATGGTAAACTGGATTTCAATGGTAAACTGGACTTCCATGGTGACCTGGACTTCCATGGTAAACTGGATTTTCATGGTAAACTGGACTACCATGGTGAACTGGACTTCCATGGTGAACTGGATTTTTATGGTAAACTGGACTTTCATGGTGAACTGGACTTCCATGGTAAACTGGACCTTCATAGTGAACTGGATTTACATCGTAAACTGGACTCGCATGGTAAACTGGATTTCCATGGTAAACTGGACTTCCATGGTAAACTGGACGTCAATGGTAAACTGAATTTCAATCGTAAACTGGATTTCAATGGTAAACTGGACTTCCATGGTGACCTGGACTTCCATGGTAAACTGGATTTTCATGGTAAACTGGCCTACCATTGTGAACTAGACTTCCATGGTGAACTGGATTTTTATGGTAAACTGGACTTCCATGGTAAAATGGACTCCCATGGTAAACTGGACGTCCATGGTGAACTGGACTTCCATGGTGAACTGGATTTTTATGGTAAACTGGATTTTCATGGTAAACTGGACTTCCATGGTAAACTGGACTACCATTGTGAACTGGACTTCCATGGTGAACTGGATTTTTATGGTAAACTTGACTTCCATGGTAAAATGGACTTCCATGGTAAACTGGACCTCCATGGTGAACTGGATTTACATCGTAAACTGGACTCGCATGGTAAACTGGATTTCCATGGAAAACTGGACTACCACGATAAACTGGACGTCCATGGCAAACTGGATTTCAATGGTAAACTGGACTTCCATGGTGACCTGGACTTCCATGGTAAACTGGATTTTCATGGTAAACTGGACTTCCATGGTAAACTGGACTACCATGGTGAACTGGACTTCCATGGTGAACTGGAGTTCCATGGTAAACTGGACGTCAATGGTGAACTGGATTTCCATCGTAAACTGGACTCGCATGGTAAACTGGTTTTCCATGGTAAATTAGACTCCCATGGTAAACTGGACTTCCATGGTAAACTGGACTCCCATGGTAAACTGGATTTCCATGGTAAACTGGATTTCCATGGTAAACTGGACTCCCATGGTAAACTGGACTTCCATGGTAAACTGGACTCCCATGGTAAAGTAGATTTCCATAGTGAACTGGACTTCCATGGTAAACTGGACGTCCATGGTGAACTGGATTTCCATCGTAAACTGGACTCGCATGGTAAACTGGATTTCCATGGTAAACTGGACTTCCATGGTAAACTGGACTCCATGGTGAACTGAACTCCCATTGTAAACTGGATTTCCATGGTAAACTGGACTTCCATGGTAAACTGGATTTTCATGGTAAACTGGACTTCCATGGTAAACTGGACTACCATGGTGAACTGGACTTCCATGGTGAACTGGATTTTTATGGTAAACTGGACTTTCATGGTGAACTGGACTTCCATGGTAAACTGGACCTTAATGGTGAACTGGATTACCATCGTAAACTGGACTCGCATGGTAAACTGGATTTCCATGGTAAACTGGACTTCCATGGTAAACTGGACGTCCATGGTAAACTGGATTTCAATGGTAAACTGGACTTCCATGGTGACCTGGACTTCCATGGTAAATGGATTTTCATGGTAAACTGGACTACCATGGTGAACTGGACTTCCATGGTGAACTGGATTTTTATGGTAAACTGGACTTTCATGGTGAACTGGACTTCCATGGTAAACTGGACCTTCATGGTGAACTGGATTTACATCATAAACTGGACTCGCATGGTAAACTGGATTTCCATGGTAAACTGGACTTCCATGGTGACCTGGACTTCCATGGTAAACTGGATTTTCATGGTAAATTGGACTACCATTGTGAACTAGACTTCCATGGTGAACTGGATTTTTATGGTAAACTGGACTTCCATGGTAAAATGGACTCCCATGGTAAACTGGACGTCCATGGTAAACTGGATTTCATTGGTAAACTGGACTTCTATGGTGACCTGGACTTCCATGGTAAACTGGATTTTCATGGTAAACTGGACTTCCATGGTAAACTGGACTGCCATGGTGAACTGGACTTTCATGGTGAACTGGATTTTTATGGTAAACTTGACTTCCGTGGTAAAATGGACTCCCATGGTAAACTGGACCTCCATGGTGAACTGGATTTACATCGTAAACTGGACTCGCATGGTAAACTGGATTTTCATGGTAAACTGGACTACCATTGTGAACTAGACTTCCATGGTAAACTGGACGTCCATGGTAAACTGGATTTCCATGGTGACCTGGACTTCCATGGTAAAATGGACTCCCATGGTAAACTGGATTTCCATGGTAAACGGGACTCCATGGTGAACTGAACTCCGATGGTAAACTGGATTTCCATGGTAAACTGGATTTTAATGGTAAACTGGACTTGCATGGTGACCTGGACTTCCATGGTAAACTGGATTTTCATGGTAAACTGCACTTCCAGGGTAAACTGGACTTCCATGGTAAACTGGACTTCCATGGTAAACTGGACGTCCATGGTAAACTGGATTTCCATGGTGACCTGGACTTCCATGGTAAAATGGACTCCCATGGTAAACAGGATTTCCATGGTAAACGGGACTCCATGGTGAACTGAACTCCCATGGTAAACTGGATTTCCATGGTAAACTGGACTTCCATGGTAAACTGGACGTCCATGGTAAACTGGATTTTAATGGTAAACTGGACTTGCGTGGTGACCTGGACTTCCATGGTAAACTAGATTTTCATGGTAAACTGGACTTCCAGGGTAAACTGGACTACTATGGTGAACGGACTTCCATGGTGAACTGGATTTTTATGGTAAACTGAACTTCCATGGTAAAATGGACTTCCATGGTAAACTGGACCTCTATGGTGAACTGTATTTACATCGTAAACTGGACTCGCATGATAAACTGGATTTCCATGGTAAACTGGACTTCCATGGTAAATTGGACGTCCATGGTAAACTGGATTTCAATGGGAAACTGGACTTCCATGGTGACCTGGACTTCCATGGTAAACTGGATTTTCATGGTAAACTGGACTACCATGGTGAACTGGACTTCCATGGTGAACTGGATTTCCATGGTAAACTGGATTTTCATGGTAAACTGGACTTCCAAGGTAAACTGGATTTCCATGGTAAACTGGATTTCCATGGTAAATTTGACTTCCATGATGGCCTGGACTTCCATGGTAAACTGGACTCCCATGGTAAACTGGATTTCCATGGTAAACTGGACTTCCATGGTAAACTGGACTCCCATGGTAAACTGGATTTCCATGGTAAACTGGACTTCCATGGTAAACTGGACGTCCATGGTAAACTGGATTTCCATGGTGACCTGGATTTCCATGGTAAACTGGACTCCCATGAAAAACTGGACTCCCATGGTAAACTGGACTTCCATGGTAAATTGGACGTCCATGGTAAACTGGATTTCAATGGGAAACTGGACTTCCATGGTGACCTGGACTTCCATGGTAAACTGGATTTTCATGGTAAACTGGACTACCATGGTGAACTGGACTTCCATGGTGAACTGGATTTTCATGTTAAACTGGATTTTCATGGTAAACTGGACTTCCATGGTAAACTGGATTTCCATGGTAAACTGGATTTCCATGGTAAATTTGACTTCCATGATTGCCTGGACTTTCATGGTAAACTGTACTCCCATAGTAAACTGGATTTCCATGGTAAACTGGACTTCCATGGTAAACTGGACTACCATTGTGAACTGGACTTCCATGGTGAACTGGATTTTTATGGTAAACTGGACTTCCCTGGTAAAATGGACTCCCATGGTAAACTGGACGTCCATGGTAAACTGGATTTCAATGGTAAACTGGACTTCCATGGTGACCTGGACTTCCATGGTAAACTGGATTTTCATGGTAAACTGGATTTTCATGGTAAACTGGACTTCCATGGTAAACTGGACTACCATGGTGAACTGGACATCCATGGTGAACTGGATTTTTACGGTAAACTGGACTTCCATGGTTAAATGGACTCCCATAGTAAACTGGATTTCCATGGTAAACTGGACTTCCATGGTAAACTGGACGTCCATGGTAAACTGGATTTCCATGGTGACCTGGACTTCCATGGTAAACTGGACTTCCATGGTAAATTGGACGTCCATGGTAAACTGGATTTCAATGGTAAACTGGACTTCCATGGTGACCTGGACTTCCATGGTAAACTGGATTTTCATGGTAAACTGGACTACCATGGTGAACTGGACTTCCATGGTGAACTGGATTTTTATGGTAAACTGGACTTTCATGGTGAACTGGACTTCCATGGTAAACTGGACCTTCATGGTGAACTGGATTTACATCGTAAACTGGACTCGCATGGTAAACTGGATTTCCATGGTAAACTGGACTTCCATGGTAAACTGGATTTTCATGGTAAACTGGCCTACCATTGTGAACTGGACTTCCATGGTGAACTGGACTTCCATGGTAAATTGGACGTCCATGGTAAACTGGATTTCAATGGGAAACTGGACTTCCATGGTGACCTGGACTTCCATGGTAAACTGGATTTTCATGGTAAACTGGATTTTCATGGTAAACTGGACTTCCATGGTAAACTGGACTACCATGGTGAACTGGACATCCATGGTGAACTGGATTTTTACGGTAAACTGGACTTCCATGGTTAAATGGACTCCCATAGTAAACTGGATTTCCATGGTAAACTGGACTTCCATGGTAAACTGGACGTCCATGGTAAACTGGATTTCCATGGTGACCTGGACTTCCATGGTAAACTGGACTTCCATGGTAAATTGGACGTCCATGGTAAACTGGATTTCAATGGTAAACTGGACTTCCATGGTGACCTGGACTTCCATGGTAAACTGGATTTTCATGGTAAACTGGACTACCATGGTGAACTGGACTTCCATGGTGAACTGGATTTTTATGGTAAACTGGACTTTCATGGTGAACTGGACTTCCATGGTAAACTGGACCTTCATGGTGAACTGGATTTACATCGTAAACTGGACTCGCATGGTAAACTGGATTTCCATGGTAAACTGGACTTCCATGGTAAACTGGATTTTCATGGTAAACTGGCCTACCATTGTGAACTGGACTTCCATGGTGAACTGGACTTCCATGGTAAATTGGACGTCCATGGTAAACTGGATTTCAATGGGAAACTGGACTTCCATGGTGACCTGGACTTCCATGGTAAACTGGATTTTCATGGTAAACTGGACTACCATGGTGAACTGGACTTCCATGGTGAACTGGATTTCCATGGTAAACTGGATTTTCATGGTAAACTGGACTTCCATGGTAAACTGGATTTCCATGGTAAACTGGATTTCCATGGTAAATTTGACTTCCATGATTGCCTGGACTTCCATGGTAAACTGGACTCCCATAGTAAACTGGATTTCCATGGTAAACTGGACTTCCATGGTAAACTGGACTACCATTGTGAACTGGACTTCCATGGTGAACTGGATTTTTATGGTAAACTGGACTTCCATGGTAAAATGGACTCCCATGGTAAACTGGACGTCCATGGTAAACTGGATTTCAATGGTAAACTGGACTTCCATGGTGACCTGGACTTCCATGGTAAACTGGATTTTCATGGTAAACTGGATTTTCATGGTAAACTGGACTTCCATGGTAAACTGGACTACCATGGTGAACTGGACATCCATGGTGAACTGGATTTTTACGGTAAACTGGACTTCCATGGTTAAATGGACTCCCATGGTAAACTGGATTTCCATGGTAAACTGGACTTCCATGGTAAACTGGACTTCCATGGTAAACTGGACGTCAATGGTAAACTGAATTTCAATCGTAAACTGGATTTCAATGGTAAACTGGACTTCCATGGTGACCTGGACTTCCATGGTAAACTGGATTTTCATGGTAAACTGGCCTACCATTGTGAACTAGACTTCCATGGTGAACTGGATTTTTATGGTAAACTGGACTTCCATGGTAAAATGGACTCCCATGGTAAACTGGACGTCCATGGTGAACTGGATTTCAATGGTAAACTGGACTTCTATGGTGACCTGGACTTCCATGGTAAACTGGATTTTCATGGTAAACTGGACTTCCATGGTAAACTGGACTACCATTGTGAAATGGACTTTCATGGTGAACTGGATTTTTATGGTAAACTTGACTTCCATGGTAAAATGGACTTCCATGGTAAACTGGACCTCCATGGTGAACTGGATTTAGATCGTAAACTGGACTCGCATGGTAAACTGGATTTCCATGCTAAACTGGACTACCACGATAAACTGGACGTCCATGGCAAACTGGATTTCAATGGTAAACTGGACTTCCATGGTGACCTGGACTTCCATGGTAAACTGGATTTTCATGGTAAACTGGACTTCCATGGTAAACTGGACTACCATTGTGAACTGGACTTCCATGGTGAACTGGATTTTTATGGTAAACTGGACTTCCATGGTAAAATGGACTCCCATGGTAAACTGGACGTCCATGGTAAACTGGATTTCAATGGTAAACTGGACTTCCATGGTGACCTGGACTTCCATGGTAAACTGGATTTTCATGGTAAACTGGACTTCCATGGTAAACTGGACTACCATGGTGAACTGGACTTCCATGGTGAACTGGATTTTTACGGTAAACTGGACTTCCATGGTTAAATGGACTCCCATGGTAAACTGGATTTCCATGGTAAACTGGACTTCCATGGTAAACTGGACGTCCATGATAAACTGGATTTCCATGGTGACCTGGACTTCCATGGTAAACTGGACTTCCATGGTAAATTGGACGTCCATGGTAAACTGGATTTCAATGGTAAACTGGACTTCCATGGTGACCTGGACTTCCATGGTAAACTGGATTTTCATGGTAAACTGGACTACCATGGTGAACTGGACTTCCATGGTGAACTGGATTTTTATGGTAAACTGGACTTTCATGGTGAACTGGACTTTCATGGTGAACTGGACTTCCATGGTAAACTGGACCTTCATGGTGAACTGGATTTACATCGTAAACTGGACTTCCATGGTAAACTGGACTACCATGGTGAACTGGACATCCATGGTGAACTGGATTTTTACGGTAAACTGGACTTCCATGGTTAAATGGACTCCCATGGTAAACTGGATTTCCATGGTAAACTGGACTTCCATGGTAAACTGGACTTCCATGGTAAACTGGACGTCAATGGTAAACTGAATTTCAATCGTAAACTGGATTTCAATGGTAAACTGGACTTCCATGGTGACCTGGACTTCCATGGTAAACTGGATTTTCATGGTAAACTGGCCTACCATTGTGAACTAGACTTCCATGGTGAACTGGATTTTTATGGTAAACTGGACTTCCATGGTAAAATGGACTCCCATGGTAAACTGGACGTCCATGGTGAACTGGATTTCAATGGTAAACTGGACTTCTATGGTGACCTGGACTTCCATGGTAAACTGGATTTTCATGGTAAACTGGACTTCCATGGTAAACTGGACTACCATTGTGAAATGGACTTTCATGGTGAACTGGATTTTTATGGTAAACTTGACTCCATGGTAAAATGGACTTCCATGGTAAACTGGACCTCCATGGTGAACTGGATTTACATCGTAAACTGGACTCGCATGGTAAACTGGATTTCCATGCTAAACTGGACTACCACGATAAACTGGACGTCCATGGCAAACTGGATTTCAATGGTAAACTGGACTTCCATGGTGACCTGGACTTCCATGGTAAACTGGATTTTCATGGTAAACTGGACTTCCATGGTAAACTGGACTACCATTGTGAACTGGACTTCCATGGTGAACTGGATTTTTATGGTAAACTGGACTTCCATGGTAAAATGGACTCCCATGGTAAACTGGACGTCCATGGTAAACTGGATTTCAATGGTAAACTGGACTTCCATGGTGACCTGGACTTCCATGGTAAACTGGATTTTCATGGTAAACTGGACTTCCATGGTAAACTGGACTACCATGGTGAACTGGACTTCCATGGTGAACTGGATTTTTACGGTAAACTGGACTTCCATGGTTAAATGGACTCCCATGGTAAACTGGATTTCCATGGTAAACTGGACTTCCATGGTAAACTGGACGTCCATGATAAACTGGATTTCCATGGTGACCTGGACTTCCATGGTAAACTGGACTTCCATGGTAAATTGGACGTCCATGGTAAACTGGATTTCAATGGTAAACTGGACTTCCATGGTGACCTGGACTTCCATGGTAAACTGGATTTTCATGGTAAACTGGACTACCATGGTGAACTGGACTTCCATGGTGAACTGGATTTTTATGGTAAACTGGACTTTCATGGTGAACTGGACTTTCATGGTGAACTGGACTTCCATGGTAAACTGGACCTTCATGGTGAACTGGATTTACATCGTAAACTGGACTCGCATGGTAAACTGGATTTCCATGGTAAACTGGACTTCCATGGTAAACTGGACGTCAATGGTAAACTGAATTTCAATCGTAAACTGGATTTCAATGGTAAACTGGACTTCCATGGTGACCTGGACTTCCATGGTAAACTGGATTTTCATGGTAAACTGGCCTACCATTGTGAACTAGACTTCCATGGTGAACTGGATTTTTATGGTAAACTGGACTTCCATGGTAAAATGGACTCCCATGGTAAACTGGACGTCCATGGTGAACTGGACTTCCATGGTGAACTGGATTTTTATGGTAAACTGGATTTTCATGGTAAACTGGACTTCCATGGTAAACTGGACTACCATTGTGAACTGGACTTCCATGGTGAACTGGATTTTTATGGTAAACTTGACTTCCATGGTAAAATGGACTTCCATGGTAAACTGGACCTCCATGGTGAACTGGATTTACATCGTAAACTGGACTCGCATGGTAAACTGGATTTCCATGGTAAACTGGACTACCACGATAAACTGGACGTCCATGGCAAACTGGATTTCAATGGTAAACTGGACTTCCATGGTGACCTGGACTTCCATGGTAAACTGGATTTTCATGGTAAACTGGACTTCCATGGTAAACTGGACTACCATGGTGAACTGGACTTCCATGGTGAACTGGACTTCCATGGTAAACTGGACGTCAATGGTGAACTGGATTTCCATCGTAAACTGGACTCGCATGGTAAACTGGACTCCCATGGTAAACTGGATTTCCATGGTAAACTGGATTTCCATGGTAAACTGGACTCCCATGGTAAACTGGACTTCCATGGTAAACTGGACTCCCATGGTAAAGTAGATTTCCATAGTGAACTGGACTTCCATGGTAAACTGGACGTCCATGGTGAACTGGATTTCCATCGTAAACTGGACTCGCATGGTAAACTGGATTTCCATGGTAAACTGGACTTCCATGGTAAACTGGACTCCATGGTGAACTGAACTCCCATTGTAAACTGGATTTCCATGGTAAACTGGACTTCCATGGTAAACTGGATTTTCATGGTAAACTGGACTTCCATGGTAAACTGGACTACCATGGTGAACTGGACTTCCATGGTGAACTGGATTTTTATGGTAAACTGGACTTTCATGGTGAACTGGACTTCCATGGTAAACTGGACCTTCATGGTGAACTGGATTTACATCGTAAACTGGACTCGCATGGTAAACTGGATTTCCATGGTAAACTGGACTACCATTGTGAACTAGACTTCCATGGTGAACTGGATTTTTACGGTAAACTGGACTTCCATGGTAAAATGGACTCCCATGGTAAACTGGACGTCCATGGTAAACTGGATTTCAATGGTAAACTGGTCTTCTATGGTGACCTGGACTTCCATGGTAAACTGGATTTTCATGGTAAACTGGACTTCCATGGTAAACTGGACTGCCATGGTGAACTGGACTTCCATGGTGAACTGGATTTTTATGGTAAACTTGACTTCCGTGGTAAAATGGACTCCCATGGTAAACTGGACCTCCATGGTGAACTGGATTTACATCGTAAACTGGACTCGCATGGTAAACTGGATTTTCATGGTAAACTGGACTACCATTGTGAACTAGACTTCCATGGTAAACTGGACTCCCATAGTAAACTGGATTTCCATGGTAAACTGGACTTCCATGGTAAACTGGACTACCATTGTGAACTGGACTTCCATGGTGAACTGGATTTTTATGGTAAACTGGACTTCCATGGTAAAATGGACTCCCATGGTAAACTGGACGTCCATGGTAAACTGGATTTCAATGGTAAACTGGACTTCCATGGTGACCTGGACTTCCATGGTAAACTGGATTTTCATGGTAAACTGGATTTTCATGGTAAACTGGACTTCCATGGTAAACTGGACTACCATGGTGAACTGGACATCCATGGTGAACTGGATTTTTACGGTAAACTGGACTTCCATGGTTAAATGGACTCCCATGGTAAACTGGATTTCCATGGTAAACTGGACTTCCATGGTAAACTGGACGTCCATGGTAAACTGGATTTCCATGGTGACCTGGACATCCATGGTAAACTGGACTTCCATGGTAAATTGGACGTCCATGGTAAACTGGATTTCAATGGTAAACTGGACTTCCATGGTGACCTGGACTTCCATGGTAAACTGGATTTTCATGGTAAACTGGACTACCATGGTGAACTGGACTTCCATGGTGAACTGGATTTTTATGGTAAACTGGACTTTCATGGTGAACTGGACTTCCATGGTAAACTGGACCTTCATGGTGAACTGGATTTACATCGTAAACTGGACTCGCATGGTAAACTGGATTTCCATGGTAAACTGGACTTCCATGGTAAACTGGACGTCAATGGTAAACTGAATTTCAATCGTAAACTGGATTTCAATGGTAAACTGGACTTCCATGGTGACCTGGACTTCCATGGTAAACTGGATTTTCATGGTAAACTGGCCTACCATTGTGAACTAGACTTCCATGGTGAACTGGATTTTTATGGTAAACTGGACTTCCATGGTAAAATGGACTCCCATGGTAAACTGGACGTCCATGGTGAACTGGATTTCAATGGTAAACTGGACTTCTATGGTGACCTGGACTTCCATGGTAAACTGGATTTTCATGGTAAACTGGACTTCCATGGTAAACTGGACTACCATTGTGAAATGGACTTCCATGGTGAACTGGATTTTTATGGTAAACTTGACTTCCATGGTAAAATGGACTTCCATGGTAAACTGGACCTCCATGGTGAACTGGATTTACATCGTAAACTGGACTCGCATGGTAAACTGGATTTCCATGGTAAACTGGACTACCACGATAAACTGGACGTCCATGGCAAACTGGATTTCAATGGTAAACTGGACTTCCATGGTGACCTGGACTTCCATGGTAAACTGGATTTTCATGGTAAACTGGACTTCCATGGTAAACTGGACTACCATTGTGAACTGGACTTCCATGGTGAACTGGATTTTTATGGTAAACTGGACTTCCATGGTAAAATGGACTCCCATGGTAAACTGGACGTCCATGGTAAACTGGATTTCAATGGTAAACTGGACTTCCATGGTGACCTGGACTTCCATGGTAAACTGGATTTTCATGGTAAACTGGACTTCCATGGTAAACTGGACTACCATGGTGAACTAGACTTCCATGGTGAACTGGATTTTTATGGTAAACTGGACTTCCATGGTTAAATGGACTCCCATGGTAAACTGGATTTCCATGGTAAACTGGACTTCCATGGTAAACTGGACGTCCATGGTAAACTGGATTTCCATGGTGACCTGGACTTCCATGGTAAACTGGACTTCCATGGTAAATTGGACGTCCATGGTAAACTGGATTTCAATGGTAAACTGGACTTCCATGGTGACCTGGACTTCCATGGTAAACTGGATTTTCATGGTAAACTGGACTACCATGGTGAACTGGACTTCCATGGTAAACTGGACCTTCATGGTGAACTGGATTTACATCGTAAACTGGACTCGCATGGTAAACTGCATTTCCATGGTAAACTGGACTTCCATGGTAAACTGGACGTCAATGGTAAACTGAATTTCAATCGTAAACTGGATTTCAATGGTAAACTGGACTTCCATGGTGACCTGGACTTCCATGGTAAACTGGATTTTCATGGTAAACTGGCCTACCATTGTGAACTAGACTTCCATGGTGAACTGGATTTTTATGGTAAACTGGACTTCCATGGTAAAATGGACTCCCATGGTAAACTGGACGTCCATGGTGAACTGGACTTCCATGGTGAACTGGATTTTTATGGTAAACTGGATTTTCATGGTAAACTGGACTTCCATGGTAAACTGGACTACCATTGTGAACTGGACTTCCATGGTGAACTGGATTTTTATGGTAAACTTGACTTCCATGGTAAAATGGACTTCCATGGTAAACTGGACCTCCATGGTGAACTGGATTTACATCGTAAACTGGACTCGCATGGTAAACTGGATTTCCATGGTAAACTGGACTACCACGATAAACTGGACGTCCATGGCAAACTGGATTTCAATGGTAAACTGGACTTCCATGGTGACCTGGACTTCCATGGTAAACTGGATTTTCATGGTAAACTGGACTTCCATGGTAAACTGGACTACCATGGTGAACTGGACTTCCATGGTGAACTGGACTTCCATGGTAAACTGGACGTCAATGGTGATCTGGATTTCCATCGTAAACTGGACTCGCATGGTAAACTGGTTTTCCATGGTAAATTGGACTCCCATGGTAAACTGGACTTCCATGGTAAACTGGACTCCCATGGTAAACTGGATTTCCATGGTAAACTGGATTTCCATGGTAAACTGGACTCCCATGGTAAACTGGACTTCCATGGTAAACTGGACTCCCATGGTAAAGTAGATTTCCATAGTGAACTGGACTTCCATGGTAAACTGGACGTCCATGGTGAACTGGATTTCCATCGTAAACTGGACTCGCATGGTAAACTGGATTTCCATGGTAAACTGGACTTCCATGGTAAACTGGACTTCCATGGTAAACTGGATTTTCATGGTAAACTGGACTTCCATGGTAAACTGGACTACCATGGTGAACTGGACTTCCATGGTGAACTGGATTTTTATGGTAAACTGGACTTTCATGGTGAACTGGACTTCCATGGTAAACTGGACCTTCATGGTGAACTGGATTTACATCGTAAACTGGACTCGCATGGTAAACTGGATTTCCATGGTAAACTGGACTACCATTGTGAACTAGACTTCCATGGTGAACTGGATTTTTATGGTAAACTGGACTTCCATGGTAAAATGGACTCCCATGGTAAACTGGACGTCCATGGTAAACTGGATTTCAATGGTAAACTGGACTTCTATGGTGACCTGGACTTCCATGGTAAACTGGATTTTCATGGCAAACTGGACTTCCATGGTAAACTGGACTGCCATGGTGAACTGGACTTCCATGGTGAACTGGATTTTTATGGTAAACTTGACTTCCGTGGTAAAATGGACTCCCATGGTAAACTGGACCTCCATGGTGAACTGGATTTACATCGTAAACTGGACTCGCATGGTAAACTGGATTTTCATGGTAAACTGGACTACCATTGTGAACTAGACTTCCATGGTAAACTGGACGTCCATGGTAAACTGGATTTCCATGGTGACCTGGACTTCCATGGTAAAATGGACTCCCATGGTAAACTGGATTTCCATGGTAAACGGGACTCCATGGTGAACTGAACTCCGATGGTAAACTGGATTTCCATGGTAAACTGGACTTCCATGGTAAACTGGACGTCCATGGTAAACTGGATTTTAATGGTAAACTGGACTTGCATGGTGACCTGGACTTCCATGGTAAACTGGATTCTCATGGTAAACTGGACTTCCAGGGTAAACTGGACTTCCATGGTAAACTGGATTTTCATGGTAAACTGGACTTCCATGGTAAACTGGACTACCATTGTGAACTGGACTTCCATGGTGAACTGGATTTTTATGGTAAACTTGACTTCCATGGTAAAATGGACTTCCATGGTAAACTGGACCTCCATGGTGAACTGGATTTACATCGTAAACTGGACTCGCATGGTAAACTGGATTTCCATGGTAAACTGGACTACCACGATAAACTGGACGTCCATGGCAAACTGGATTTCAATGGTAAACTGGACTTCCATGGTGACCTGGACTTCCATGGTAAACTGGATTTTCATGGTAAACTGGACTTCCATGGTAAACTGGACTACCATGGTGAACTGGACTTCCATGGTGAACTGGACTTCCATGGTAAACTGGACGTCAATGGTGATCTGGATTTCCATCGTAAACTGGACTCGCATGGTAAACTGGTTTTCCATGGTAAATTGGACTCCCATGGTAAACTGGACTTCCATGGTAAACTGGACTCCCATGGTAAACTGGATTTCCATGGTAAACTGGATTTCCATGGTAAACTGGACTCCCATGGTAAACTGGACTTCCATGGTAAACTGGACTCCCATGGTAAAGTAGATTTCCATAGTGAACTGGACTTCCATGGTAAACTGGACGTCCATGGTGAACTGGATTTCCATCGTAAACTGGACTCGCATGGTAAACTGGATTTCCATGGTAAACTGGACTTCCATGGTAAACTGGACTTCCATGGTAAACTGGATTTTCATGGTAAACTGGACTTCCATGGTAAACTGGACTACCATGGTGAACTGGACTTCCATGGTGAACTGGATTTTTATGGTAAACTGGACTTTCATGGTGAACTGGACTTCCATGGTAAACTGGACCTTCATGGTGAACTGGATTTACATCGTAAACTGGACTCGCATGGTAAACTGGATTTCCATGGTAAACTGGACTACCATTGTGAACTAGACTTCCATGGTGAACTGGATTTTTATGGTAAACTGGACTTCCATGGTAAAATGGACTCCCATGGTAAACTGGACGTCCATGGTAAACTGGATTTCAATGGTAAACTGGACTTCTATGGTGACCTGGACTTCCATGGTAAACTGGATTTTCATGGTAAACTGGACTTCCATGGTAAACTGGACTGCCATGGTGAACTGGACTTCCATGGTGAACTGGATTTTTATGGTAAACTTGACTTCCGTGGTAAAATGGACTCCCATGGTAAACTGGACCTCCATGGTGAACTGGATTTACATCGTAAACTGGACTCGCATGGTAAACTGGATTTTCATGGTAAACTGGACTACCATTGTGAACTAGACTTCCATGGTAAACTGGACGTCCATGGTAAACTGGATTTCCATGGTGACCTGGACTTCCATGGTAAAATGGACTCCCATGGTAAACTGGATTTCCATGGTAAACGGGACTCCATGGTGAACTGAACTCCGATGGTAAACTGGATTTCCATGGTAAACTGGACTTCCATGGTAAACTGGACGTCCATGGTAAACTGGATTTTAATGGTAAACTGGACTTGCATGGTGACCTGGACTTCCATGGTAAACTGGATTCTCATGGTAAACTGGACTTCCAGGGTAAACTGGACTTCCATGGTAAACTGGACTTCCATGGTAAACTGGATTTCCATGGTAAACTGGACTTCCATGGTAAACTGGACGTCCATGGGAAACTGGATTTCCATGGTGACCTGGACTTCCATGGTAAAATGGACTCCCATGGTAAACTGGATTTCCATGGTAAACGGGACTCCATGGTGAACTGAACTCCCATGGTAAACTGGATTTCCATGGTAAACTGGACTTCCATGGTAAACTGGACGTCCATGGTAAACTGGATTTTAATGGTAAACTGGACTTGCGTGGTGACCTGGACTTCCATGGTAAACTAGATTTTCATGGTAAACTGGACTTCCAGGGTAAACTGGACTACTATGGTGAACGGACTTCCATGGTGAACTGGATTTTTATGGTAAACTGAACTTCCATGGTAAAATGGACTTCCATGGTAAACTGGACCTCTATGGTGAACTGTATTTACATCGTAAACTGGACTCGCATGATAAACTGGATTTCCATGGTAAACTGGACTTCCATGGTAAATTGGACGTCCATGGTAAACTGGATTTCAATGGGAAACTGGACTTCCATGGTGACCTGGACTTCCATGGTAAACTGGATTTTCATGGTAAACTGGACTACCATGGTAAACTGGACTACCATGGTGAACTGGACTTCCATGGTGAACTGGATTTTTACGGTAAACTGGACTTCCATGGTTAAATGGACTCCCATGGTAAACTGGATTTCCATGGTAAACTGGACTTCCATGGTAAACTGGACGTCCATGGTAAACTGGATTTCCATGGTGTCCTGGACTTCCATGGTAAACTGGACTTCCATGGTAAATTGGACGTCCATGGTAAACTGGATTTCAATGGTAAACTGGATTTCCATGGTGACCTGGACTTCCATGGTAAACTGGATTTTCATGGTAAACTGGACTACCATGGTGAACTGGACTTCCATGGTAAACTGGACCTTCATGGTGAACTGGATTTACATCGTAAACTGGACTCGCATGGTAAACTGGATTTCCATGGTAAACTGGACTTCCATGGTAAACTGGACGTCAATGGTAAACTGAATTTCAATCGTAAACTGGATTTCAATGGTAAACTGGACTTCCATGGTGACCTGGACTTCCATGGTAAACTGGATTTTCATGGTAAACTGGCCTACCATTGTGAACTAGACTTCCATGGTGAACTGGATTTTTATGGTAAACTGGACTTCCATGGTAAAATGGACTCCCATGGTAAACTGGACGTCCATGGTGAACTGGACTTCCATGGTGAACTGGATTTTTATGGTAAACTGGATTTTCATGGTAAACTGGACTTCCATGGTAAACTGGACTACCATTGTGAACTGGACTTCCATGGTGAACTGGATTTTTATGGTAAACTTGACTTCCATGGTAAAATGGACTTCCATGGTAAACTGGACCTCCATGGTGAACTGGATTTACATCGTAAACTGGACTCGCATGGTAAACTGGATTTCCATGGTAAACTGGACTACCACGATAAACTGGACGTCCATGGCAAACTGGATTTCAATGGTAAACTGGACTTCCATGGTGACCTGGACTTCCATGGTAAACTGGATTTTCATGGTAAACTGGACTTCCATGGTAAACTGGACTACCATGGTGAACTGGACTTCCATGGTGAACTGGACTTCCATGGTAAACTGGACGTCAATGGTGATCTGGATTTCCATCGTAAACTGGACTCGCATGGTAAACTGGTTTTCCATGGTAAATTGGACTCCCATGGTAAACTGGACTTCCATGGTAAACTGGACTCCCATGGTAAACTGGATTTCCATGGTAAACTGGATTTCCATGGTAAACTGGACTCCCATGGTAAACTGGACTTCCATGGTAAACTGGACTCCCATGGTAAAGTAGATTTCCATAGTGAACTGGACTTCCATGGTAAACTGGACGTCCATGGTGAACTGGATTTCCATCGTAAACTGGACTCGCATGGTAAACTGGATTTCCATGGTAAACTGGACTTCCATGGTAAACTGGACTCCATGGTGAACTGAACTCCCATTGTAAACTGGATTTCCATGGTAAACTGGACTTCCATGGTAAACTGGATTTTCATGGTAAACTGGACTTCCATGGTAAACTGGACTACCATGGTGAACTGGACTTCCATGGTGAACTGGATTTTTATGGTAAACTGGACTTTCATGGTGAACTGGACTTCCATGGTAAACTGGACCTTCATGGTGAACTGGATTTACATCGTAAACTGGACTCGCATGGTAAACTGGATTTCCATGGTAAACTGGACTACCATTGTGAACTAGACTTCCATGGTGAACTGGATTTTTATGGTAAACTGGACTTCCATGGTAAAATGGACTCCCATGGTAAACTGGACGTCCATGGTAAACTGGATTTCAATGGTAAACTGGACTTCTATGGTGACCTGGACTTCCATGGTAAACTGGATTTTCATGGTAAACTGGACTTCCATGGTAAACTGGACTGCCATGGTGAACTGGACTTCCATGGTGAACTGGATTTTTATGGTAAACTTGACTTCCGTGGTAAAATGGACTCCCATGGTAAACTGGACCTCCATGGTGAACTGGATTTACATCGTAAACTGGACTCGCATGGTAAACTGGATTTTCATGGTAAACTGGACTACCATTGTGAACTAGACTTCCATGGTAAACTGGACGTCCATGGTAAACTGGATTTCCATGGTGACCTGGACTTCCATGGTAAAATGGACTCCCATGGTAAACTGGATTTCCATGGTAAACGGGACTCCATGGTGAACTGAACTCCGATGGTAAACTGGATTTCCATGGTAAACTGGACTTCCATGGTAAACTGGACGTCCATGGTAAATTGGATTTTAATGGTAAACTGGACTTGCATGGTGACCTGGACTTCCATGGTAAACTGGATTCTCATGGTAAACTGGACTTCCAGGGTAAACTGGACTTCCATGGTAAACTGGACTTCCATGGTAAACTGGATTTCCATGGTAAACTGGACTTCCATGGTAAACTGGACGTCCATGGGAAACTGGATTTCCATGGTGACCTGGACTTCCATGGTAAAATGGACTCCCATGGTAAACTGGATTTCCATGGTAAACGGGACTCCATGGTGAACTGAACTCCCATGGTAAACTGGATTTCCATGGTAAACTGGACTTCCATGGTAAACTGGACGTCCATGGTAAACTGGATTTTAATGGTAAACTGGACTTGCGTGGTGACCTGGACTTCCATGGTAAACTAGATTTTCATGGTAAACTGGACTTCCAGGGTAAACTGGACTACTATGGTGAACGAACTTCCATGGTGAACTGGATTTTTATGGTAAACTGAACTTCCATGGTAAAATGGACTTCCATGGTAAACTGGACCTCTATGGTGAACTGTATTTACATCGTAAACTGGACTCGCATGATAAACTGGATTTCCATGGTAAACTGGACTTCCATGGTAAATTGGACGTCCATGGTAAACTGGATTTCAATGGGAAACTGGACTTCCATGGTGACCTGGACTTCCATGGTAAACTGGATTTTCATGGTAAACTGGACTACCATGGTGAACTGGACTTCCATGGTGAACTGGATTTCCATGGTAAACTGGATTTTCATGGTAAACTGGACTTCCAAGGTAAACTGGATTTCCATGGTAAACTGGATTTCCATGGTAAATTTGACTTCCATGATGGCCTGGACTTCCATGGTAAACTGGACTCCCATGGTAAACTGGACTTCCATGGTAAACTGGACTTCCATGGTAAACTGGATTTCCATGGTAAACTGGACTTCCATGGTAAACTGGACGTCCATGGTAAACTGGATTTCCATGGTGACCTGGATTTCCATGGTAAACTGGACTCCCATGAAAAACTGGACTCCCATGGTAAACTGGACTTCCATGGTAAATTGGACGTCCATGGTAAACTGGATTTCAATGGGAAACTGGACTTCCATGGTGACCTGGACTTCCATGGTAAACTGGATTTTCATGGTAAACTGGACTACCATGGTGAACTGGACTTCCATGGTGAACTGGATTTCCATGGTAAACTGGATTTTCATGGTAAACTGGACTTCCATGGTAAACTGGATTTCCATGGTAAACTGGATTTCCATGGTAAATTTGACTTCCATGATTGCCTGGACTTCCATGGTAAACTGGACTCCCATAGTAAACTGGATTTCCATGGTAAACTGGACTTCCATAGTAAACTGGACTCCCATGGTAAACTGGATTTCCATGGTAAACTGGACTTCAATGGTAAACTGGATTTCCATGGTAAACTGGACTCCCATGGTAAACTGGACTCCCATGGTAAACTGGACTTCCAAGGTAAACTGGATTTCCATGGTAAACTGGACTTCCATGGTAAACTGGACGTCCATGGTAAACTGGATTTCAATGGTAAACTGGACTTCTATGGTGACCTGGACTTCCATGGTAAACTGGATTTTCATGGTAAACTGGACTTCCATGGTAAACTGGACTGCCATGGTGAACTGGACTTCCATGGTGAACTGGATTTTTATGGTAAACTTGACTTCCGTGGTAAAATGGATTTTCATGGTAAACTGGACTTCCAGGGTAAACTGGACTTCCATGGTAAACTGGACTTCCATGGTAAACTGGATTTCCATGGTAAACTGGACTTCCATGGTAAACTGGACGTCCATGGGAAACTGGATTTCCATGGTGACCTGGACTTCCATGGTAAAATGGACTCCCATGGTAAACTGGATTTCCATGGTAAACGGGACTCCATGGTGAACTGAACTCCCATGGTAAACTGGATTTCCATGGTAAACTGGACTTCCATGGTAAACTGGACGTCCATGGTAAACTGGATTTTAATGGTAAACTGGACTTGCGTGGTGACCTGGACTTCCATGGTAAACTAGATTTTCATGGTAAACTGGACTTCCAGGGTAAACTGGACTACTATGGTGAACGGACTTCCATGGTGAACTGGATTTTTATGGTAAACTGAACTTCCATGGTAAAATGGACTTCCATGGTAAACTGGACCTCTATGGTGAACTGTATTTACATCGTAAACTGGACTCGCATGATAAACTGGATTTCCATGGTAAACTGGACTTCCATGGTAAATTGGACGTCCATGGTAAACTGGATTTCAATGGGAAACTGGACTTCCATGGTGACCTGGACTTCCATGGTAAACTGGATTTTCATGGTAAACTGGACTACCATAGTGAACTGGACTTCCATGGTGAACTGGATTTCCATGGTAAACTGGATTTTCATGGTAAACTGGACTTCCAAGGTAAACTGGATTTCCATGGTAAACTAGATTTCCATGGTAAATTTGACTTCCATGATGGCCTGGACTTCCATGGTAAACTGGACTCCCATGGTAAACTGGATTTCCATGGTAAACTGGACTTCTATGGTAAACTGGACTCCCATGGTAAACTGGATTTCCATGGTAAACTGGACTTCCATGGTAAACTGGACGTCCATGGTAAACTGGATTTCCATGGTGACCTGGATTTCCATGGTAAACTGGACTCCCATGAAAAACTGGACTCCCATGGTAAACTGGACTTCCATGGTAAATTGGACGTCCATGGTAAACTGGATTTCAATGGGAAACTGGACTTCCATGGTGACCTGGACTTCCATGGTAAACTGGATTTTCATGGTAAACTGGACTACCATGGTGAACTGGACTTCCATGGTGAACTGGATTTCCATGGTAAACTGGATTTTCATGGTAAACTGGACTTCCATGGTAAACTGGATTTCCATGGTAAACTGGATTTCCATGGTAAATTTGACTTCCATGATTGCCTGGACTTCCATGGTAAACTGGACTCCCATAGTAAACTGGATTTCCATGGTAAACTGGACTTTCATAGTAAACTGGACTCCCATGGTAAACTGGATTTCCATGGTAAACTGGACTTCAATGGTAAACTGGATTTCCATGGTAAACTGGACTCCCATGGTAAACTGGACTCCCATGGTAAACTGGACTTCCAAGGTAAACTGGATTTCCATGGTAAACTGGACTTCCATGGTAAACTGGACGTCCATGGTAAACTGGATTTCCATGGTAAACGGGACTCCATGGTGAACTGAACTCCCATGGTAAACTGGATTTCCATGGTAAACTGGACTTCCATGGTAAATTGGACGTCCATGGTAAACTGGATTTCAATGGTAAACTGGACTTCCATGGTGACCTGGATTTCCATGGTAAACTGGACTCCCATGGTAAACTGGACTCCCATGGTAAACTGGACTTCCAAGGTAAACTGGATTTCCATGGTAAACTGGACTTCCATGGTAAACTGGACGTCCATGGTAAACTCGATTTCCATGGTAAACGGGACTCCATGGTGAACTGAACTCCCATGGTAAACTGGATTTCCATGGTAAACTGGACTTCCATGGTAAATTGGACGTCCATGGTAAACTGGATTTCAATGGTAAACTGGACTTCCATGGTGACTTGGACTTCCATGGTAAACTGGATTTTCATGGTAAACTGGACATCCATAGTAAATTGGACTACCATGGTGAACTGGACTTCCATGGTGAACTGGACTTCCATGGTAAACTCTATTTTCATGGTAAACTGGACTTCCATGGTAAACTGGACTTCCATGATAAACTGGACGTCAATGGTAAACTGGATTTCAATGGTAAACTGGACTTCCATGGTGACCTGGACTTCCATGGTAAACTGGATTTTCATGGTAAACTGGACTTCCATGGTAAACTGGACTACCATTGTGAACTGGACTTCCATGGTGAACTGGATTTTTATGGTAAACTGGACTTACATGGTAAAATGGACTCCCATGGTAAACTGGACGTCCATGGTAAACTGGATTTCAATGGTAAACTGGACTTCCATGGTGACCTGGACTTCCATGGTAAACTGGATTTTCATGGTAAACTGGACTTCCATGGTAAACTGGACTACCATGGTGAACTGGACATCCATGGTGAACTGGATTTTTACGGTAAACTGGACTTCCATGGTTAAATGGACTCCCATGGTAAACTGGATTTCCATGGTAAACTGGATGTCCATGGTAAACTGGATTTCCATGGTGACCTGGACTTCCATGGTAAACTGGACTTCCATGGTAAATTGGACGTCCATGGTAAACTGGATTTCAATGGTAAACTGGACTTCCATGGTGACCTGGACTTCCATGGTAAACTGGATTTTCATGGTAAACTGGACTACCATGGTGAACTGGACTTCCATGGTGAACTGGATTTTTATGGTAAACTGTACTTTCATGGTGAACTGGACTTCCATGGTAAACTGGACCTTCATGGTGAACTGGATTTACATCGTAAACTGGACTCGCATGGTAAACTGGATTTCCATGGTAAACTGGACTTCCATGGTAAACTGGACGTCAATGGTAAACTGAATTTCAATCGTAAACTGGATTTCAATGGTAAACTGGACTTCCATGGTGACCTGGACTTCCATGGTAAACTGGATTTTCATGGTAAACTGGCCTACCATTGTGAACTAGACTTCCATGGTGAACTGGATTTTTATGGTAAACTGGACTTCCATGGTAAAATGGACTCCCATGGTAAACTGGACGTCCATGGTGAACTGGATTTCAATGGTAAACTGGACTTCTATGGTGACCTGGACTTCCATGGTAAACTGGATTTTCATGGTAAACTGGACTTCCATGGCAAACTGGACTACCATTGTGAACTGGACTTCCATGGTGAACTGGATTTTTATGGTAAACTTGACATCCATGGTAAAATGGACTTCCATGGTAAACTGGACCTCCATGGTGAACTGGATTTACATCGTAAACTGGACTGGCATGGTAAACTGGATTTCCATGGTAAACTGGACTACCACGATAAATTGGACGTCCATGGCAAACTGGATTTCAATGGTAAACTGGACTTCCATGGTGACCTGGACTTCCATGGTAAACTGGATTTTCATGGTAAACTGGACTTCCATGGTAAACTGGACTACCATTGTGAACTGGACTTCCATGGTGAACTGGATTTTTATGGTAAACTGGACTTCCATGGTAAACTGGACGTCCATGGTAAACTGGATTTCAATGGTAAACTGGACTTCCATGGTGACTTGGACTTCCATGGTAAACTGGATTTTCATGGTAAACTGGACTTCCATGGTAAACTGGACTACCATGGTGAACTGGAGATCCATGGTGAACTGGATTTTTACGGTAAACTGGACGTCCATGGTAAACTGGATTTCCATGGTGACCTGGACTTTCATGGTAAACTGGACTTCCATGGTAAATTGGACGTCCATGGTAAACTGGATTTCAATGGTAAACTGGACTTCCATGGTAAACTGGACTTCCATGGTAAATTGGACGTCCATGGTAAACTGGATTTCAATGGTAAACTGGACTTCCATGGTGACCTGGACTTCCATGGTAAACTGGATTTTCATGGTAAACTGGACTACCATGGTGAACTGGACTTCCATGGTGAACTGGATTTTCATGGTAAACTGGACTTTCATGGTGAACTGGACTTCCATGGTAAACTGGACCTTCATGGTGAACTGGATTTACATCGTAAACTGGACTCGCATGGTAAACTGGATTTCCATGGTAAACTGGACTTCCATGGTAAACTGGACGTCAATGGTAAACTGAATTTCAATCGTAAACTGGATTTCAATGGTAAACTGGACTTCCATGGTGACCTGGACTTCCATGGTAAACTGGATTTTCATGGTAAACTGGCCTACCATTGTGAACTAGACTTCCATGGTGAACTGGATTTTTATGGTAAACTGGACTTCCATGGTAAAATGGACTCCCATGGTAAACTGGACGTCCATGGTGAACTGGATTTCAATGGTAAACTGGACTTCTATGGTGACCTGGACTTCCATGGTAAACTGGATTTTCATGGTAAACTGGACTTCCATGGTAAACTGGACTACCATTGTGAACTGGACTTCCATGGTGAACTGGATTTTTATGGAAAACTTGACTTCCATGGTAAAATGGACTTCCATGGTAAACTGGACCTCCATGGTGAACTGGATTTACATCGTAAACTGGACTCGCATGGTAAACTGGATTTCCATGGTAAACTGGACTAGCACGATAAACTGGACGTCCATGGCAAACTGGATTTCAATGGTAAACTGGACTTCCATGGTGACCTGGACTTCCATGGTAAACTGGATTTTCATGGTAAACTGGACTTCCATGGTAAACTGGACTACCATGGTGAACTGGACTTCCATGGTGAACTGGACTTCCATGGTAAACTGGACGTCAATGGTGAACTGGATTTCCATCGCAAACTGGACTCGCATGGTAAACTGGTTTTCCATGGTAAATTGGACTCCCATGGTAAACTGGACTCCCATGGTAAACTGGATTTCCATGGTAAACTGGATTTCCATGGTAAACTGGACTCCCATGGTAAACTGGACTTCCATGGTAAACTGGACTCCCATGGTAAAGTAGATTTCCATAGTGAACTGGACTTCCATGGTAAACTGGACGTCCATGGTGAACTGGATTTCCATCGTAAACTGGACTCGCATGGTAAACTGGATTTCCATGGTAAACTGGACTTCCATGGTAAACTGGACTCCATGGTGAACTGAACTCCCATTGTAAACTGGATTTCCATGGTAAACTGGACTTCCATGGTAAACTGGATTTTCATGGTAAACTGGACTTCCATGGTAAACTGGACTACCATGGTGAACTGGACTTCCATGGTGAACTGGATTTTTATGGTAAACTGGACTTTCATGGTGAACTGGACTTCCATGGTAAACTGGACCTTCATGGTGAACTGGATTACCATTGTAAACTGGACTCGCATGGTAAACTGGATTTCCATGGTAAACTGGACTTCCATGGTAAACTGGATTTCAATGGTAAACTGGACTTCCATGGTGACCTGGACTTCCATGGTAAATGGATTTTCATGGTAAACTGGACTACCATGGTGAACTGGACTTCCATGGTGAACTGGATTTTTATGGTAAACTGGACTTTCATGGTGAACTGGACTTCCATGGTAAACTGGACCTTCATGGTGAACTGGATTTACATGGTAAACTGGACTCGCATTGTAAACTGGATTTCCATGGTAAACTGGACTTCCATGGTGACCTGGACTTCCATGGTAAATGGATTTTCATGGTAAACTGGACTACCATGGTGAACTGGACTTCCATGGTGAACTGGATTTTTATGGTAAACTGGACTTTCATGGTGAACTGGACTTCCATGGTAAACTGGACCTTCATGGTGAACTGGATTTACATCGTAAACTGGACTCGCATGGTAAACTGGATTTCCATGGTAAACTGGACTCCCATGGTAAACTGGACTCCCATGGTAAACTGGACTTCCATGGTAAACTGGACTTCCATGGTAAACTGGATTTCCATGGTAAACGGGACTCCATGGTGAACTGAACTCCCATGGTAAACTGGATTTCCATGGTAAACTGGACTTCCATGGTAAATTGGACGTCCATGGTAAACTGGATTTCAATGGTAAACTGGACTTCCATGGTGACCTGGATTTACATGGTAAACTGGACTCCCATGGTAAACTTGACTCCCATGGTAAACTGGACTTCCAAGGTAAACTGGATTTCCATGGTAAACTGGACTTCCATGGTAAACTGGACGTCCATGGTAAACTGGATTTCAATGGTAAACGGGACTCCATGGTGAACTGAACTCCCATGGTAAACTGGATTTCCATGGTAAACTGGACTTCCATGGTAAATTGGACGTCCATGGTAAACTGGATTTCAATTGTAAACTGGACTTCCATGGTGACCTGGACTTCCATGGTAAACTGAATTTTCATGGTAAACTGGACTTCCATGGTAAACTGGACTACCATGGTGAACTGGACTTCCATGGTGAACTGGATTTTTATGGTAAACTGGACTTTCATGGTGAACTGGCCTTCCATGGTAAACTGGACCTTCATGGTGAACTGGATTACCATTGTAAACTGGACTCGCATGGTAAACTGGATTTCCATGGTAAACTGGACTTCCATGGTAAACTGGACGTCCATGGTAAACTGGATTTCAATGGTAAACTGGACTTCCATGGTGACCTGGACTTCCATGGTAAATGGATTTTCATGGTAAACTGGACTACCATGGTGAACTGGACTTTCATGGTGAACTGGATTTTTATGGTAAACTGGACTTTCATGGTGAACTGGACTTCCATGGTAAACTGGACCTTCATGTTGAACTGGATTTACATCGTAAACTGGACTCGCATTGTAAACTGGATTTCCATGGTAAACTGGACTTCCATGGTGACCTGGACTTCCATGGTAAATGGATTTTCATGGTAAACTGGACTACCATGGTGAACTGGACTTCCATGGTGAACTGGATTTTTATGGTAAACTGGACTTTCATGGTGAACTGGACTTCCATGGTAAACTGGACCTTCATGGTGAACTGGATTTACATCGTAAACTGGACTCGCATGGTAAACTGGATTTCCATGGTAAACTGGACTTCCATGGTAAACTGGACTTCCATGGTAAACTGGATTTCCATGGTAAACGGGACTCCATGGTGAACTGAACTCCCATGGTAAACTGGATTTCCATGGTAAACTGGACTTCCATGGTAAATTGGACGTCCATGGTAAACTGGATTTCAATGGTAAACTGGACTTCCATGGTGACCTGGATTTCCATGGTAAACTGGACTCCCATGGTAAACTGGACTCCCATGGTAAACTGGACTTCCAAGGTAAACTGGATTTCCATGGTAAACTGGACTTCCATGGTAAACTGGACGTCCATGGTAAACTGGATTTCCATGGTAAACGGGACTCCATGGTGAACTGAACTCCCATGGTAAACTGGATTTCCATGGTAAACTGGACTTCCATGGTAAATTGGACGTCCATGGTAAACTGGATTTCAATGGTAAACTGGACTTCCATGGTGACCTGGACTTCCATGGTAAACTGGATTTTCATGGTAAACTGGACTTCCATAGTAAATTGGACTACCATGGTGAACTGGACTTCCATGGTGAACTGGACTTCCATGGTAAACTCTATTTTCATGGTAAACTGGACTTCCACAGTAAACTGGACTTCCATGGTAAACTGGACATCAATGGTAAACTGGATTTCAATGGTAAACTGGACTTCCATGGTGACCTGGACTTCCATGGTAAACTGGATTTTTATGGTAAACTGGACTTCCATGGTAAACTGGACTACCATTGTGAACTGGACTTCCATGGTGAACTGGATTTTTATGGTAAACTGGACTTCCATGGTAAAATGGACTCCCATGGTAAACTGGACGTCCATGGTAAACTGGATTTCAATGGTAAACTGGACTTCCATGGTGACCTGGACTTCCATGGTAAACTGGATTTTCATGGTAAACTGGACTTCCATGATAAACTGGACTACCATGGTGAACTGGACATCCATGGTGAACTGGATTTTTACGGTAAACTGGACTTCCATGGTTAAATGGACTCCCATGGTAAACTGGATTTCCATGGTAAACTGGACTTCCATGGTAAACTGGACGTCCATGGTAAACTGGATTTCCATGGTAAAATGGACTCCCATGGTAAACTGGACGTCTATGGTGAACTGGATTTCAATGGTAAACTGGACTTCTATGGTGACCTGGACTTCCATGGTAAACTGGATTTTCATGGTAAACTGGACTTCCATGGTAAACTGGACTACCATTGTGAACTGGACGTCCATGGTGAACTGGATTTTTATGGTAAACTTGACTTCCATGGTAAAATGGACTTCCATGGTAAACTGGACCTCCATGGTGAACTGGATTTACATCGTAAACTGGACTCGCATGGTAAACTGAATTTCCATGGTAAACTGGACTACCACGATAAACTGGACGTCCATGGCAAACTGGATTTCAATGGTAAACTGGACTTCCATGGTGACCTGGACTTCCATGGTAAACTGGATTTTCATGGTAAACTGGACTTCCATGGTAAACTGGACTACCATTGTGAACTGGACTTCCATGGTGAACTGGATTTTTATGGTAAACTGGACTCCCATGGTAAACTGGACTCCCATGGTAAACTGGACTTCCATGGTAAACTGGACGTCCATGGTAAACTGGATTTCCATGGTAAACTGGACTCCCATGGTAAACTGGACTCCCATGGTAAACTGGACTTCCAAGGTAAACTGAATTTCCATGGTAAACTGGACTACCACGATAAACTGGACGTCCATGGCAAACTGGATTTCAATGGTAAACTGGACTTCCATGGTGACCTGGACTTCCATGGTAAACTGGATTTTCATGGTAAACTGGACTTCCATGGTAAACTGGACTACCATTGTGAACTGGACTTCCATGGTGAACTGGATTTTTATGGTAAACTGGACTCCCATGGTAAACTGGACTCCCATGGTAAACTGGACTCCCATGGTAAACTGGACTTCCATGGTAAACTGGACGTCCATGGTAAACTGGATTTCCATGGTAAACGGGACTCCATGGTGAACTGAACTCCCATGGTAAACTGGATTTCCATGGTAAACTGGACTTCCATGGTAAATTGGACGTCCATGGTAAACTGGATTTCAATGGTAAACTGGACTTCCATGGTGACCTGGATTTCCATGGTAAACTGGACTCCCATGGTAAACTGGACTCCCATGGTAAACTGGACTTCCAAGGTAAACTGGATTTCCATGGTAAACTGGACTTCCATGGTAAACTGGACGTCCATGGTAAACTGGATTTCCATGGTAAACGGGACTCCATGGTGAACTGAACTCCCATGGTAAACTGGATTTCCATGGTAAACTGGACTACCATTGTGAACTGGACTTCCATGGTGAACTGGATTTTTATGGTAAACTTGACTTCCATGGTAAAATGGACTTCCATGGTAAACTGGACCTCCATGGTGAACTGGATTTACATCGTAAACTGGACTCGCATGGTAAACTGAATTTCCATGGTAAACTGGACTACCACGATAAACTGGACGTCCATGGCAAACTGGATTTCAATGGTAAACTGGACTTCCATGGTGACCTGGACTTCCATGGTAAACTGGATTTTCATGGTAAACTGGACTACCATTGTGAACTGGACTTCCATGGTGAACTGGATTTTTATGGTAAACTGGACTTCCATGGTAAAATGGACTCCCATGGTAAACTGGACGTCCATGGTAAACTGGATTTCAATGGTAAACTGGACTTCCATGGTGACCTGGACTTCCATGGTAAACTGGATTTTCATGGTAAACTGGACTTCCATGGTAAACTGGACTACCATGGTGAACTGGACATCCATGGTGAACTGGATTTTTACGGTAAACTGGACTTCCATGGTTAAATGGACTCCCATGGTAAACTGGATTTCCATGGTAAACTGGACTTCCATGGTAAACTGGACGTCCATGGTAAACTGGATTTCCATGGTGACCTGGACTTCCATGGTAAACTGGACTTCCATGGTAAATTGGACGTCCATGGTAAACTGGATTTCAATGGTAAACTGGACTTCCATGGTGACCTGGACTTCCAAGGTAAACTGGATTTTCATGGTAAACTGGACTACCATGGTGAACTGGACTTCCATGGTGAACTGGATTTTTATGGTAAACTGGACTTTCATGGTGAACTGGACTTCCATGGTAAACTGGACCTTCATGGTGAACTGGATTTACATCGTAAACTGGACTCGCATGGTAAACTGGATTTCCATGGTAAACTGGACTTCCATGGTAAACTGGACGTCAATGGTAAACTGAATTTCAATCGTAAACTGGATTTCAATGGTAAACTGGACTTCCATGGTGACCTGGACTTCCATGGTAAACTGGATTTTCATGGTAAACTGGCCTACCATTGTGAACTAGACTTCCATGGTGAACTGGATTTTTATGGTAAACTGGACTTCCATGGTAAAATGGACTCCAATGGTAAACTGGACGTCCATGGTGAACTGGATTTCAATGGTAAACTGGACTTCTATGGTGACCTGGACTTCCATGGTAAACTGGATTTTCATGGTAAACTGGACTTCCATGGTAAACTGGACTACCATTGTGAACTGGACTTCCATGGTGAACTGGATTTTTATGGAAAACTTGACTTCCATGGTAAAATTGACTTCCATGGTAAACTGGACCTCCATGGTGAACTGGATTTACATCGTAAACTGGACTCGCATGGTAAACTGGATTTCCATGGTAAACTGGACTACCACAATAAACTGGACGTCCATGGCAAACTGGATTTCAATGGTAAACTGGACTTCCATGGTGACCTGGACTTCCATGGTAAACTGGATTTTCATGGTAAACTGGACTTCCATGGTAAACTGGACTACCATGGTGAACTGGACTTCCATGGTGAACTGGACTTCCATGGTAAACTGGACGTCAATGGTGAACTGGATTTCCATCGTAAACTGGACTCGCATGGTAAACTGGTTTTCCATGGTAAATTGGACTCCCATGGTAAACTGGACTTCCATGGTAAACTGGACTCCCATGGTAAACTGGATTTCCATGGTAAACTGGATTTCCATGGTAAACTGGACTCCCATGATAAACTGGACTTCCATGGTAAACTGGACTCCCATGGTAAAGTAGATTTCCATAGTGAACTGGACTTCCATGGTAAACTGGACGTCCATCGTGAACTGGATTTCCATCGTAAACTGGACTCGCATGGTAAACTGGATTTCCATGGTAAACTGGACTCGCATGGTAAACTGGATTTCCATGGTAAACTGGACTTCCATGGTAAACTGGACTCCATGGTGAACTGAACTCCCATTGTAAACTGGATTTCCATGGTAAACTGGACTTCCATGGTAAACTGGATTTTCATGGTAAACTGGACTTCCATGGTAAACTGGACTACCATGGTGAACTGGACTTCCATGGTGAACTGGATTTTTATGGTAAACTGGACTTTCATGGTGAACTGGACTTCCATGGTAAACTGGACCTTCATGGTGAACTGGATTACCATCGTAAACTGGACTCGCATGGTAAACTGGATTTCCATGGTAAACTGGACTTCCATGGTAAACTGGACCTCCATGGTAAACTGGATTTCAATGGTAAACTGGACTTCCATGGTGACCTGGACTTCCATGGTAAATGGATTTTCATGGTAAACTGGACTACCATGGTGAACTGGACTTCCATGGTGAACTGGATTTTTATGGTAAACTGGACTTTCATGGTGAACTGGACTTCCATGGTAAACTGGACCTTCATGGTGAACTGGATTTACATCGTAAACTGGACTCGCATGGTAAACTGGATTTCCATGGTAAACTGGACTTCCATGGTGACCTGGACTTCCATGGTAAACTGGATTTTCATGGTAAACTGGACTACCATTGTGAACTAGACTTCCATGGTGAACTGGATTTTTATGGTAAACTGGACTTCCATGGTAAAATGGACTCCCATGGTAAACTGGACGTCCATGGTAAACTGGATTTCAATGGTAAACTGGACTTCTATGGTGACCTGGACTTCCATGGTAAACTGGATTTTCATGGTAAACTGGACTTCCATGGTAAACTGGACTGCCATGGTGAACTGGACTTCCATGGTGAACTGGATTTTTATGGTAAACTTGACTTCCGTGGTAAAATGGACTCCCATGGTAAACTGGACCTCCATGGTGAACTGGATTTACATCGTAAACTGGACTCGCATGGTAAACTGGATTTCCATGGTAAACTGGACTACCACGATAAACTGGACGTCCATGGTAAACTGGATTTCAATGGTAAACTGGACGTCCATGGTGACCTGGACTTCCATGGTAAACTGGATTTTCATGGTAAACTGGACTTCCATGGTAAACTGGACTACCATGGTGAACTGGACTTCCATGGTGAACTGGACTTCCATGGTAAACTGGACGTCAATGGTGAACTGGATTTCCATCGTAAACTGGACTCGCATGTTAAACTGGTTTTCCATGGTCAATTGGACTCCCATGGCTCAACTGGACTTTCATGGTAAACTGCACTCCCATGGTAAACTGGATTTCCATGGTAAACTGGATTTCCATAGTAAACTGGACTCCCATGGTAAACTGGACTTCCATGGTAAACTGGACTCCCATGGTAAAGTAGATTTCCATAGTGAACTGGACTTCCATGGTAAACTGGACGTCCATGGTGAACTGGATTTCCATCGTAAACTGGACTCGCATGGTAAACTGGATTTCCATGGTAAACTGGACTTCCATGGTAAACTGGACTCCATGTTGAACTGAACTCCCATTGTAAACTGGATTTCCGTGGTAAACTGGACTTCCATGGTAAACTGGATTTTCATGGTAAACTGGACTTCCATGGTAAACTGGACTACCATGGTGAACTGGACTTCCATGGTGAACTGGATTTTTATGGTAAACTGGACTTTCATGGTGAACTGGACTTCCATGGTAAACTGGACGTTCATGGTAAACTGGATTTTAATGGTAAACTGGACTTGCGTGGTGACCTGGACTTCCATGGTAAACTGGATTTTCATAGTAAACTGGACTTCCAGGGTAAACTGGACTACTATGGTGAACGGACTTCCATGGTGAACTGTATTTTTATGGTAAACTGAACTTCCATGGTAAATTGGACATCCATGGTAAACTGGACTTGCATGGTAAACTGGACTTCCATGGTAAATTGGACGTCCATGGTAAACTGGATTTCAATGGTAAACTGGACTTCAATGGTAAACTGGACTTCCATGGTGACCTGGACTTCCATGGTAAACTGGATTTTCATGGTAAACTGGACTTCCATGATAAACTGGACTACCATGGTGAACTGGACTTCCATGGTGAACTGGATTTACATCGTAAACTGGACTCGCATGGTAAACTGGATTTCCATGGTAAACTGGACTTCCATGGTGACCTGGACTTCCATGGTAAACTGGATTTTTATGGTAAACTGGACTTCCATGGTAAAATGGACTCCCATGGTAAACTAGTCCTCCATGGTGAACTGGATTTACATCGTAAACTGGACTCGCATGGTAAACTGGATTTCCATGGTAAACTGGACTTCCATGGTAAACTGGACGTCCATGGTAAACTGGATTTCAATGGTAAACTGGACTTCCATGGTGACCTGGACTTCAATGGTAAACTGGATTTTCATGGTAAACTGGACTTTCATGGTGAACTGGGCTTCCATGGTAAACTGGACCTCCATGGTGAACTGTATTTACATCGTAAACTGGACTCGCATGGTAAACTGGATTTCCATGGATAATTGGACGTCCATGGTAAACTGGATTTCAATGGTAAACTGGACTTCCATGGTGACCTGGACTTCCATGGTAAACTGGATTTTCATGGTAAACTGGACTTCCATGGTAAACTGGACTACCATGGTGAACTGGACTTCTTGGTGAACTGGACTTCCATGGTGAACTGGATTTTCATGGAAAACTGGACTTCCATGGTAAACTGGACTCCATGGTAAACTGGACGTCAATGGTAAACTGGATTTCAATGGTAAACTGGACTTCCATGGTGACCTGGACTTCAATGGTAAACTGGATTTTCATGGTAAACTGGACTTTCATGGTGAACTGGGCTTCCATGGTAAACTGGACCTCCATGGTGAACTGTATTTACATCGTAAACTGGACTCGCATGGTAAACTGGATTTCCATGGATAATTGGACGTCCATGGTAAACTGGATTTCAATGGTAAACTGGACTTCCATGGTGACCTGGACTTCCATGGTAAACTGGATTTTCATGGTAAACTGGACTTTCATAGTAAACTGGACTCCCATGGTAAACTGGATTTCCATGGTAAACTGGACTTCAATGGTAAACTGGATTTCCATGGTAAACTGGACTCCCATGGTAAACTGGACTCCCATGGTAAACTGGACTTCCAAGGTAAACTGGATTTCCATGGTAAACTGGACTTCCATGGTAAACTGGACGTCCATGGTAAACTGGATTTCCATGGTAAACGGGACTCCATGGTGAACTGAACTCCCATGGTAAACTGGATTTCCATGGTAAACTGGACTTCCATGGTAAATTGGACGTCCATGGTAAACTGGATTTCAATGGTAAACTGGACTTCCATGGTGACCTGGATTTCCATGGTAAACTGGACTCCCATGGTAAACTGGACTCCCATGGTAAACTGGACTTCCAAGGTAAACTGGATTTCCATGGTAAACTGGACTTCCATGGTAAACTGGACGTCCATGGTAAACTCGATTTCCATGGTAAACGGGACTCCATGGTGAACTGAACTCCCATGGTAAACTGGATTTCCATGGTAAACTGGACTTCCATGGTAAATTGGACGTCCATGGTAAACTGGATTTCAATGGTAAACTGGACTTCCATGGTGACTTGGACTTCCATGGTAAACTGGATTTTCATGGTAAACTGGACATCCATAGTAAATTGGACTACCATGGTGAACTGGACTTCCATGGTGAACTGGACTTCCATGGTAAACTCTATTTTTATGGTAAACTGGACTTCCATGGTAAACTGGACTTCCATGATAAACTGGACGTCAATGGTAAACTGGATTTCAATGGTAAACTGGACTTCCATGGTGACCTGGACTTCCATGGTAAACTGGATTTTCATGGTAAACTGGACTTCCATGGTAAACTGGACTACCATTGTGAACTGGACTTCCATGGTGAACTGGATTTTTATGGTAAACTGGACTTACATGGTAAAATGGACTCCCATGGTAAACTGGACGTCCATGGTAAACTGGATTTCAATGGTAAACTGGACTTCCATGGTGACCTGGACTTCCATGGTAAACTGGATTTTCATGGTAAACTGGACTTCCATGGTAAACTGGACTACCATGGTGAACTGGACATCCATGGTGAACTGGATTTTTACGGTAAACTGGACTTCCATGGTTAAATGGACTCCCATGGTAAACTGGATTTCCATGGTAAACTGGATGTCCATGGTAAACTGGATTTCCATGGTGACCTGGACTTCCATGGTAAACTGGACTTCCATGGTAAATTGGACGTCCATGGTAAACTGGATTTCAATGGTAAACTGGACTTCCATGGTGACCTGGACTTCCATGGTAAACTGGATTTTCATGGTAAACTGGACTACCATGGTGAACTGGACTTCCATGGTGAACTGGATTTTTATGGTAAACTGTACTTTCATGGTGAACTGGACTTCCATGGTAAACTGGACCTTCATGGTGAACTGGATTTACATCGTAAACTGGACTCGCATGGTAAACTGGATTTCCATGGTAAACTGGACTTCCATGGTAAACTGGACGTCAATGGTAAACTGAATTTCAATCGTAAACTGGATTTCAATGGTAAACTGGACTTCCATGGTGACCTGGACTTCCATGGTAAACTGGATTTTCATGGTAAACTGGCCTACCATTGTGAACTAGACTTCCATGGTGAACTGGATTTTTATGGTAAACTGGACTTCCATGGTAAAATGGACTCCCATGGTAAACTGGACGTCCATGGTGAACTGGATTTCAATGGTAAACTGGACTTCTATGGTGACCTGGACTTCCATGGTAAACTGGATTTTCATGGTAAACTGGACTTCCATGGCAAACTGGACTACCATTGTGAACTGGACTTCCATGGTGAACTGGATTTTTATGGTAAACTTGACATCCATGGTAAAATGGACTTCCATGGTAAACTGGACCTCCATGGTGAACTGGATTTACATCGTAAACTGGACTGGCATGGTAAACTGGATTTCCATGGTAAACTGGACTACCACGATAAATTGGACGTCCATGGCAAACTGGATTTCAATGGTAAACTGGACTTCCATGGTGACCTGGACTTCCATGGTAAACTGGATTTTCATGGTAAACTGGACTTCCATGGTAAACTGGACTACCATTGTGAACTGGACTTCCATGGTGAACTGGATTTTTATGGTAAACTGGACTTCCATGGTAAACTGGACGTCCATGGTAAACTGGATTTCAATGGTAAACTGGACTTCCATGGTGACTTGGACTTCCATGGTAAACTGGATTTTCATGGTAAACTGGACTTCCATGGTAAACTGGACTACCATGGTGAACTGGAGATCCATGGTGAACTGGATTTTTACGGTAAACTGGACGTCCATGGTAAACTGGATTTCCATGGTGACCTGGACTTTCATGGTAAACTGGACTTCCATGGTAAATTGGACGTCCATGGTAAACTGGATTTCAATGGTAAACTGGACTTCCATGGTAAACTGGACTTCCATGGTAAATTGGACGTCCATGGTAAACTGGATTTCAATGGTAAACTGGACTTCCATGGTGACCTGGACTTCCATGGTAAACTGGATTTTCATGGTAAACTGGACTACCATGGTGAACTGGACTTCCATGGTGAACTGGATTTTCATGGTAAACTGGACTTTCATGGTGAACTGGACTTCCATGGTAAACTGGACCTTCATGGTGAACTGGATTTACATCGTAAACTGGACTCGCATGGTAAACTGGATTTCCATGGTAAACTGGACTTCCATGGTAAACTGGACGTCAATGGTAAACTGAATTTCAATCGTAAACTGGATTTCAATGGTAAACTGGACTTCCATGGTGACCTGGACTTCCATGGTAAACTGGATTTTCATGGTAAACTGGCCTACCATTGTGAACTAGACTTCCATGGTGAACTGGATTTTTATGGTAAACTGGACTTCCATGGTAAAATGGACTCCCATGGTAAACTGGACGTCCATGGTGAACTGGATTTCAATGGTAAACTGGACTTCTATGGTGACCTGGACTTCCATGGTAAACTGGATTTTCATGGTAAACTGGACTTACATGGTAAACTGGACTACCATTGTGAACTGGACTTCCATGGTGAACTGGATTTTTATGGAAAACTTGACTTCCATGGTAAAATGGACTTCCATGGTAAACTGGACCTCCATGGTGAACTGGATTTACATCGTAAACTGGACTCGCATGGTAAACTGGATTTCCATGGTAAACTGGACTAGCACGATAAACTGGACGTCCATGGCAAACTGGATTTCAATGGTAAACTGGACTTCCATGGTGACCTGGACTTCCATGGTAAACTGGATTTTCATGGTAAACTGGACTTCCATGGTAAACTGGACTACCATGGTGAACTGGACTTCCATGGTGAACTGGACTTCCATGGTAAACTGGACGTCAATGATGAACTGGATTTCCATCGTAAACTGGACTCGCATGGTAAACTGGTTTTCCATGGTAAATTGGACTCCCATGGTAAACTGGACTCCCATGGTAAACTGGATTTCCATGGTAAACTGGACTCCCATGGTAAACTGGACTTCCATGGTAAACTGGACTCCCATGGTAAAGTAGATTTCCATAGTGAACTGGACTTCCATGGTAAACTGGACGTCCATGGTGAACTGGATTTCCATCGTAAACTGGACTCGCATGGTAAACTGGATTTCCATGGTAAACTGGACTTCCATGGTAAACTGGACTCCATGGTGAACTGAACTCCCATTGTAAACTGGATTTCCATGGTAAACTGGACTTCCATGGTAAACTGGATTTTCATGGTAAACTGGACTTCCATGGTAAACTGGACTACCATGGTGAACTGGACTTCCATGGTGAACTGGATTTTTATGGTAAACTGGACTTTCATGGTGAACTGGACTTCCATGGTAAACTGGACCTTCATGGTGAACTGGATTACCATTGTAAACTGGACTCGCATGGTAAACTGGATTTCCATGGTAAACTGGACTTCCATGGTAAACTGGATTTCAATGGTAAACTGGACTTCCATGGTGACCTGGACTTCCATGGTAAATGGATTTTCATGGTAAACTGGACTACCATGGTGAACTGGACTTCCATGGTGAACTGGATTTTTATGGTAAACTGGACTTTCATGGTGAACTGGACTTCCATGGTAAACTGGACCTTCATGGTGAACTGGATTTACATGGTAAACTGGACTCGCATTGTAAACTGGATTTCCATGGTAAACTGGACTTCCATGGTGACCTGGACTTCCATGGTAAATGGATTTTCATGGTAAACTGGACTACCATGGTGAACTGGACTTCCATGGTGAACTGGATTTTTATGGTAAACTGGACTTTCATGGTGAACTGGACTTCCATGGTAAACTGGACCTTCATGGTGAACTGGATTTACATCGTAAACTGGACTCGCATGGTAAACTGGATTTCCATGGTAAACTGGACTCCCATGGTAAACTGGACTCCCATGGTAAACTGGACTTCCATGGTAAACTGGACTTCCATGGTAAACTGGATTTCCATGGTAAACGGGACTCCATGGTGAACTGAACTCCCATGGTAAACTGGATTTCCATGGTAAACTGGACTTCCATGGTAAATTGGACGTCCATGGTAAACTGGATTTCAATGGTAAACTGGACTTCCATGGTGACCTGGATTTCCATGGTAAACTGGACTCCCATGGTAAACTTGACTCCCATGGTAAACTGGACTTCCAAGGTAAACTGGATTTCCATGGTAAACTGGACTTCCATGGTAAACTGGACGTCCATGGTAAACTGGATTTCCATGGTAAACGGGACTCCATGGTGAACTGAACTCCCATGGTAAACTGGATTTCCATGGTAAACTGGACTTCCATGGTAAATTGGACGTCCATGGTAAACTGGATTTCAATTGTAAACTGGACTTCCATGGTGACCTGGACTTCCATGGTAAACTGAATTTTCATGGTAAACTGGACTTCCATGGTAAACTGGACTACCATGGTGAACTGGACTTCCATGGTGAACTGGATTTTTATGGTAAACTGGACTTTCATGGTGAACTGGCCTTCCATGGTAAACTGGACCTTCATGGTGAACTGGATTACCATTGTAAACTGGACTCGCATGGTAAACTGGATTTCCATGGTAAACTGGACTTCCATGGTAAACTGGACGTCCATGGTAAACTGGATTTCAATGGTAAACTGGACTTCCATGGTGACCTGGACTTCCATGGTAAATGGATTTTCATGGTAAACTGGACTACCATGGTGAACTGGACTTTCATGGTGAACTGGATTTTCATGGTAAACTGGACTTTCATGGTGAACTGGACTTCCATGGTAAACTGGACCTTCATGGTGAACTGGATTTACATCGTAAACTGGACTCGCATTGTAAACTGGATTTCCATGGTAAACTGGACTTCCATGGTGACCTGGACTTCCATGGTAAATGGATTTTCATGGTAAACTGGACTACCATGGTGAACTGGACTTCCATGGTGAACTGGATTTTTATGGTAAACTGGACTTTCATGGTGAACTGGACTTCCATGGTAAACTGGACCTTCATGGTGAACTGGATTTACATCGTAAACTGGACTCGCATGGTAAACTGGATTTCCATGGTAAACTGGACTTCCATGGTAAACTGGACTTCCATGGTAAACTGGATTTCCATGGTAAACGGGACTCCATGGTGAACTGAACTCCCATGGTAAACTGGATTTCCATGGTAAACTGGACTTCCATGGTAAATTGGACGTCCATGGTAAACTGGATTTCAATGGTAAACTGGACTTCCATGGTGACCTGGATTTCCATGGTAAACTGGACTCCCATGGTAAACTGGACTCCCATGGTAAACTGGACTTCCAAGGTAAACTGGATTTCCATGGTAAACTGGACTTCCATGGTAAACTGGACGTCCATGGTAAACTGGATTTCCATGGTAAACGGGACTCCATGGTGAACTGAACTCCCATGGTAAACTGGATTTCCATGGTAAACTGGACTTCCATGGTAAATTGGACGTCCATGGTAAACTGGATTTCAATGGTAAACTGGACTTCCATGGTGACCTGGACTTCCATGGTAAACTGGATTTTCATGGTAAACTGGACTTCCATAGTAAATTGGACTACCATGGTGAACTGGACTTCCATGGTGAACTGGACTTCCATGGTAAACTCTATTTTCATGGTAAACTGGACTTCCACAGTAAACTGGACTTCCATGGTAAACTGGACATCAATGGTAAACTGGATTTCAATGGTAAACTGGACTTCCATGGTAAACTGGACGTCCATGGTAAACTGGATTTCCATGGTAAAATGGACTCCCATGGTAAACTGGACGTCTATGGTGAACTGGATTTCAATGGTAAACTGGACTTCTATGGTGACCTGGACTTCCATGGTAAACTGGATTTTCATGGTAAACTGGACTTCCATGGTAAACTGGACTACCATTGTGAACTGGACTTCCATGGTGAACTGGATTTTTATGGTAAACTTGACTTCCATGGTAAAATGGACTTCCATGGTAAACTGGACCTCCATGGTGAACTGGATTTACATCGTAAACTGGACTCGCATGGTAAACTGAATTTCCATGGTAAACTGGACTACCACGATAAACTGGACGTCCATGGCAAACTGGATTTCAATGGTAAACTGGACTTCCATGGTGACCTGGACTTCCATGGTAAACTGGATTTTCATGGTAAACTGGACTTCCATGGTAAACTGGACTACCATTGTGAACTGGACTTCCATGGTGAACTGGATTTTTATGGTAAACTGGACTCCCATGGTAAACTGGACTCCCATGGTAAACTGGACTTCCATGGTAAACTGGACTTCCATGGTAAACTGGACGTCCATGGTAAACTGGATTTCCATGGTAAACTGGACTCCCATGGTAAACTGGACTCCCATGGTAAACTGGACTTCCAAGGTAAACTGAATTTCCATGGTAAACTGGACTACCACGATAAACTGGACGTCCATGGCAAACTGGATTTCAATGGTAAACTGGACTTCCATGGTGACCTGGACTTCCATGGTAAACTGGATTTTCATGGTAAACTGGACTTCCATGGTAAACTGGACTACCATTGTGAACTGGACTTCCATGGTGAACTGGATTTTTATGGTAAACTGGACTCCCATGGTAAACTGGACTCCCATGGTAAACTGGACTTCCATGGTAAACTGGACTTCCATGGTAAACTGGACGTCCATGGTAAACTGGATTTCCATGGTAAACGGGACTCCATGGTGAACTGAACTCCCATGGTAAACTGGATTTCCATGGTAAACTGGACTTCCATGGTAAATTGGACGTCCATGGTAAACTGGATTTCAATGGTAAACTGGACTTCCATGGTGACCTGGATTTCCATGGTAAACTGGACTCCCATGGTAAACTGGACTCCCATGGTAAACTGGACTTCCAAGGTAAACTGGATTTCCATGGTAAACTGGACTTCCATGGTAAACTGGACGTCCATGGTAAACTGGATTTCCATGGTAAACGGGACTCCATGGTGAACTGAACTCCCATGGTAAACTGGATTTCCATGGTAAACTGGACTACCATTGTGAACTGGACTTCCATGGTGAACTGGATTTTTATGGTAAACTTGACTTCCATGGTAAAATGGACTTCCATGGTAAACTGGACCTCCATGGTGAACTGGATTTACATCGTAAACTGGACTCGCATGGTAAACTGAATTTCCATGGTAAACTGGACTACCACGATAAACTGGACGTCCATGGCAAACTGGATTTCAATGGTAAACTGGACTTCCATGGTGACCTGGACTTCCATGGTAAACTGGATTTTCATGGTAAACTGGACTACCATTGTGAACTGGACTTCCATGGTGAACTGGATTTTTATGGTAAACTGGACTTCCATGGTAAAATGGACTCCCATGGTAAACTGGACGTCCATGGTAAACTGGATTTCAATGGTAAACTGGACTTCCATGGTGACCTGGACTTCCATGGTAAACTGGATTTTCATGGTAAACTGGACTTCCATGGTAAACTGGACTACCATGGTGAACTGGACATCCATGGTGAACTGGATTTTTACGGTAAACTGGACTTCCATGGTTAAATGGACTCCCATGGTAAACTGGATTTCCATGGTAAACTGGACTTCCATGGTAAACTGGACGTCCATGGTAAACTGGATTTCCATGGTGACCTGGACTTCCATGGTAAACTGGACTTCCATGGTAAATTGGACGTCCATGGTAAACTGGATTTCAATGGTAAACTGGACTTCCATGGTGACCTGGACTTCCAAGGTAAACTGGATTTTCATGGTAAACTGGACTACCATGGTGAACTGGACTTCCATGGTGAACTGGATTTTTATGGTAAACTGGACTTTCATGGTGAACTGGACTTCCATGGTAAACTGGACCTTCATGGTGAACTGGATTTACATCGTAAACTGGACTCGCATGGTAAACTGGATTTCCATGGATAATTGGACGTCCATGGTAAACTGGATTTCAATGGTAAACTGGACTTCCATGGTGACCTGGACTTCCATGGTAAACTGGATTTTCATGGTAAACTGGACTTCCATGGTAAACTGGACTACCATGGTGAACTGGACTTCTTGGTGAACTGGACTTCCATGGTGAACTGGATTTTCATGGAAAACTGGACTTCCATGGTAAACTGGACTCCATGGTAAACTGGACGTCAATGGTAAACTGGATTTCAATGGTAAACTGGACTTCCATGGTGACCTGGACTTCAATGGTAAACTGGATTTTCATGGTAAACTGGACTTTCATGGTGAACTGGGCTTCCATGGTAAACTGGACCTCCATGGTGAACTGTATTTACATCGTAAACTGGACTCGCATGGTAAACTGGATTTCCATGGATAATTGGACGTCCATGGTAAACTGGATTTCAATGGTAAACTGGACTTCCATGGTGACCTGGACTTCCATGGTAAACTGGATTTTCATGGTAAACTGGACTTTCATAGTAAACTGGACTCCCATGGTAAACTGGATTTCCATGGTAAACTGGACTTCAATGGTAAACTGGATTTCCATGGTAAACTGGACTCCCATGGTAAACTGGACTCCCATGGTAAACTGGACTTCCAAGGTAAACTGGATTTCCATGGTAAACTGGACTTCCATGGTAAACTGGACGTCCATGGTAAACTGGATTTCCATGGTAAACGGGACTCCATGGTGAACTGAACTCCCATGGTAAACTGGATTTCCATGGTAAACTGGACTTCCATGGTAAATTGGACGTCCATGGTAAACTGGATTTCAATGGTAAACTGGACTTCCATGGTGACCTGGATTTCCATGGTAAACTGGACTCCCATGGTAAACTGGACTCCCATGGTAAACTGGACTTCCAAGGTAAACTGGATTTCCATGGTAAACTGGACTTCCATGGTAAACTGGACGTCCATGGTAAACTCGATTTCCATGGTAAACGGGACTCCATGGTGAACTGAACTCCCATGGTAAACTGGATTTCCATGGTAAACTGGACTTCCATGGTAAATTGGACGTCCATGGTAAACTGGATTTCAATGGTAAACTGGACTTCCATGGTGACTTGGACTTCCATGGTAAACTGGATTTTCATGGTAAACTGGACATCCATAGTAAATTGGACTACCATGGTGAACTGGACTTCCATGGTGAACTGGACTTCCATGGTAAACTCTATTTTCATGGTAAACTGGACTTCCATGGTAAACTGGACTTCCATGATAAACTGGACGTCAATGGTAAACTGGATTTCAATGGTAAACTGGACTTCCATGGTGACCTGGACTTCCATGGTAAACTGGATTTTCATGGTAAACTGGACTTCCATGGTAAACTGGACTACCATTGTGAACTGGACTTCCATGGTGAACTGGATTTTTATGGTAAACTGGACTTACATGGTAAAATGGACTCCCATGGTAAACTGGACGTCCATGGTAAACTGGATTTCAATGGTAAACTGGACTTCCATGGTGACCTGGACTTCAATGGTAAACTGGATTTTCATGGTAAACTGGACTTTCATGGTGAACTGGGCTTCCATGGTAAACTGGACCTCCATGGTGAACTGTATTTACATCGTAAACTGGACTCGCATGGTAAACTGGATTTCCATGGATAATTGGACGTCCATGGTAAACTGGATTTCAATGGTAAACTGGACTTCCATGGTGACCTGGACTTCCATGGTAAACTGGATTTTCATGGTAAACTGGACTTTCATAGTAAACTGGACTCCCATGGTAAACTGGATTTCCATGGTAAACTGGACTTCAATGGTAAACTGGATTTCCATGGTAAACTGGACTCCCATGGTAAACTGGACTCCCATGGTAAACTGGACTTCCAAGGTAAACTGGATTTCCATGGTAAACTGGACTTCCATGGTAAACTGGACGTCCATGGTAAACTGGATTTCCATGGTAAACGGGACTCCATGGTGAACTGAACTCCCATGGTAAACTGGATTTCCATGGTAAACTGGACTTCCATGGTAAATTGGACGTCCATGGTAAACTGGATTTCAATGGTAAACTGGACTTCCATGGTGACCTGGATTTCCATGGTAAACTGGACTCCCATGGTAAACTGGACTCCCATGGTAAACTGGACTTCCAAGGTAAACTGGATTTCCATGGTAAACTGGACTTCCATGGTAAACTGGACGTCCATGGTAAACTCGATTTCCATGGTAAACGGGACTCCATGGTGAACTGAACTCCCATGGTAAACTGGATTTCCATGGTAAACTGGACTTCCATGGTAAATTGGACGTCCATGGTAAACTGGATTTCAATGGTAAACTGGACTTCCATGGTGACTTGGACTTCCATGGTAAACTGGATTTTCATGGTAAACTGGACATCCATAGTAAATTGGACTACCATGGTGAACTGGACTTCCATGGTGAACTGGACTTCCATGGTAAACTCTATTTTCATGGTAAACTGGACTTCCATGGTAAACTGGACTTCCATGATAAACTGGACGTCAATGGTAAACTGGATTTCAATGGTAAACTGGACTTCCATGGTGACCTGGACTTCCATGGTAAACTGGATTTTCATGGTAAACTGGACTTCCATGGTAAACTGGACTACCATTGTGAACTGGACTTCCATGGTGAACTGGATTTTTATGGTAAACTGGACTTACATGGTAAAATGGACTCCCATGGTAAACTGGACGTCCATGGTAAACTGGATTTCAATGGTAAACTGGACTTCCATGGTGACTTGGACTTCCATGGTAAACTGGATTTTCATGGTAAACTGGACTTCCATGGTAAACTGGACTACCATGGTGAACTGGAGATCCATGGTGAACTGGATTTTTACGGTAAACTGGACGTCCATGGTAAACTGGATTTCCATGGTGACCTGGACTTTCATGGTAAACTGGACTTCCATGGTAAATTGGACGTCCATGGTAAACTGGATTTCAATGGTAAACTGGACTTCCATGGTAAACTGGACTTCCATGGTAAATTGGACGTCCATGGTAAACTGGATTTCAATGGTAAACTGGACTTCCATGGTGACCTGGACTTCCATGGTAAACTGGATTTTCATGGTAAACTGGACTACCATGGTGAACTGGACTTCCATGGTGAACTGGATTTTCATGGTAAACTGGACTTTCATGGTGAACTGGACTTCCATGGTAAACTGGACCTTCATGGTGAACTGGATTTACATCGTAAACTGGACTCGCATGGTAAACTGGATTTCCATGGTAAACTGGACTTCCATGGTAAACTGGACGTCAATGGTAAACTGAATTTCAATCGTAAACTGGATTTCAATGGTAAACTGGACTTCCATGGTGACCTGGACTTCCATGGTAAACTGGATTTTCATGGTAAACTGGCCTACCATTGTGAACTAGACTTCCATGGTGAACTGGATTTTTATGGTAAACTGGACTTCCATGGTAAAATGGACTCCCATGGTAAACTGGACGTCCATGGTGAACTGGATTTCAATGGTAAACTGGACTTCTATGGTGACCTGGACTTCCATGGTAAACTGGATTTTCATGGTAAACTGGACTTCCATGGTAAACTGGACTACCATTGTGAACTGGACTTCCATGGTGAACTGGATTTTTATGGAAAACTTGACTTCCATGGTAAAATGGACTTCCATGGTAAACTGGACCTCCATGGTGAACTGGATTTACATCGTAAACTGGACTCGCATGGTAAACTGGATTTCCATGGTAAACTGGACTAGCACGATAAACTGGACGTCCATGGCAAACTGGATTTCAATGGTAAACTGGACTTCCATGGTGACCTGGACTTCCATGGTAAACTGGATTTTCATGGTAAACTGGACTTCCATGGTAAACTGGACTACCATGGTGAACTGGACTTCCATGGTGAACTGGACTTCCATGGTAAACTGGACGTCAATGGTGAACTGGATTTCCATCGTAAACTGGACTCGCATGGTAAACTGGTTTTCCATGGTAAATTGGACTCCCATGGTAAACTGGATTTCCATGGTAAACTGGATTTCCATGGTAAACTGGACTCCCATGGTAAACTGGACTTCCATGGTAAACTGGACTCCCATGGTAAAGTAGATTTCCATAGTGAACTGGACTTCCATGGTAAACTGGACGTCCATGGTGAACTGGATTTCCATCGTAAACTGGACTCGCATGGTAAACTGGATTTCCATGGTAAACTGGACTTCCATGGTAAACTGGACTCCATGGTGAACTGAACTCCCATTGTAAACTGGATTTCCATGGTAAACTGGACTTCCATGGTAAACTGGATTTTCATGGTAAACTGGACTTCCATGGTAAACTGGACTACCATGGTGAACTGGACTTCCATGGTGAACTGGATTTTTATGGTAAACTGGACTTTCATGGTGAACTGGACTTCCATGGTAAACTGGACCTTCATGGTGAACTGGATTACCATTGTAAACTGGACTCGCATGGTAAACTGGATTTCCATGGTAAACTGGACTTCCATGGTAAACTGGATTTCAATGGTAAACTGGACTTCCATGGTGACCTGGACTTCCATGGTAAATGGATTTTCATGGTAAACTGGACTACCATGGTGAACTGGACTTCCATGGTGAACTGGATTTTTATGGTAAACTGGACTTTCATGGTGAACTGGACTTCCATGGTAAACTGGACCTTCATGGTGAACTGGATTTACATGGTAAACTGGACTCGCATTGTAAACTGGATTTCCATGGTAAACTGGACTTCCATGTGACCTGGACTTCCATGGTAAATGGATTTTCATGGTAAACTGGACTACCATGGTGAACTGGACTTCCATGGTGAACTGGATTTTTATGGTAAACTGGACTTTCATGGTGAACTGGACTTCCATGGTAAACTGGACCTTCATGGTGAACTGGATTTACATCGTAAACTGGACTCGCATGGTAAACTGGATTTCCATGGTAAACTGGACTCCCATGGTAAACTGGACTCCCATGGTAAACTGGACTTCCATGGTAAACTGGACTTCCATGGTAAACTGGATTTCCATGGTAAACGGGACTCCATGGTGAACTGAACTCCCATGGTAAACTGGATTTCCATGGTAAACTGGACTTCCATGGTAAATTGGACGTCCATGGTAAACTGGATTTCAATGGTAAACTGGACTTCCATGGTGACCTGGATTTCCATGGTAAACTGGACTCCCATGGTAAACTTGACTCCCATGGTAAACTGGACTTCCAAGGTAAACTGGATTTCCATGGTAAACTGGACTTCCATGGTAAACTGGACGTCCATGGTAAACTGGATTTCCATGGTAAACGGGACTCCATGGTGAACTGAACTCCCATGGTAAACTGGATTTCCATGGTAAACTGGACTTCCATGGTAAATTGGACGTCCATGGTAAACTGGATTTCAATTGTAAACTGGACTTCCATGGTGACCTGGACTTCCATGGTAAACTGAATTTTCATGGTAAACTGGACTTCCATGGTAAACTGGACTACCATGGTGAACTGGACTTCCATGGTGAACTGGATTTTTATGGTAAACTGGACTTTCATGGTGAACTGGCCTTCCATGGTAAACTGGACCTTCATGGTGAACTGGATTACCATTGTAAACTGGACTCGCATGGTAAACTGGATTTCCATGGTAAACTGGACTTCCATGGTAAACTGGACGTCCATGGTAAACTGGATTTCAATGGTAAACTGGACTTCCATGGTGACCTGGACTTCCATGGTAAATGGATTTTCATGGTAAACTGGACTACCATGGTGAACTGGACTTTCATGGTGAACTGGATTTTCATGGTAAACTGGACTTTCATGGTGAACTGGACTTCCATGGTAAACTGGACCTTCATGGTGAACTGGATTTACATCGTAAACTGGACTCGCATTGTAAACTGGATTTCCATGGTAAACTGGACTTCCATGGTGACCTGGACTTCCATGGTAAATGGATTTTCATGGTAAACTGGACTACCATGGTGAACTGGACTTCCATGGTGAACTGGATTTTTATGGTAAACTGGACTTTCATGGTGAACTGGACTTCCATGGTAAACTGGACCTTCATGGTGAACTGGATTTACATCGTAAACTGGACTCGCATGGTAAACTGGATTTCCATGGTAAACTGGACTTCCATGGTAAACTGGACTTCCATGGTAAACTGGATTTCTATGGTAAACGGGACTCCATGGTGAACTGAACTCCCATGGTAAACTGGATTTCCATGGTAAACTGGACTTCCATGGTAAATTGGACGTCCATGGTAAACTGGATTTCAATGGTAAACTGGACTTCCATGGTGACCTGGATTTCCATGGTAAACTGGACTCCCATGGTAAACTGGACTCCCATGGTAAACTGGACTTCCAAGGTAAACTGGATTTCCATGGTAAACTGGACTTCCATGGTAAACTGGACGTCCATGGTAAACTGGATTTCCATGGTAAACGGGACTCCATGGTGAACTGAACTCCCATGGTAAACTGGATTTCCATGGTAAACTGGACTTCCATGGTAAATTGGACGTCCATGGTAAACTGGATTTCAATGGTAAACTGGACTTCCATGGTGACCTGGACTTCCATGGTAAACTGGATTTTCATGGTAAACTGGACTTCCATAGTAAATTGGACTACCATGGTGAACTGGACTTCCATGGTGAACTGGACTTCCATGGTAAACTCTATTTTCATGGTAAACTGGACTTCCACAGTAAACTGGACTTCCATGGTAAACTGGACATCAATGGTAAACTGGATTTCAATGGTAAACTGGACTTCCATGGTGACCTGGACTTCCATGGTAAACTGGATTTTTATGGTAAACTGGACTTCCATGGTAAACTGGACTACCATTGTGAACTGGACTTCCATGGTGAACTGGATTTTTATGGTAAACTGGACTTCCATGGTAAATGGACTCCCATGGTAAACTGGACGTCCATGGTAAACTGGATTTCAATGGTAAACTGGACTTCCATGGTGACCTGGACTTCCATGGTAAACTGGATTTTCATGGTAAACTGGACTTCCATGATAAACTGGACTACCATGGTGAACTGGACATCCATGGTGAACTGGATTTTTACGGTAAACTGGACTTCCATGGTTAAATGGACTCCCATGGTAAACTGGATTTCCATGGTAAACTGGACTTCCATGGTAAACTGGACGTCCATGGTAAACTGGATTTCCATGGTAAAATGGACTCCCATGGTAAACTGGACGTCTATGGTGAACTGGATTTCAATGGTAAACTGGACTTCTATGGTGACCTGGACTTCCATGGTAAACTGGATTTTCATGGTAAACTGGACTTCCATGGTAAACTGGACTACCATTGTGAACTGGACTTCCATGGTGAACTGGATTTTTATGGTAAACTTGACTTCCATGGTAAAATGGACTTCCATGGTAAACTGGACCTCCATGGTGAACTGGATTTACATCGTAAACTGGACTCGCATGGTAAACTGAATTTCCATGGTAAACTGGACTACCACGATAAACTGGACGTCCATGGCAAACTGGATTTCAATGGTAAACTGGACTTCCATGGTGACCTGGACTTCCATGGTAAACTGGATTTTCATGGTAAACTGGACTTCCATGGTAAACTGGACTACCATTGTGAACTGGACTTCCATGGTGAACTGGATTTTTATGGTAAACTGGACTCCCATGGTAAACTGGACTCCCATGGTAAACTGGACTTCCATGGTAAACTGGACTTCCATGGTAAACTGGACGTCCATGGTAAACTGGATTTCCATGGTAAACTGGACTCCCATGGTAAACTGGACTCCCATGGTAAACTGGACTTCCAAGGTAAACTGAATTTCCATGGTAAACTGGACTACCACGATAAACTGGACGTCCATGGCAAACTGGATTTCAATGGTAAACTGGACTTCCATGGTGACCTGGACTTCCATGGTAAACTGGATTTTCATGGTAAACTGGACTTCCATGGTAAACTGGACTACCATTGTGAACTGGACTTCCATGGTGAACTGGATTTTTATGGTAAACTGGACTCCCATGGTAAACTGGACTCCCATGGTAAACTGGACTTCCATGGTAAACTGGACTTCCATGGTAAACTGGACGTCCATGGTAAACTGGATTTCCATGGTAAACGGGACTCCATGGTGAACTGAACTCCCATGGTAAACTGGATTTCCATGGTAAACTGGACTTCCATGGTAAATTGGACGTCCATGGTAAACTGGATTTCAATGGTAAACTGGACTTCCATGGTGACCTGGATTTCCATGGTAAACTGGACTCCCATGGTAAACTGGACTCCCATGGTAAACTGGACTTCCAAGGTAAACTGGATTTCCATGGTAAACTGGACTTCCATGGTAAACTGGACGTCCATGGTAAACTGGATTTCCATGGTAAACGGGACTCCATGGTGAACTGAACTCCCATGGTAAACTGGATTTCCATGGTAAACTGGACTACCATTGTGAACTGGACTTCCATGGTGAACTGGATTTTTATGGTAAACTTGACTTCCATGGTAAAATGGACTTCCATGGTAAACTGGACCTCCATGGTGAACTGGATTTACATCGTAAACTGGACTCGCATGGTAAACTGAATTTCCATGGTAAACTGGACTACCACGATAAACTGGACGTCCATGGCAAACTGGATTTCAATGGTAAACTGGACTTCCATGGTGACCTGGACTTCCATGGTAAACTGGATTTTCATGGTAAACTGGACTACCATTGTGAACTGGACTTCCATGGTGAACTGGATTTTTATGGTAAACTGGACTTCCATGGTAAAATGGACTCCCATGGTAAACTGGACGTCCATGGTAAACTGGATTTCAATGGTAAACTGGACTTCCATGGTGACCTGGACTTCCATGGTAAACTGGATTTTCATGGTAAACTGGACTTCCATGGTAAACTGGACTACCATGGTGAACTGGACATCCATGGTGAACTGGATTTTTACGGTAAACTGGACTTCCATGGTTAAATGGACTCCCATGGTAAACTGGATTTCCATGGTAAACTGGACTTCCATGGTAAACTGGACGTCCATGGTAAACTGGATTTCCATGGTGACCTGGACTTCCATGGTAAACTGGACTTCCATGGTAAATTGGACGTCCATGGTAAACTGGATTTCAATGGTAAACTGGACTTCCATGGTGACCTGGACTTCCAAGGTAAACTGGATTTTCATGGTAAACTGGACTACCATGGTGAACTGGACTTCCATGGTGAACTGGATTTTTATGGTAAACTGGACTTTCATGGTGAACTGGACTTCCATGGTAAACTGGACCTTCATGGTGAACTGGATTTACATCGTAAACTGGACTCGCATGGTAAACTGGATTTCCATGGTAAACTGGACTTCCATGGTAAACTGGACGTCAATGGTAAACTGAATTTCAATCGTAAACTGGATTTCAATGGTAAACTGGACTTCCATGGTGACCTGGACTTCCATGGTAAACTGGATTTTCATGGTAAACTGGCCTACCATTGTGAACTAGACTTCCATGGTGAACTGGATTTTTATGGTAAACTGGACTTCCATGGTAAAATGGACTCCCATGGTAAACTGGACGTCCATGGTGAACTGGATTTCAATGGTAAACTGGACTTCTATGGTGACCTGGACTTCCATGGTAAACTGGATTTTCATGGTAAACTGGACTTCCATGGTAAACTGGACTACCATTGTGAACTGGACTTCCATGGTGAACTGGATTTTTATGGAAAACTTGACTTCCATGGTAAAATTGACTTCCATGGTAAACTGGACCTCCATGGTGAACTGGATTTACATCGTAAACTGGACTCGCATGGTAAACTGGATTTCCATGGTAAACTGGACTACCACAATAAACTGGACGTCCATGGCAAACTGGATTTCAATGGTAAACTTGACTTCCATGGTGACCTGGACTTCCATGGTAAACTGGATTTTCATGGTAAACTGGACTTCCATGGTAAACTGGACTACCATGGTGAACTGGACTTCCATGGTGAACTGGACTTCCATGGTAAACTGGACGTCAATGGTGAACTGGATTTCCATCGTAAACTGGACTCGCATGGTAAACTGGTTTTCCATGGTAAATTGGACTCCCATGGTAAACTGGACTTCCATGGTAAACTGGACTCCCATGGTAAACTGGATTTCCATGGTAAACTGGATTTCCATGGTAAACTGGACTCCCATGATAAACTGGACTTCCATGGTAAACTGGACTCCCATGGTAAAGTAGATTTCCATAGTGAACTGGACTTCCATGGTAAACTGGACGTCCATGGTGAACTGGATTTCCATCGTAAACTGGACTCGCATGGTAAACTGGATTTCCATGGTAAACTGGACTCGCATGGTAAACTGGATTTCCATGGTAAACTGGACTTCCATGGTAAACTGGACTCCATGGTGAACTGAACTCCCATTGTAAACTGGATTTCCATGGTAAACTGGACTTCCATGGTAAACTGGATTTTCATGGTAAACTGGACTTCCATGGTAAACTGGACTACCATGGTGAACTGGACTTCCATGGTGAACTGGATTTTTATGGTAAACTGGACTTTCATGGTGAACTGGACTTCCATGGTAAACTGGACCTTCATGGTGAACTGGATTACCATCGTAAACTGGACTCGCATGGTAAACTGGATTTCCATGGTAAACTGGACTTCCATGGTAAACTGGACCTCCATGGTAAACTGGATTTCAATGGTAAACTGGACTTCCATGGTGACCTGGACTTCCATGGTAAATGGATTTTCATGGTAAACTGGACTACCATGGTGAACTGGACTTCCATGGTGAACTGGATTTTTATGGTAAACTGGACTTTCATGGTGAACTGGACTTCCATGGTAAACTGGACCTTCATGGTGAACTGGATTTACATCGTAAACTGGACTCGCATGGTAAACTGGATTTCCATGGTAAACTGGACTTCCATGGTGACCTGGACTTCCATGGTAAACTGGATTTTCATGGTAAACTGGACTACCATTGTGAACTAGACTTCCATGGTGAACTGGATTTTTATGGTAAACTGGACTTCCATGGTAAAATGGACTCCCATGGTAAACTGGACGTCCATGGTAAACTGGATTTCAATGGTAAACTGGACTTCTATGGTGACCTGGACTTCCATGGTAAACTGGATTTTCATGGTAAACTGGACTTCCATGGTAAACTGGACTGCCATGGTGAACTGGACTTCCATGGTGAACTGGATTTTTATGGTAAACTTGACTTCCGTGGTAAAATGGACTCCCATGGTAAACTGGACCTCCATGGTGAACTGGATTTACATCGTAAACTGGACTCGCATGGTAAACTGGATTTCCATGGTAAACTGGACTACCACGATAAACTGGACGTCCATGGTAAACTGGATTTCAATGGTAAACTTGACGTCCATGGTGACCTGGACTTCCATGGTAAACTGGATTTTCATGGTAAACTGGACTTCCATGGTAAACTGGACTACCATGGTGAACTGGACTTCCATGGTGAACTGGACTTCCATGGTAAACTGGACGTCAATGGTGAACTGGATTTCCATCGTAAACTGGACTCGCATGTTAAACTGGTTTTCCATGGTCAATTGGACTCCCATGGCTCAACTGGACTTTCATGGTAAACTGCACTCCCATGGTAAACTGGATTTCCATGGTAAACTGGATTTCCATAGTAAACTGGACTCCCATGGTAAACTGGACTTCCATGGTAAACTGGACTCCCATGGTAAAGTAGATTTCCATAGTGAACTGGACTTCCATGGTAAACTGGACGTCCATGGTGAACTGGATTTCCATCGTAAACTGGACTCGCATGGTAAACTGGATTTCCATGGTAAACTGGACTTCCATGGTAAACTGGACTCCATGTTGAACTGAACTCCCATTGTAAACTGGATTTCCATGGTAAACTGGACTTCCATGGTAAACTGGATTTTCATGGTAAACTGGACTTCCATGGTAAACTGGACTACCATGGTGAACTGGACTTCCATGGTGAACTGGATTTTTATGGTAAACTGGACTTTCATGGTGAACTGGACTTCCATGGTAAACTGGACGTTCATGGTAAACTGGATTTTAATGGTAAACTGGACTTGCGTGGTGACCTGGACTTCCATGGTAAACTGGATTTTCATAGTAAACTGGACTTCCAGGGTAAACTGGACTACTATGGTGAACGGACTTCCATGGTGAACTGTATTTTTATGGTAAACTGAACTTCCATGGTAAATTGGACATCCATGGTAAACTGGACTTGCATGGTAAACTGGACTTCCATGGTAAATTGGACGTCCATGGTAAACTGGATTTCAATGGTAAACTGGACTTCAATGGTAAACTGGACTTCCATGGTGACCTGGACTTCCATGGTAAACTGGATTTTCATGGTAAACTGGACTTCCATGATAAACTGGACTACCATGGTGAACTGGACTTCCATGGTGAACTGGATTTACATCGTAAACTGGACTCGCATGGTAAACTGGATTTCCATGGTAAACTGGACTTCCATGGTGACCTGGACTTCCATGGTAAACTGGATTTTTATGGTAAACTGGACTTCCATGGTAAAATGGACTCCCATGGTAAACTAGTCCTCCATGGTGAACTGGATTTACATCGTAAACTGGACTCGCATGGTAAACTGGATTTCCATGGTAAACTGGACTTCCATGGTAAACTGGACGTCCATGGTAAACTGGATTTCAATGGTAAACTGGACTTCCATGGTGACCTGGACTTCAATGGTAAACTGGATTTTCATGGTAAACTGGACTTTCATGGTGAACTGGGCTTCCATGGTAAACTGGACCTCCATGGTGAACTGTATTTACATCGTAAACTGGACTCGCATGGTAAACTGGATTTCCATGGATAATTGGACGTCCATGGTAAACTGGATTTCAATGGTAAACTGGACTTCCATGGTGACCTGGACTTCCATGGTAAACTGGATTTTCATGGTAAACTGGACTTCCATGGTAAACTGGACTACCATGGTGAACTGGACTTCTTGGTGAACTGGACTTCCATGGTGAACTGGATTTTCATGGAAAACTGGACTTCCATGGTAAACTGGACTCCATGGTAAACTGGACGTCAATGGTAAACTGGATTTCAATGGTAAACTGGACTTCCATGGTGACCTGGACTTCAATGGTAAACTGGATTTTCATGGTAAACTGGACTTTCATGGTGAACTGGGCTTCCATGGTAAACTGGACCTCCATGGTGAACTGTATTTACATCGTAAACTGGACTCGCATGGTAAACTGGATTTCCATGGATAATTGGACGTCCATGGTAAACTGGATTTCAATGGTAAACTGGACTTCCATGGTGACCTGGACTTCCATGGTAAACTGGATTTTCATGGTAAACTGGACTTCCATGGTAAACTGGACTACCATGGTGAACTGGACTTCCTTGGTGAACTGGACTTTCATGGTGAACTGGATTTTCATGGAAAACTGGACTTCCATGGTAAACTGGACTCCATGGTAAACTGGACGTCAATGGTAAACTGGATTTCAATGGTAAACTGGACTTCCATGGTGACCTGGACTTCCATGGTAAACTGGATTTTCATGGTAAACTGGACTTCCATGGTAAACTGGACTACCATTGTGAACTGGACTTCCATGGTGAACTGGATTTTTATGGTAAACTGGACTTCCATGGTAAAATGGACTCCCATGGTTAACTTGATGTCCATGGTAAACTGGATTTCAATGGTAAACTGGACTTCCATGGTGACCTTGACTTCCATGGTAAACTGGATTTTCATGGTAACCTGGACTTCCATGGTAAACTGGACTACCTTGGTGAACTGGACTTCCATTGTGAACTGGATTTTTATGGTAAACTGGACTTCCAGGGTAAACTGGACTTCCATGGTAAACTGGACTTCCATGGTAAACTGGATTTACATGGTAAACTGGATTTACATGGTAAACTGGACTTCCATGGTAAACTGGACGTCCATGGTAAACTGGATTTCAATGTTAAACTGGACTTCCATGGTGACCTGGACTTCAATGGTAAACTGGATTTTCATGGTAAACTGGACTTCCATGGTAAACTGGACTACCATGGTGAACTGGACTTCCATGGCGAACTGGACTTCCATGGTAAACTGGACGTCAATGGTGAACTAGATTTCCATCGTAAACTGGACTCGCATGGTAAACTGGTTTTCCATGGTAAATTGGACTCCCATGGTAAACTGGACTTCCATGGTAAACTGGACTCCCATGGTAAACTGGATTTCCATGGTAAACTGGACTTCCATGGTAAACTGGACTCCCATGGTAAACTGGATTTCCATAGTGAACTGGACTTCCATGGTAAACTGGACGTCCATGGTGAACTGGATTTCCATCGTAAACTGGACTCGCATGGTAAACTGGATTTCCATGGTAAATTGGACTTCCATGGTGGCCTGGACTTCCATGGTAAACTGGACTCCCATGGTAAACTGGACGTCAATGGTAAACTGGATTTCAATGGTAAACTGGACTTCCATGGTGACCTGGACTTCCATGGTAAACTGGATTTTCATGGTAAACTGGACTTCCATGGTAAACTGGACTACCATTGTGAACTGGACTTCCATGGTGAACTGGATTTTTATGGTAAACTGGACTTCCATGGTAAAATGGACTCCCATGGTTAACTTGATGTCCATGGTAAACTGGATTTCAATGGTAAACTGGACTTCCATGGTGACCTTGACTTCCATGGTAAACTGGATTTTCATGGTAACCTGGACTTCCATGGTAAACTGGACTACCATGGTGAACTGGACTTCCATTGTGAACTGGATTTTTATGGTAAACTGGACTTCCAGGGTAAACTGGACTTCCATGGTAAACTGGACTTCCATGGTAAACTGGATTTACATGGTAAACTGGATTTACATGGTAAACTGGACTTCCATGGTAAACTGGACGTCCATGGTAAACTGGATTTCAATGTTAAACTGGACTTCCATGGTGACCTGGACTTCAATGGTAAACTGGATTTTCATGGTAAACTGGACTTCCATGGTAAACTGGACTACCATGGTGAACTGGACTTCCATGGCGAACTGGACTTCCATGGTAAACTGGACGTCAATGGTGAACTAGATTTCCATCGTAAACTGGACTCGCATGGTAAACTGGTTTTCCATGGTAAATTGGACTCCCATGGTAAACTGGACTTCCATGGTAAACTGGACTCCCATGGTAAACTGGATTTCCATGGTAAACTGGACTTCCATGGTAAACTGGACTCCCATGGTAAACTGGATTTCCATAGTGAACTGGACTTCCATGGTAAACTGGACGTCCATGGTGAACTGGATTTCCATCGTAAACTGGACTCGCATGGTAAACTGGATTTCCATGGTAAATTGGACTTCCATGGTGGCCTGGACTTCCATGGTAAACTGGACTCCCATGGTAAACTGGATTTCTATGGTAAACTGGATTTCCATGGTGAACTGGACTTCCATGGTAAACTGGACGTCCATGGTGAACTGGATTTCCATCGTAAACTGGACTCGCATGGTAATCTGAATTTCCATGGTAAATTGGACTTCCATGGTGGCCTGGACTTCCATGGTAAACTGGACTCCCATGTTAAACTGGATTTCCATGGTAAACTGGACTCCCATGGTAAACTGGACTCCCATGGTAAACTGGACTTCCATGGTAAACTGGACGTCCATGGTAAACTGGATTTCCATGGTGACCTCGACTTCCATGGTAAACTCGACTCCCATGGTCAGGGGTCGGCAACCCAATGCCAAGCAGAGCCATTTTTTTTATTCGGTAAAAAAAAAATATTGAAAGAGCCGCAACGCAATGTTTTGAATATGAGACGGTGACTCCTTAAAAATTAGCGTCACGAAGCAGTCATCAAAGAGCCGCAGCTTACCGACTCCTTGCGCGGAGTGGCAACACACTCATGCATGCGTGGCGCGCCACTCACCCCATCATAGCGTTGCATTGCAGCCCTGCAATAACTTGCAAACGCGACAGCTGGTGGAAGGGTCTCAGCTTCTATTGAATCAACGGCGTTTTGCTTGAAGCGAAGTCACGCATCGTCATGACGAATCCAAGAACTCAGATGAAAATCCCGAAAGTTCAAATAAACCTACGTATTAAGTGACACCTATAGGTTAATCCGTTTAAAAGCAACGTATTTGTTAATCCCAATCCTAGACAATTTTTTGTTGCATTTGAGTGGCGTGTATATCATCATGTGGATTTATACTGGAGGAATCCGATGAGCTATCAAGCTCTTTTCCTCAAATGTCCAATCGAGGCGGGTAAGAACGTTACAACAACAAACAGCACAACAGCACGATAGCAGTGCCAAGTAAAATAATAATAAACAAATCACCCAGACACATACAAATACAACTTAACCATCCCCATCCTACTTGACAAAGCCCACTGAGGCATTAACTTATTATTCAAAAGCGAACTGGCCACAAATGATAGCTCAATGAAGTGGCTTATCATTCGGACCATTTATCGCAGCAAAAAAAGTAATCTAAATAGTCTCAACGCGTGTTTCTAAACGTGGAGGGAAAACCCGGAGGACCCGGAGAAAAAAAAATCCACGCGACCACGGGGAGAGACGCGCAAACTCCAAATATACAGCAGGCGTCAGGGTCGGCAGAGAACCCACGAAATCCTTACTCTTTGGTTCTATTCGGTAAAGTCACGTAGGTAAAAAAAAACGAAATCCTGCATACACAAAGCACACACGGGAGGCATTGGTGGAATTTGCTTTCTTTGTTGCATCAATGACCGCGGTTATTTTTCAAGCGACGGTGTCACCTCTCGACTCACTCCCCACACTCGTCCTCCGTCTTTGATGTCCAGGACTTTCCTTTTGAAGTGAAGATCGTTTAGTGGCAGCCACGTGACTCTGAGGTCAGAGACGCTAAGCCGGCGCCACTGAGACCCTGGGTTCGAATCCGGGTTTCAGCCGCTGCTCGTGATTCAACCACCCGGTTCTGAAGTGTAACGAGTTCGTGGTCTGAGCTCAGTCTACGATGGCGTATATAGAGACCCATAGACTCACACAGAGACCCGTAGACTCGCATAGAGACCCATAGACTCGCATAGAGACCCATAGACTCACACAGAGATCCGTAAACTCGCACAGAGACCGATAGACTCGCATAGAGACCCATAGACTCACACAGAGACCCATAGACTCACACAGAGACCCGTAGACTCACACAGCACCCATAGACTCGCATAGAGACCCATAGTTCGTGATATCCTCTTCCGTGGGCCATCAAATAACACGAGAGATCTGAGCCGATAGCGCAATAGGGATGAAACATCTTATTAAAGTGAATATGTTTTACTATTAATGGCGCCACGCTGTGGAAAGTCAGCAGTGGCTGTCTTATGCATACGCTGGCACCTCCCATGGGAATGTGGAATTTCCACCATTGGCTCAGAGTCCACCAACCACTTGCCTAATCTTTGACACGGCCCATTAGTGGTGTAGCAGTCTCAACTTAAACTCCCAATGTAAATATTTATCCACAAATTGCAAACTAAATTATACACGTGCTTTACTTTCAAGATAACTATGGTTATCGTCAACAGTTTTCCTTGCGGGATAAAAAAGAAAACCCCACACACTCATATCACTGAAGAATGTCTCATGCAGTTATAAACAGAACGTGGCTATAATTATTGAGTGAATAACGCCCTGTCTGGGTATATACACGTCCCAAGTGAATGTGCATATTTCACCACTGGTTCATAGCCACCAACGAAGATGATATGGGAATTTCTCTATTGCTCTATTTACATATACGCAGTGTAGTTTAGAGCACATTCTCGTTCCACTGCTGGATGAAGCCCCCCCCCCCCCACCTTCTCCAGACCCTATCAGTTCACAACACACACGTAACAGAGACAAATATTCCCCGTATAGACTGATGGGGGCAAGTGCTGTTAGTGTGCGCCTATGAAGGCCGGAACCGCACACGAGGGTGTGGGAAGCCAGCACACACAGCCTGGCACCTTTGTCTCCCGAGTGGTGATGTTGACACACTGCACCAGCTACTAATTTGAGGCTGAGTCGACCTAGCGGAGGCCCAGAACCGGTTCAGACAACCGCGCTAACCGCCACACACCACATATGTACACCCACACTCACACACATCTGGACTTCATCTCCCAGGCAGAGAGGGTAAACGCAACTCATTTGGCGACCTGGGAGGAGTGGGGTACCCAGTGGGAGTCTGTGGTCACAGCCTAGCTCAGAAGTAACACATACACGATGAATATTCTCGACGCTAGACGAGCACGCACATGGGAACACACAAGTCGATGTCTCACCCGGGCACGGACGATGATTTACACTTGGCCGAGAGGAAATGGGCAGGACGCGTCATGACGACGAGAGACGTAGCCCGCTGGGGAGCTGGAGACCGAGAGAGAAAGGACGAGAAGAGGAGGGGGAATGAAAATGACGGCGTTTGGAGGCCCACGACTGGGTAGGGACAATCAAGGAGAGAAATTCATAGAAAAAACAACAATTGGGGAGCTCATCGGTGTGAAGTCGCAGGCTGACAACAACAGCAGCAGCAGCAACAAGATTCAGTACCTTGGCGGTTCTGAATAGAACGTGGCAGGAAAGCAGTCTGGATGAAATCAGAACGAGGGGGTAGTGGTGCGTGGCTGCACACGTGGGCAGGGTGGAGGAGGATAGGGTGAGGCAACTTGGAGGTTGGGAATAGAAGAGGTAATGATCCCCATCAGAATCAGTATTTATCCTGAAGATCACCATCAGAGTCAGTATTTATCCTGGAGATCACCATCAGAATCAGTATTTATCCTGGAGATCACCATCAGAATCAGTATTTATCCTGGAGATCACCATCAGAATCAGTATTTATCCTGGAGATCACCATCAGAGTCAGTATTTATCCTGGAGATTACCATCAGAATCAGTATTTATCCTGGAGGTCACCATCAGAATCAGTATTTATCCTGGAGATCACCATCAGAATCAGTATTTATCCTGGAGATCACCATCAGAATCAGTATTTATTCTGGAGATCACCATCAGAATCAGTATTTATCCTGGAGATCACCATCAGAATCAGTATTTATCCTGGAGATCACCATCAGAATCAGTATTTATTCTGGAGATCACCATTAGAATCAGTATTTATCCTGGAGATCACCATCAGAATCAGTATTTATCCTGGAGATCACCATCAGAGTCAGTATTTATCCTGGAGATCACCATCAGAATCAGGATTTATCCTGGAGATCACCATCAGAGTCAGTATTTATCCTGGAGATCACCATCAGAATCAGTATTTATCCTGGAGATCACCATCAGAATCAGTATTTATCCTGGAGATCACCATCAGAATCAGTATTTATCCTGGAGGAATCCGATGAGCTATGAAGCTGGAGAGAAGTCTCCAGTGACGAGTGACACATGTCGTGTGCAGGGAGTGGCACACTTTGTGTACAGGGAGTGACACACGTAGTGTGCAGGGAGTGGCACACGTGGTGTGCAGGGAGTGGCACACGTGGTGTGCAGGGAGTGACACACGTAGTGTGCAGGGAGTGGCACACGTGGTGTGCAGGGAGTGGCACACGTGGTGTGCAGGGAGTGGCACACGTGGTGTGCAGGGAGTGACACACGTAGTGTACAGGGAGTGGCACACGTGGTGTGCAGGGGGTGGCACACGTGGTGTGCAGGGCGGGTCACCGAGACGGGCATTTGAGTGGCACCCAGAGGTCGGAGACCAAGGGGAAGGCAGCGGTGGCGATGGTGGTGATGGTAGTGATGGTGGTGGTGATAGTGATGGTGGTGATGGTGGTGGTAGTGATGGTGGTGGGGATGGTGGTGGTAGTGATGGTGGTGGTGATAGTGATGGTGGTGATGGTGGTGGTAGTGATGGTAGTGGTCGGGATGGTGGTGGGGATGGTGGTGGTAGTGATGGTGGTGATGGTGGTGGTTGTAATGGTGGTGATGGTGGTGGTAGTGATGGTGGTAGTGATGGTGGTGGTGATAGTGATGATGGGGGTGGTAGTGATGGTGGTGATGGTGGTGGTAGTGAGTGATGGTGGTAGTGGTGATGGTGGTGGTAGTGAGTGATGGTGATAGTGGTGATGGTGGTGGTAGTAATGGTGGTCGTGATGGTGGTAGTGATGGTGGTGGTAGTGATGGTGGTGGTGATAGTGGTAGTGATGGTGGTGATAGTGATGATGGTGGTGGTAGTAATGGTGGTGATGGTGGTGGCAGTGATGGTGGTGGTAGTAATGGTGGTGATGGTGGTGGCAGTGATGGTGGTGGTAGTGATGGTGGTGGTAGTAATGGTGGTAGTGATGGTGGTGGTAGTGATGGTGGTGGTGATAGTGGTGATGGTGGTGGTAGTGATGGTGGTGGTGATAGTGATGATGGTGGTGATAGTGATGATGGTGGTGATAGTGATGATGGTGGTGGTAGTGATGGTGGTGGTGGTAGTGATGGTGGTAGTGATGATGGTGGTGGTAGTGATGATGGTGGTGGTAGTGATGGTGGTGGTGGTAGTGATGGTGGTGGTGATGATGGTGGTGGTGGTAGTGATGGTGGTGGTGATAGTGATGATGGTGGTGGTAGTGATGGTGGTGGTAGTAATGGTGGTGGTAGTGATGGTGGTGGTAGTGATGGTGGTGGGGATGGTGGTGGTAGTGATGGTGGTGATGGTGGTGGCAGTGATGGTGGTGGTAGTAATGGTGGTCGTGATGGTGGTAGTGGTGGTGGTAGTGATGGTGGTGGTGATAGTGATGATGGTGGTAGTAGTGATGGTGGTGGTGGTGATGATGGTGGTGGTGGTAGTGATGGTGGTGGTGATAGTGATGATGGTGGTGGTAGTAATGGTGGTGGTAGTGATGGTGGTGGTAGTGATGGTGGTGGGGATGGTGGTGGTAGTGATGGTGGTGATGGTGGTGGCAGTGATGGTGGTGGTAGTAATGGTGGTCGTGATGGTGGTAGTGGTGGTGGTAGTGATGGTGGTGGTGATAGTGATGATGGTGGTAGTAGTGATGGTGGTGGTGGTGATGATGGTGGTGGTGATAGTGATGATGGTGGTGGTAGTGATGGTGGTGGGGATGGTGGTGGTAGTGATGGTGGTGATGGTGGTGGCAGTGATGGTGGTGGTAGTAATGGTGGTCGTGATGGTGGTAGTGGTGGTGGTAGTGATGGTGGTGGTGATAGTGATGATGGTGGTAGTAGTGATGGTGGTGGTGGTAGTGATGGTGGTAGTGGTGGTGGTAGTGATGGTGGTGGTAGTGATAGTGGTGATGGTGGTGGTAGTAATGGTGGTGGTAGTGCAACGGTTAGCGCATGGCGCAACAAACCCGGCAACCCAGGTTCAATTCCCGCTCACGGCCACCACCAGTGACGATTATTTGAACCGGTACCGGGGCCTCCCCTAGGTCGACTCAGCCTCAAATGAGTATCTCGTGCGGAGTGTCAACATCGCCACTGGGGAGACAAAGGCAGCCGGGCGTGGTGCTGGCCACCCACCCCCTCTTGTGCCGTTCCGGCCTTCATAGGTTGACTGCTCTAGATTTGAAGCTTTCGTGACTGCAAGGATCCATACTCTTGGTTCTATTCGATAAAGTCACGTAGGTAAAAAAATAAAATAACAAAAATCACGACGTTTTGTCATGAGGACAGCACGGTCCCTTCACCTGATGAAGGTCACTTGTGTTGTGGCCGAAACGTCGTGATTTTTGTTATTTTATTTTTTACCTACGTGACTTTACCGAATAGAACCAAGAGTATAGGTTGACTGCAGACAAGCGTGTTTTCCCAGATGGGTGCGTGTTTACAGTATTATCCGGATCCACTTTTAATAGACTACCGGTAGAACATTTTTGTATGTTGCTTCACTATCCCCTGGATGCCCACAAAGAATCACAGCCCCACAGCAGTCTATGGCAACCAGGCTTTATAATTAAGTAACATATCGTACATTTTATCAATTGACTTTTTTCATTGCTCTACGTATTGCGTTTATAGTTTTTATGCGACGTTTTTAATTTGACAAGTTTTTTTGGGTTTTGTTGATGAAACCCGATTCAAGAGCTTCCTAGCTCACAGGGCAATTCGAAATAAACTGTTCTAAATAAATTGTTCTGAATAGGTGCTGCTCGCTAACAGCACTTGCCCCAGCAGTCTGTTACAGGCTACACGGGGGATCTTTGTCTTTGTGTGTGCTAGCTAACAGCACTTGCTCCAGCAGTCTGTTACAGGCTACACGGGGGATCTTTGTCTTTGTGTGTGCTAGCTAACAGCACTTGCCCCAGCAGTCTGTTACAGGCTACACGGGGGATATTTGTCTTTGTGTGTGCTAGCTAACAGCACTTGCTCCAGCAGTCTGTTACAGGCTACACGGGGGATCTTTGTCTTTGTGTGTGCTAGCTAACAGCACTTGCCCCAGCAGTCTGTTACAGGCTACACGGGGGATATTTGTCTTTGTGTGTGCTAGCTAACAGCACTTGTCTTTGTGTGTGCTAGCTAACAGCACTTGCCCCAGCAGTCTGTTACAGGCTACACGGGGGATCTTTGTCTTTGTGTGTGCTAGCTAACAGCACTTGCCCCAGCAGTCTGTTACAGGCTACACGGGGGATCTTTGTCTTTGTGCTAGCTAACAGCACTTGCCCCAGCAGTGTGTTACAGGCTACACGGGGGATCTTTGTCTTTATGTGTGCTAGCTAACAGCACTTGCTCCAGCAGTCTGTTACAGGCTACACGGGGGATCTTTGTCTTTGTGTGTGCTAGCTAACAGCACTTGCCCCAGCAGTCTGTTACAGGCTACACGGGTGATCTTTGTCTTTGTGTGTGCTAGCTAACAGCACTTGCCCCAGCAGTCTGTTACAGGCTACACGGGGGATCTTTGTCTTTGTGTGTGCTAGCTAACAGCACTTGCCCCAGCAGTCTGTTACAGGCTACACGGGTGATCTTTGTCTTTGTGTGTGCTAGCTAACAGCACTTGCCCCAGCAGTCTGTTACAGGCTACACGGGGGATCTTTGTCTTTGTGTGTGCTAGCTAACAGCACTTGCCCCAGCAGTCTTTTACAGGCTACACGGGTGATCTTTGTCTTTATGTGTGCTAGCTAACAGCACTTGCCCCAGCAGTCTGTTACAGGCTACACGGGTGATCTTTGTCTTTATGTGTGCTAGCTAACAGCACTTGCCCCAGCAGTCTGTTACAGGCTACACGGGTGATCTTTGTCTTTGTGTGTGCTAGCTAACAGCACTGGCCCCAGCAGTCTGTTACAGGCTACACGTGGTAGGATCTTTGTCTCCCAGGTTCTGACGTTTCACAACACTGCACGAATGTTCGCAACAGCGAAGGGGCCACCGCCTAGGCCACCGCCCGCAGAGAGACGAGTTAAAAACGTTCAACACTGAAGGGGAAGTGTAAACGGGAAGCTTGTTAATGATTTTTTTTATTTTCCCCCCATAAACAACCCTGAGATGTGACGTCGCCGAGGCCTGAGAGCGAGTTTACAGGGGTTCACGCGCAACGCGAGATGCCACAATCCACCCCACTTCTCCTGCAAAGGGGCCGGCCATAAATGACGTCACGCGATTTTTGACCCCCCTCCCCCCCTTCGTCACGCGGAGTCACAAAAAGTCAGACCCCCCCTCCTCAAAAATGACGTCACAAAGCTCTGCCCCCCCCCCCCCCAAAAAAAACATGCTTCAAATCGCTTTAAACTACTCTCATTGTGGTGCGTATTTAATGTGGCGCTGCACTCTGCTGTTGTAGGAGAAAACATGTATTAAAAAGTCTATTTAATTAAGTAGAACGTGGTTGTCTCTATTTATTTAAAGTTGAGCATTTTGATGTGACGTCACATTTCTCAAACCCCACCCCTAGGTGCGTCACGTCATTTATGGACGGCCTCAAAGTGGTTGTGGCGGTGGTGGTGGTGGTTCTCTGAGAGGCGTTCTCTCCTTTGACTGCCATTCTGTCACCAAACTCGCCCGTCAGTCACCAGCCCTGCGAGCCCCATGACCGACCCGCCCATGAAAAATAAACTTAACACTAAAGGCAGTTCGAAAGAAATTAGTTTTCAATGTAGTTATTAGTGGGCTAGTGCAAAGGAGTGTATAGTAGTGTATAGCGCAGTGTGCGTAGTGTATAGTGTATATCTTAGTATGTAACGTGTAGTGCATAGTGTAGTAGTATAGTATGTAAAGTGTAGTGTATAGTGTAGTAGTATAGTGTGTAAAGCGTAGTGTATAGCGTAGTGTGTGTAGTGTATAGTGTGTAAAGTGTAGTGTACAGCGTAGTGTGTATAGTGTAGTAGTATAGTGTGTAAAGTGTAGTAGTATAGCGTAGTGTGTGTAGTGTATAGTGTAGTAGTATAGTGTGTAAAGTGTAGTGTATAGCGTAGTGTGTGTAGTGTAGTGTATAGTGTAGTAGTATAGTATGTAGCGTGTAGTGTATAGCGTAGTGTGTGTAGTGTAGCATATAGTGTAGTATATAGTGTAGTAGTATAGTGTAGTAGTAGAGTGTGTAAAGTGTAGTATAGCGGGAGCGGTGGTGTAGTGGTTAGCGCTACACTGCGCTATGAAACTAGCGACCCGGGTTCGAATCCCGCTCACGGCCAACACCAGTGACGATTATCTGAACCGGTCCCGGGCCTCCCCTAGGTCGACTCAGCCTCAAATGAGTACCTGGTGCAGTGTGTAAACATTGCCACTAGAGAGACAAAGGCGGTCGGGCGTGGTGCTGGCCACCCACCCCCTCGTGTACCGTTCCGGCCTTCATAGGTGCTCGCTAACAGCACTTGCCCCTACAGTCTGTTAAGGCTATATGGGGGGTCTTTGTCTTTGTATAGTGTGTAAAGTATAGTGCAGTAGTAGAGTGTGTAAAGTTTAGTAGTAGTGTATAGTGTAGTAGTAGAGTGTGTATGTATTTAAAACTTCTTCCCCACCGCACGTAGACAACCGCGCTAATCGGAGGTGCGGGGGAAGGACAACAAACTAAACACAAGAGGCAGTTTATATGAATAAATTAGTTTTCGATATAGATTTAGCGGCAGTGCTGTTGTGTAAAATAATCTTACACAGTATTTTGTCAAAACAGAATCAGAATATTTTACTGGAGCAATCCGATGAGCTATACCTCTATGGGCACCCATCCAGGCACTGCCCAAGCTCAGATCAGCTTTGCTTTCGAGGTCCGACCAGATGGGGCGCATTTCAAGTGCGGGTTATTTGTTCATAGGCGTTGAAGGTTATAGTTATGCTGTTCTTAACAGTTAACAATATCGCGGTGGCAAGATGTTAACTATCTCGCCTGGTATACATGAGGTCGTGGGTTCGATGTGTTCTCCCCATGGTCGCGTGGATTTTTCTCTGGGTCCTCCGGTTTTCCCCTCCACGTTTAGAGTATTTGGCTGCTATAAATTTCCCGATAAGCCACTTCATTGGGCTATCATTTGTGGGCAGGTCACTTCTATAAAGTACCTATATCGCTCTAGTGGGCCTTACCTGGTAAAATAAAATAGCAGTTAAATAGCTAAAACAAAATTAATGGTAAAAAAACGTTTATCAATGCACGCACTTTTATTTGCACTCAAAAGTATAAAATACATCATTTTGAGAATTAATCAAATTTGATGTGCTGAATAAAAGTGGGTGGCTTCCTTTAGACGTGTTTAATTTTCGTCATGCAACCACCCACTTTCATTCAGAACATCAAATGTCATTAATTCTGGGGTCAAAATAATGTATTTTCTGCTTTTGAGTGCAAATAAAAATTTTGTGCATTGAAAAACGAGTTTTTACCTAATTTGTTTTTCACAGATGTCCAGTCGGTGGAGGGTCAAAACATTACAAAAATACAAAAAAAACGATAGGAGTGCACAGTAATGGAATTGGTAAATTTGTGTTATGATACCAGGCAGAGAGAGCCCACTGAGGTATTAACTTATTTTTCAGAAGCGACCTGGCCACAAATGATAGCTCAACAAAAACACTTCTGAAAGGCGCTCCCCCCCTCCCCTCTCCCAAACTGTGTTGGGCAAGGTTGCAGTTTGACCACAGCATCGTGAAGGCAAGAGAGTCATTACGATGGTGGCTATCGAGTGTTTCCACGGAGAAGACGAACCGCAGGATTTAGTTTTCATGCCACGTCGCGTGAACGCAATGTGCACCCCCGATGAATCCTCACAGTTCACAAAATGACAATGTTAGGGAGCGTCTGATCAGTTTGGGACACATCAGCTGACGCTATGATTCGCAGCAAAGTTTGGTCGTGCATGTTATGTATATCGTGTATTGTTAAATTTGAATTACAGTTCCTATGATCACTGTTACATTGGTTTTTTATAGCTTTATTTTGGTGATTTCGAAAACGTTTTGGTTTAGCCATACGCGTTTGTTGTAGTACAGAGTTAGACTGATAGCTTAAATCTAAATTGTCTTACGGTTGTTATTGTTTGACTTGCATCCCACTGGATTTTTTTGCACGCAGCGTTGAAATACGGTGATTTTTTTTTCTTCTGGAAGACTTTGCTGTTTTTTCCTGGATTTTTCTGTTGCGCGTAGTGGTCACTTTAAGATGTTTTTCTTGTTAATGTTTATTGTTTGTTGCGGTTGCACCCGATTCAAGAGCCGCATGGCTCACAGGGCTGTGCCTCCTAATAAATGAAAATAAAAAAAATGAAATGTACCTCACAGTAGATCGTCGTGAGCCATCATCAAATCCACATTCTGCCACCCTCTCTATACCACGATCCTGCACGGGCTGATTTTAAATCGTTCCATCTCCCTCGTGTACGCACTCTTTGGCTGCCCCTTAAGTCATTATCCTTTGACAACAGCTTGCCTGCTTTTCTTTACGCTTTGAGTGAAGCCACTGACTGACCTGGGTGCCTTCCCGAATCCACGCGTTCCTTCTGCATGTTTCTCAGCGTAGTACTCTCATAATTATAATTATGATGCACCTATCTCATAATAGACAGCATGCAAGGAAATGTGTACACTACACCATTGCGAGCAGCAGAATTCCTAGGTTTACTACAAGGAAACTGAATGAATATTTCTACAGAATTATGTAAAGTATATATTTTTTTAAACATGAACAATAACATTGTAATTCAGTGAAACGTTTGGTTTAGCACCCAGGGCTTAGGTTTACTCGCATCGAGTTGGGGTTTTTGTGGTGTGTTGTTAACAGGGAAAAATAAAAACGTTACCATATTTGAAAAATCTACATCTAAATCCTTTGCCAGTACCAAAATATAATAATAGGGGTTTCCCCTTTTTTCTGGCAACAAAACTGAAACCTTTTTTTACACGGAATCACGTGTGCATTATGACCACAATACTTGTGGTCAAAATGCAAACAAACAAAAAAAACACACTCTGATAATATATGATGATGCATTGTCCTTGAAACTGATTGGTTCACACCAGAGACGGCTTTCTTTTGAGCCTCGATATTATCAGAGTGTTTTTTTGGTTTGCATTTTGACCACAAGTATCGTGGTCATAATGCACACGTGATTCCTTGTAGTTGTTGCCAGAAAAAAAGGGGGGGAACCCCCCCCCCCTATTATAATATTTGAAAGGTGTAAGCCCGGTCATTGAGGGTAATTTGTGTATTTTTTTTGCTTTGTTTTGGAGACCATTTGTGAGCGTGATGTTCCACAGACTGCTACAGGTGGTCGCGTGCGGGATTAGGGGTGTTTACCCAAATGCACTGACACACTTTCACTCAGTTTAAACAAATAATGTTTTTATTTTTAGCCAATGGTAGTTACCACACACGTGCTCTGATGAGCAGTACTTCTCTGGAAGCCACAAGAGTTGTTCCATGAAGAGCTTCAGAGTACGCTCGAATGATTTGAAGATTTCGCGACTGCAATGATCCATACTCTTTGGTTCTATTCGGTAAAGTCACGTAGGTACACCATTGAAGAAGGCTACTTGTGTTGTGGCCGAAACGTCGTGATTTTTGTTGTTTTATTTTTTTACCTACGTGACTTTACCGAATAGAACCAAAAGAGTGCGCTCGAATGACCTTTTGGCCGTGTCATTGTCACGTGTTGATGTCATGTGTTGATGTCATGTGTTGATGTCATGTGTCATTGTCATGTGTCATTGTCATGTGTTGATGTCATGTGTCATTGTCATGTGTTGATGTCATGTGTCATTGTCACGTGTTGATGTCATGTGTTGATGTCATGTGTTGATGTCATGTGTCATTGTCATGTGTCATTGTCATGTGTTGATGTCATGTGTTGATGTCATGTGTCATTGTCATGTGTTGATGTCATGTGTTATTGTCATGTGTTGATGTCATGTGTTGATGTGGTTTTTTTGTGTAACTCCCCCCGTGTCGTGTGCTTGTTCTCGTCTCGACCTTTCACCGCTTTCGACACTTTACTGAGAAACTGGGACGCTACCGTGAAGGTTTTTAACGAAGTGGTTAAGCACCGCGAACTTGTGATGATCTCGTGCAGTAGTGTGTACAGTACTGTAGAGTATGGTAGTGTACTGTAGTGTGTAGTGTGTGGTAGTGTACAGTACTGTATAGTGTAGTAGTAGTATACAGTACTGTATTGTGGTTCAGTACTGTGTACAGTACTGTAGAGTATAGTAGTGTACTGTAGTGTGTGGTAGTGTACAGTACTGTATAGTGTAGTAGTATACAGTACTGTATTGTGGTAAAGTAGTGTGTACAGTACTGTAGAGTATAGTAGTGTACAGTACTGTATAGTGTGTGGTAGTGTGCAATACTGTATAGTGTAGTAGTATACAGTACTGTATTGTGGTGCAGTAGTGTGTACAGTACTGTAGAGTATAGTAGTGTACAGTACTGTATTGTTGTGCAGTAGTGTGTACAGTACTGTAGAGTATAGTAGTGTACAGTACTGTATAGTAGTGGTGTGCAGTACTGTAAAGTATGGTAGTGTACAGTATTGTATTGTTGTGCAGTAGTGTGTACAGTACTGTAGAGTATAGTAGTGTACATTACTGTATAGTAGTGGTGTGCAGTACTGTAAAGTATGGTAGTGTACAGTCTTGTATTGTTGTGCAGTAGTGTGTACAGTACTGTAGAGTATAGTAGTGTACAGTACTGTATAGTAGTGGTGTGCAGTACTGTAAAGTATGGTAGTGTAAAGTACTGTATAGTGTACAGTAGTGTACAGTATGGTAGTGTGCAGTACTGTATAGTAATGTACAGTATTGTAGTGTATAATGTAGTGTAGTGCCTCCATAGAGCCCAATGAGTTCGCTTACCTGTTAGCGAAGGGCTATTGTAGGTACAGTAAATATTAATGCATTGTTTAACCACGTTTTTTTTTTTAAAAAACATTGTGTTGATGTTAGAATATTTATGTATTGATATCCATCTTGTGAGTTCAAATTCGTAACTAAATTATGCCCTATATCAAAGTGGTTCTTCATTTGCAAAGGCCTGCGAGCCACTGGTGGGCTCGCTGACAGTACACAAAGAGTGGAAACAAACCCCCATCATCATCATCGTGCTGCTTGTCAAACCCAACAATGTTTCAAATGGTGTGTGTGTTGGGGGGGGGCATCCTCACACACTGACGATGTCTCATTGGCGAAAGTGGCACCCACAACGTCTGAAAATTAGTGAAGAACAGTGCCCTCGATTTATTGATTTGCCCTGGATAGCCTTCACTTGATGGTCTCAAGACTCGTGCACAGGAGGGTCGTGCCAGATACATTGGGATGGCTGGCCAATTACGTTTTACTACAGTACTGTACACCACTACTATACAGTAATATACAGTACACCACTAATATGCTTTACAGCACTGTACACCACTATACAGTACACCACTGCTATACAGTACACCACTACTTTGCACAACTGTACACTACTATGCTTTACAGCACTGTACACCACTACTATACAGAACTGTACACCACTATACAGTACACCACTATTATGCACCACTGTACACTATGCCTTACAGCATTGTACACCACTATACAGTACACCACTACTATACAGTACACCACTACTATGCACTACTGTACACTACTATACTTTACAGCACTGTACACCACTATACACTACTGTACACCACTACTATACAGTACTGTACACTATTATACAGTCCACTACTACTATACTCTACAGCACTATAGACTGCACGACTATACACTACTATACACTACTATATAATACACTATACACTACTATATAATACACTATACACTACTATATAATACACTATACACTACAATATAATACACTATACACTACTATATAATACACTATACACTACTATATAATACACTATACACTACTATATAATACATTATACACTACTATATAATACACTATACACCACACATCGGGCTCTATGGAGTCCCATTGTTAAGCGATTAGTCGTTAACAGGGGTTCGACTGTACATGGATAGCCCAGATGTGTGGACGGATCTTGATTGACCATACTTCACCAGCCTGGTCACTGCAGGTTGGCAAAAGTCTGGGAGTAATATAGAGTGTGTATGCACACGTGGGAGCATATAAGTAGATTTATAGTTGTTGATGCAACACGCAATAAACCCCTATCAACACGCAAACCCTTGCTCAAACGCTATAAGGGGGTCGTCCATAAATGACGTCACGCGATTTTTGACCCCGCCCCCCATCATCACACGGCGTCACGAAATGTCAGACCCCCCCCTGAAATATGACGTCACAAAGCTCTGCCCCCACCCCCCCAAAAATAAAACATGCTTCAAATCGCTTTAAACTATTGTCATTGTAGTGCGTATTTAATGTGGCGCTGCACTCTGATGTTGTAGGAGAAAACATTAAAAAGTATATTTAATTAAGTAGAACGTGTTGTCTATATTTATTTAAAGTTGCGCATTTTGATGTGACGTCACATTTCTCAACCCCCCCCCCCTCGTCACACATCGTCACAAATGTCTGACCCCGCCCCCCACCCCCCTAGGTTCGTGACGTCATGTATGGACGGCCCCTAAGGTTGTGTATACATACAACGTTACACGGCTCACGACAAGAACACGCCATGCAGATGATGAGTCGTGTAGGCGTGTGCGAGACGCAGTGTACGGTAGGGGGTCACCCGGGTAAGGGAAATGACCTTCGTAAACCACGCCACGAGTTTAGCCGTGGACAAGACAGCCTTCAATTTTCATTCATTTATTTTGGTATAGCCCTGTGAGCCATTCGGCTTTTGAATCGGGTGCAACCGCAACAAACAAAAAACATGAACAAGAAAAACATCTTAAAGTGACTATGTGTGACTGTGCAAAACAGAAAATCCATGAAGAAAACAGCAAAATATTCCTGAAAAAAGCACCGTACACCAACGCTGTGTGCAAAAAAATCCCAGTGGGATGCAAAGTCAAACAACAACAACAACCACAAGACAACTTAGATTAAGGCCATCAGTCTAACTCCGTACTACAACAAAAACATGTCCAAACCAAAAAACGTTTTCGAAATCACCAAAATAAGACCACCCCCTACCCTCCTCCGCCCCCCAAACTCTCTCTCTCTCTCTAGCACAACGCAAGCAACTATGTAACATTGTAACGCAACAACGGCGACTCCGTTGAGCTTTACGGCAGAGAGAGAGAGAGAGACGAGCCGAGTGCGACGTTGGAGCAAAGTAATCGCGTAGCCCGGGTCCACGTTAATCACAGGCAGGCAGAGGGGGGTGGTCCCGCCGACTTTCAGTTCCTGTTCGTGTGAACACAAACGAAATCCCCCAAAGCATCATCCGCTTCAAACTGACGTGACGCAATCTTCCGCGAATCATTTAAATTATTTACATGCACGGAGGGGCATTTGTGTTACACTTGGGACGTACGGAAACGTCCCCTGCTCGGCTGTCTCTATACAATTACCTTTGCCGTGATGTAATTCGACACGCGTGCATTTCAATGTCGGGCAGAGGTGGGATTAGATGCCGAGGCAAAGTCTGAAGAGGAGCGCCTTCTCTTGACGCTGCTTCTAGAGCGAGTGGTTCTTGTTCTTCTACGACTTAACCTGGGGGTGGACGATCTGCTCTCTGGGGGTGTGAGATGCCCTTTCTGGGGGTGCGAGATGTCCTTTCTGGGGGTGTGAGATGCCCTTTCTGGGGGTGTGAGATGCCCTTTCTGGGGGTGCGAGATGCCCTCTCTGGGGGTGTGAGATGCCCTCTCTGGGGGGTGTGAGATGCCCTCTCTGGGGGTGTGAGATGCCCTTTCTGAGGGTGGACGATGTCCTTCCTGGGGGTGTGAGATGCCCTTTCTGGGGGTGTGAGATACCCTTTCTGGGGGTGTGAGATGCCCTTTCTGGAGGTGTGAGATGCCTTTTCTGGGGGAGCGAGATGCCCTTTCTGGAGGTGTGAGATGCCCTTTCTAGGGGTGCGAGATGCCCTTTCTGGGGGAGCGAGATGCCCTTTCTGGGGGTGTGAGATGCCCTTCCTGGGGGTGTGAGATGCCCTTTCTGGGGGTGCGAGATGCCCTTTGTGGGGGTGTGAGATGCCCTTTCTGGGGGTGTGAGATGTCCTTCCTGGGGGTGTGAGATGCCCTTTCTGGGGGTGTGAGATGCCCTTTCTAAAAATGCGAGGTGCCCTTTTTGGGGGTGTGAGATGCCCTCTCTGGGGGTGCGAGATGCCCTTTGTGGGGGTGCGAGATGCCCTTTCTGGGGGAGTGAGATGCCCTTACTGGGGGTGCGAGGTGCCCTTTCTGGGGGTGCGAGATGCCCTTTCTGGGGGTGCGAGATGCCCTTTGTGGGGGTGCGAGATGCCCTTTCTGGGGGTGCGAGATGCCCTTTCTGGGGGAGTGAGATGCCCTTGCTGGGGGTGGATGATGTCCTTTCTGGGGGTGTGAGATGCCCTTTCTGGGGGTGCGAGATGTCCTTTCTGGGGGTGGATGATGCCCTTTCTGGGGGTGCGAGATGCCCTTTCTGAGGGTGGACGATGTCCTTCCTGGGGGTGTGAGATGCCCTTTCTGGGGGTGTGAGATGCCCTTTATGGGGGTGCGAGATGCCCTTTGTGGGGGTGTGAGATGCCCTTTCTGGGGGTGGACGAGGTCCTTCCTGGGGGTGTGAGATGTCCTTTCTGGGGGTGCGAGATGCCCTTTCTGGGGGGGTGCGAGATTGTTGTCCCCCCCCCCGCACCTCCGATTTGCACGGCTGGCTACGTACGGTGCAAAAGAAGTTCAACGTACACACATACATACAAAGACTCGCACAGAGACCCATACATAGTTTGTTGTCCTTCCCCCGCACCTCCGATTTGCACGGTTGGTTCCGTACGGTGCGAAAGAAGTTCAACGTACGCACATCGATAAGTCACGGGGTTTCTTTATTCTTCTTCTTCCCCAACATTGAAGCGTTAATCCTCGTACGGCCTTTGCCATGAATGAGCCGAATTCTAACTTACAACGCCGAGCCAAAGCCAGTCACGTTTGTAATAAACATCATGAATGAACTCAATCGCACACCTGGCCAAAGAGGGGAGACTTGGCAGGCCACGTTGTCTAGACACCAATTTTGTGTCTCCCCCCCCCCCCCGCTTAGCACGGTTGGCTACATACGGTGCGAAACACGTTGAACATACTTTCCATACAATTTGCCTATGTCTCATAGCTTCTGCGTATTTTATATAACATTTGCACTGGCATTTTTGTTGCGTTGACCCACAACTGCAATTTGTTTTCAAATAACAGCAGGTTCCCATCACAACCGTGTCTGGAGTTTCTGTGCCATGTTTGTGTAAAAAAAAAATGTTGGAAGAGAGAACGGGGATGCAGGGTGCAGAGGGGGCGAAGCTGCGGTGTTTACTCACGAGCCACGATGCATCATTTACGCATCGGCTGTGCGTGCTCCTTCCTCGGAGGAAGAGGAGGCATCGCAACCCACGCGGTGCTGTGCGCAGTGTGACGATGCCCTTTTACATATCGTGGGCTCTTACAGAAACAGAATTTGTATTTGTACTGATGGGAATCCGATGAGTTATAGAGTTATTTTTTTTTCCAGATGTCCAGTAGGGGGCTGGGTCAGAACGTTACTACGACAAACAATACAACTACCATATGAGTGCGATGTATAGGAAAGGTGAGCACATCACTAACAAAAATAAACTTTTGATTAATTTTTACCGGGTAAAGCCCATTTTAGGCTGGCCACCTGAGGTGCCGTGACACGGTTGTGAACGCCTGTCGGGACCGGGGCAAGGGGTTTGTCACTGTGTAGTCCAGGAGCTGTTCTTGCTTCGACCCGGCGTGCATCCTTGAGGTTGTGGTTGCGCCGGTGCCGGAACAGCGCGTTGGTGATCACAAGTTCACGGAGCCACGCAGAAGAAGAGCAGCCTTCTGCCATTGTTATTGAGCTGATCTGCCCCATGCCTTCCAATCACTCCAGCCCAGGTGTCTGCGCCATGACCCACTCGGGCATTAGTGTCACCCAAACATGCCGACTCTATCCCCAGGGGCCAATACTTTAGCCAGCACCTGCTTGGGTGAAAATAAATGTGTCACGCCCTCCTGGTTATAAATAACCACCATGGTTCATCCACTGCCAGGTTGGATGTTCCATCGGACGCGTTCCGTTCCTCAACCACCACTCTTGACCATCACACATCACCCCTCCTAGCCAAGTGTCCCATCAAACTGGACTATTTAGAGAACACATGCATGATTATTTATAATAAAAAAAACAGAGACACCACCAAATTGATAAACATTGTCAATAATTAAGCGTGTGAAAACCCAGTGCCCACTTGCCACTAAAATCTGTTACCGAAAAGTTTGAGTTAATTACTATTGCACTTGGTTTACCCAGAAAAGCCTAAAGTTTTTGAGGACGGTCCTGCCAAGTTTTTTTGCAGTAGGGGAGCGATGTTGCATTGTGTAATCGCAATTGAGTAACTGCAGGAATTGTTTTCGGCAGTGGGACGTTTGGCCAATACCAGTCACAGTGTGTTTTTTTATGGCAGGAAATGGGACAGCCCGGAGGAAAGCCATACAGCACAGGGACGAGAACGTTCAAAGTACTGTACGCAGAGAGGCACCCGAGTCAGGAATCAAACCTCGGGCTTCTTGCTGAGAGGCACGAGTGATCCCACCGAGCCACCCTGCAGCGCCAACTCGCAGCGCTCGTTTCGCCGACATCATTTCCCAACAGATAATCTCCGTGCCCGTCACCGCAGCAAATCCCTAAGTCATGCAGGTACACGTGGTATACTTCTTTGGCACCGTACGTAGCCAACCATGCTCATCGGAGGTCACGCCGGGGAAAAGCACCGGTATTTTTTTGTTAATTAATTGCGGTCATTATGGACAATCCCACGCCGCCAGTGAAAACGCTTCCAGTGAAATAGGTCACAGGGTTGCGGAAAATCTTTCGCACGGTTGCCGGTGGGGGTTCTTTCGAATGGATGCCCGGGGGAATTTTTGTTTAGCAAACTTTTTTTTTCGCTCCAAAAGATGGGGAGCGCAGCGGAAAAAACAACCAGAAGGGTCCCTTTTTTAGATTTCCCCGACGATTGGCCACAACGTTCCCACAACAGCCAGAGTTTGTGTTCTATTGAATCAAAAAGCGCCTTCGTTTCCCAGAAGAGCTCAACTTTAAACGATTCCGAAAACCACACCAGTAAAACTAGCGAGAAGCCCATCGCGAGAGAGGAAAGTTCCCGCCCGTGTGGCGACGATGGACTTCAAAATTCTTCGTCATCACATCGGCATTCGCACCCACGTTAGAGAACGACCCAAAAAAGATAAGGTCACAGAAGGTTACAGAAGTCCCTTCACGAGGATCGTCTTTATTTAAAATGGCCTGCAAAGTGTTACTCGAAACGATCAAACTAAACTATATTTTTACTGGTAGGAAACGTAGTGGACTGGAAGCCCAACCGGGATTAATTCACAGGAGGCAGGGGATTTAATTGTGTATGTCTGTGAATGTCTGTCCACGTGGGAGGGGTTAGGCTGGGTGGAGAGGGGAGGGTAGGGAGGGGCTGGGTGGGGAGGGTGGGGCTGGGTGGGAGGGGTGGGGCTGGGTGGGGTGGGGCTGGGTGGTGAGGGGCTGGTCACCCCGTGGTGCCCTTATAAAACTCAACGTTTAACCTACTCACGCCGGCTTGTGCCCGCCCTCACAGTCGGGCATATTTGCGGAATACACCACGCCGCCGTTGACCCTGGCCATTGACCGAGCAACCCAACGTTCCTACCAGCTCCCTCCGCAGGAATGTTTTTATTATACCAGCTCAGGCCCCACTGACCTATATCGCTCTTTTGTAGAAGCGACCTGGCTATTACAAATGATAGCTCAACGAAGTGGCTTATTACGTAAAAATGTATAGCAGTCAAATACTCTGAACGCACCTTTCTAATTGTGGAGGGAAAATACGGGAGGACCCAGAGAAAAATCCACGCGACCACAGGGAGACAGAACGTGCACACTTCAAATATACAGCAGCAGGTGTCAGGGTCGGGGTCGAATCCACGACCTGCTGTGTACCAGGCGAGGTAGTTAACATTGTCGCCACCGCAGCGCCCTGCAACAGAAATATTTAACCCGAGAAAAACTGGGTTGAGACCACAGACTCGCTCCGCTTGAAATACTTAAGGTCACCTCAATTGGCCACTTTAGCCAAAAGGGCCACACCTTTCACATGCCCTGTACACACTACGTCGCGTAGCAAACGGGAAAAAATGTGTAATCCCCAAGAGATGGAACATAGCCAAATTAAGCGGTGACCCCGAGATATAGTTGACAGTTTTTTTTTTGTGTGCAGCCAACGATGACCCAGCTGAAACGATCAACTCGCTACACTTGAGAGCCAGGGTTAATGACGGGCGGCTGGAATCCTCGATTTGAACACTCGGACTCTTAAGGGGTACCGTCGGTGCTCTTGGACACTGTATTCATTCTTCGAGCCTTTTTTTCTGTTGATATTTGAAGATGGCTGAAGTCCAAATTCTCGCGCAAATATTTGCATTCCTTAAAGTTCGAAGGTCAACATGGCAGCATTGCCCCTATAGCATTGCAAAGGTAGTTCGAATGAGACACTTGTGAATACGGCAGTAAATTAATCGCAGCAGTCGAAGCTTGTACACAAATAGAGATTGCATAGTCTCAGATCAAATATATTTCTGAAAAGGCATTGTGTATGCTTTATCAAAAAAACTCAACCATGTGTTCGTGTATGAAGCCAACCCGGTGGGTCAGCAGAAGAGCGAGCGGCTCGCAATTGGAAGTTTGCGCGTTCAAACCCTAGGTTGCGGGGTTGACTTAACCCATCATCGCTTCAGGGTCGTGAGAATGAGTACCACTTTGTGAAGTGGGCATCCTGTGGAGAGACCTGCCCACCCCCCTCCGCCCCTGCCATAGAAATGTGGAAACGCCACCACTGGCTCAGGGCTGTAAATGGATGAGCACTCCCTGGAGGCTTTGAGCAGGAAATCAATCACTTTGATCTTTTTTTGTGTTTTGACAATGCGTTCAGAAAACCGCCTGTACATCTGTTATGTCGATGCAATGTCCCCATGAGATTTGTTTACCCAATCAAACCACTGTGTGCTCGATTGTTCAAATTCTGAGCGTTTCTAATTTTACTCTCTCCGTGTTCCTTGCGGATAGAGCGGTGGCACAGTGGTTCGTGCACCGCACCATGAACCCACCGACCTGAATTTGAACGCAGGCCAGGGCTAGCAGCAATGTGGTAGAGGGTGGTAACACAACTACCACGTCCAATACGGAACGGGGGCACAGTGGGGTTGCCAACTTTCCCATGGCAAGACGCAACCCGAAATTATTTCTCAGTCGGCAGCACACGAGGTCTATTCTCAAAACCGTTCAACACAATGCCGGCACCAGATCTCTTTAGAACTCAATCCTGCCATCTGGACACGGGCGCCACGATGGCGTGATGTTAACCACCTCGCCTGGTATACAGGAGGTCGTGAGTTCGATCCTGACCCTGACGCTCGTATATTTGGAGTTTGCATGTTCTCCCCGTGGACGTATGGTTTTTTTCTCCGGGTCCTCCGGTTTTTCCCTCCACATTTAGAATGAACGTCCATTCAAGCGTATTTGGCTGCTATACATTTCCACATAAGCCACTTCGTTGAGCTATCATTTGTGGCCAGGTCGCTTCTAAAAAGTAGCTATACACAGCTCAATGGGCCCTACCTGGTAAAATAAAAAGTTTAGTTTAAGTTTCCAATTCTTGGACTGTCCAGGCCATCTGTCCAGGTCAAACCTGGACAGGTGATGGCAACCCTGATGGGTAGGTCTCTATCCAGCAATGCATTGACAAAGCAACCACCATTGCAAGGCAACTCAAAAATTCACACTTAAATCTGAGTATAGCCAGAAAAAGTTTAATGCTACGTCATCATGACACAGACATGGAGCAGCTCCACGTGCCGAATGCCTCTGTGGGTTTTATTTAAAAGCTTTAAAGATCATCAGTGCCTTCATCGTACTATCTATAAAGCACGGGAAATGCGACTAAACTCAAGACAACAGAGTTGTATCGGAAAGTGGCAGAGGAACAAGGAAGGCCAACTCATTCCGTTAGCTTGCCAGAATATTTACGCAGCTCGTCGCGAACACTTTCCCCCCATTGATCACACGCTCAGGAAACCTTTGCAATGCGATCTCTCGCACCGTCACTAAGACGTTGGTCGGGGCGGGGGGTGAAGTAAACCGCACGAATTGTTATTTTTCCTGTGATGTTCACCAGAAGCTGGCAAACGTGTCCTCTTTAGAATGAATGCAGCGACCGCACCACGAGTTCACAGGGATTTTATTAGTCGGTACCGCGAGTTGACTCATTTTTTTGTTGCTGTTGAAAATGTACTCCTACACACTACCAGCCAGCCAGCCTAGTTTCCGTCACTCTGACACTTTGTCTACTCTTAGAACTGGTTTCCGTACAGTGTCTTGACCATATGGGTCGGATTTAAATGCTGCTGCAAATATATCCACACCTCATTGTATTACCGCCCACATTGGAACGCAATGAGAACAACGTGATTACCAAAGGACAATTTCGGATTTCAATGAGATGGCCGACTTAAAAATTTGCCGCGACATTACAGATCTGCTTTGCTTCGGTCGAGCGTTTCATCGCACCTTGGAATTTTGGATGTCGACCCTGCAACTGCTGCGGGATCTGGCAGGACGGCGGAAGGTGCGCTGGAGTCAACGGCACCGGCAGTGATGGCGTCTTGACCTTCGTTCATTACGCATTTCCCCATAGCCTAACACGGCAAGATACCTTTTGTCAGAACATTAAAGGGCTTCCGTGAGTGAATGATGAGCAATGACCACTGTTTAACGCACTTCAATAAAATATAATATGACGCGAAAAAAAGCCCATCAACTCGGAGATTCAATTGCAAACACTTTACGTAAGTGATGAGCAAACGCCGTCGCACAAAAGCAAGATGCGTGTAGGCTGGGAACATATAAGAGTCGTACTTTCCTACCGTTGGCGCGCGCGTTGTGCGTGCGTGGCGCCAAATAAACTCGAAGGCATTTAATAAAATAACTGAAAACGTAAAAAAGTACTTTTAATAACAGTGGCGGTCGGTTAGTAATAAAAATCCAACAAATGCGCACACGCACTCGCATGTAACACGCAGGCTCTCAACGCACACGCTCGCACGTAACACGCACGTAACACGCACGTAACGCGCACGCACTCGCACGGAACACACCTGGTGCTCAACGCACGCACTCACACGGAACACACCTGGTGCTCAATGCACGCACTCGCACGTAACGCACACGTAACGCACACGCACTCGCACGTAACGCGCACGCACTCACAGGTACCACGCTCCCCGGGCGCTCGACGCGAAGCAAACATCACGTTTCGTCGACGTCGTCATCCGAGGCCGTGTCGGGCGACTCCCTCGGCCGCCCAAAGGGGTCCTCGCGCACGCGCTGGCTGGTGAAGGCCGTCACGTTGAGCAGCCCGCTGGGCTCCACCACGACGCTGGCGCCGCTTGAACCCGCTGGCCCCCTCGCCCCGCCCTCGTTGCCGCCGCCGCCGCCGCCGCCAGCGACACCGCCGCCGACGCCTGCACCGCCAGCACCGCCGGCGACGCTGGAGTTGCTGACGCTCGGGCTGCTTCGACCGCCGCTGGTGCTCATCAGCATGGTCCCCCCGCAGACGATCGGGAAGCCGGCCAGTCGCTGCCGACGCAGACGAAGCACGCGCGGAGTGCCGTGTTTTTTGTTTGCCTATAGTTTTTGCGGTCTCCTTTTCAAATTGCTCGTTACAATCATACCTAATATAATCACCCAATAACGTCTGTCATTAACGCTCGTGACGTCACTCCACAACGACCAGCCCCCCTCATTAATATGCATTAGCTGGTGACGTCATCCAAATGGGCACTGCCCCCACCCCTCATTAATAATCATGAGCTGGTGACGTCACTCCATATGGAGCACCCTCCCCCCTCATTAATAATCATGAGCAAGTGACGTCACTCCACATTGAACAGCCCCCCCCCCCCCCATTCATAATAATTAGCGGCTGACGTCACTCCACATGGGAGGGCCGAGGCGCCTCCTGCCCCCTCCTCGGCGTCAACTTACAACCCTCACGACAAAGGCAGAACCCTCACGTCACGTGATCTCTGTGACGCTGTTGAGACATCAAAGTAAAAAGGACGTCACGATGAACAAGGGATTATAACCTTTAAATGAAATAGGTCTGTGTCACCGCGCCCTTACAAATTGCACACAAATTGATGCAATGAATATCACGTCTCGCTCTGCTTTTCGCTTGCAAGTTTCAGATTTACTGCAATACACCCGTCCTTGGACGGGCAAAAGGCTCGTTATATTATGTTGTGACAATGTGCAAATGGCATCTCACGACAAGATGTAATGCAGCCAGGAAGTGAGCCGGGACTACCTACAATTTCCCAAGCTCTGCGGTCCTCTATATACATTAAGATGCTTTCAGCCAATTAATTGGTGTTTATAGATGTAGGGATAGAAGATACCAGTCCACACTTGTCCACACTTTTCTGGACCGCCTTTACCTGTCAAGCCTCCACAGTGCTGGATTACAGGTGCGCATCGCCACCACCGCCGGGGTAATTATAATTGTTTAATAATGTACGATACATCATTTATGGGCGTGCTGTACAGCAAGCTAACTTTACGTCACCAAGCATGCTTGACGCAAGCAGTATTTTGTATTAACTGAAGGCGTTGTTTATGTTAATTAAAAATGGAGTAACTTGTGCGTAACCGATTTGACACGTTTACTTTTTCATTTGCACTGTTGAGGAGTAGCATTTCTCAAACTGTAGTCCTCCACTAAGCTGGTGGCGAGATGTGAACTACCTTGCCTGGTATACAGGAGGTCATGGGTTCATTCCTGACCCTGACGCCTGTACATTTGCATGTTCTCTCCATTGTCACGTGGATTTTTCTCTGGTTCCTCCAGTTTATCCCTCCACATTTAGAATCAACGTGCGCTTCAGAGTATTTGGCTGCTATAAATGCCCACGTGATAAGCCGCTTCATTGAGCCATCATTTATGGCCAGGTCGCTTCTGAAAAAGAGCCATTTAGCTCAGTGGGCCGTACCTGGTAAGAAAAACATAAATAGTAGTAGGAGTAAAGAGTAATCGTGGTGGTGGAAATGCCACATTTCTACGGGGGAGGCGAGTCCATCCAAAGGGACAACCGCTTACGACTCGTTCCATCGACCCCAGAGGTGACGACGGTTCACGTCGACCGCCAATCACTCGACCGCTGAGCCACCGGTCCCCCCGATAGGGGCGATGCGACGGGCAAAGGGGGTTTGGAGCGGCCCTGGTGTAGAGGGGGTGGGGGGGTGTGCTGATGGAGCGGAGCGGCGCTCACCTGGGGGACGATGTCGCCCACGGTGATGGCGATGTCGCCCGTTTTCCCGGATGCCCGCGCCGTGGTCGGCACCAGTCGCACTCCCAGCATGCCTTGCTCCCCGCTTTATTTTGGTGAGGTACGGGAATAACCGGGAGGTTAGCGGCGTTTTTTGTATTCCTACGATTACTGCAGTGTTTTTTGACATTTAGTTGCCTTTAAAAATTGTTTATAAACCGTTGCCAGTGGAGTATATAGCTAAACAATGATGATAATATAAATCTACAGCCTTTTGTCAATCCATTGCAGGATGAAGGCCTCGTAAAGCTGTGGACGGCCAATGCAGCAAATGCTGAAACTCATTGTAACTTGATTATAACTAAGATCTGTCCTGTATAACATCTGCACCATATAATATCTGTACCATCACATATACAAGCACAGAGACAATTTCAACCGAGAAGATGGATCCTGGCTTAGCAATCATTGGAAAGATTTGATAAACCATTTCAGGTCTTAATTGATTGTTCACGCTTACAGTGGCTTTCAGACAGCATACATTAAATTTTTCGTCTCCCCCCTCCTCTTTTCAGAACATAGATGGACTAGTCCTTCTAAATAAACTGCCAAATCGCTGTGCGTGGCACTGACGTTTTTTATAAATAAATACACCGTTTTAAAATAAATTTATTAATGCAAACCGACACACCTGATGACGACCGTTTGTGTTATGGTCGAAACGTCGTGAGAATTTTTATTGTTTTATATATATTTTATTATTTTATTGTTTCCTTTCAACGTGACTTTACCGAAAGAGCTAAGAATATAATATCTGTACCGTCGCAGGATGCCCATGAAGAAGAGTCTAAGAGCTCATTAAGTCCTTCCTGCTGAATAAAATAAAATAAAAAAAAATCTAACTGAACGAGCATACGCTCCCTCACACGTGAACGGTCCACGAATTGTGTTGTGGCCGAAACGTCGTGAGAATTTTATTGTGTTATTTTATTTTATTAATTTATTATTTTATTCTCATTCTACGTGACTTTACCGAAAGAACCAAAGAAGATGGGTCCACGAACTATTCGCAAACACCAAGGGACGCTAAATAATCGCTGTGACGCGTGCGCGCGAGTGGACCATTACATGCCGGCGTCAACGGTCCAAATTTTGCCCAAAGATGAAAAATTTGCCGCGCACGCCACTACCAAACGATTAACAAAAGAACCGCGCGCGTTCACGCACACGCCTTCTCACCGTGGAGGGAGGCACGCACGCAACCTCACCTGAGGACGCCAGACTTTTGCAGGTCGATAATTCGCCCGGTTATTATTTTCTTCTCGTCTCCCGCCGCGCCCCCACTGCCGACGACGGCTGTCACCGCTCCCTGACCTTGCCCGTGCCCTGCCCCCCCCTTGCCCGCTGCCGCCGCCGCCGCCGCCGCCGCCCTTGCGGCAGCGGCCTCCCTGGCCGCTTCGCTCACGTCCAGGCGAGCTTCCAGCATCGACATCCGCAGGATGTCTGTCGCGCGAGCCCCCGCCTGCAGCCGTAAACATTTCCGTGAGTCGCGAGCGGGGAACCTTTTTTCCTGTCCCTCGGGCCGGATGGGACTTTCCGAAAAACAAAAAACAAACTCTGGCGGGCAATCACACGTTGACATGCACCGCGGCGCTATCCGTCAACGCACACCGCAGTGAAAAACCGACGTCCCGTGCCGACCGGAGTGCGACGAGACCTCCGCAGTGAGCGACGCTAGTGACCGAGCGCTCACTAGCGTGGGGCACTGCTGCCAGGTTCAAAACGTTCTCAAACTAAACACAACACGATTTTTTATCTGACCAGGTAAGGCCCCACCTGAGCTATGCAGCTCTTTTTCAGAAGCGACTCGGCCACAAATGGCAGCTCAACAAAGTGGCTCATCACGTGGCAATGTATATCAGCCAAATACTCTGAAGCGCACGTTCATTCTAAATGTGGAGGGAAAAACCGAAGGGCACGGAGAAAAATCGACACGACCACGGGGAGAACACGCAAACTCCAAACGTACAGGCATCAGGGTCGGGATCGAACGCACACCCTTCCTGAGGACCAGGCGAGGGAGTTAACATCTCGCGCCGCCGCGGCGCCATTCACCTCGGGTACCAAGAAGAGTGCGGCTAATGGTGCGAGGGCGGTGGCGGAGAGTTATCGTTGTTTTCGGTGCCGTTTCGAAGTGGCGAGTCTCGTGGGGCGAGCTTGGCCAAGTGAAACGAAGGCAACGACGGAACGTGACGCAGCCGCAAAATCACGAGGAGCCGTGCAACCTTGCGAACACGTGCACAGCTACACATGCACGCAATGAGCCGGCGGTCGATAAGACTTAAAACGGTTTTCTCGCAGTCCAATTGCGCGCACGCGTGGCACACTGCGCTCTCGACGGCCTGAGTTCGATGCCGGACACGACTAACATCGGGAATGAATCGTATCCGAACTGGTCCTGGAACCCGCCCGCCCCTACCCCCTACCAACCCCCCCCCCCACCCCCCCCCCCCCAACCTCCTGCACTAACCCACACTGACGAGCGTGGTGAAGTATGGCTAAAAACAATCCCCCACGACCAACACAGCACGAGGAGGCATTCATCCAGCAGGGAATTGAGAAACAAAAAGGTCAATATGAAATAAATATATTCATCAATCTTACGCTGATTACTGTTTACTGAGAACATCCCGGGCGGTGCGGCAGGAAATATCATCATGTCTACAAAAACAGCAGTCACCACGTCAGCGGTGCACTAGATTGTCTCGCACAGTGTTGCCCAACTCTGCTGATGTTAAGTTATTTTAGCTGCAGCCCTTTGTGAATGCCATGCTGGACAATGCCCCCCCCCACCCCCCCATGCCTTTTGGTTGTGAGGGGGATGCTTGACTACACCTCATCACAGCGGTCAGTGTGGTACACACCTAGGACCTAGGATCTGTTCATACATCACTCGCTAACCGATGTTAGCCGTGGCCAGGTGTATGCCAACTCATCACGATATCCACTGTCTCTAACACCCCACAAAGACAAAAGATCACCCCCCCCCCCCCTGAGCCCCATATAGCCTTCACAGACATTTGGGGCAAGTGCTGTTCGCGAGCCCCTATGAAGGCCGGAACTGTACACGAGCGAGGGAGGTAGGCAGTAGGCCACACGCCCGACTGCTTTTGTATTCCCAGCGGGGAAGGCTAAGAATAGGTTCAGATAATTGTCACTGGTAATGGCCATGAGCGGGAATCAAACTCGGGTCGGTTGGGTTCGTAGCACGGAGCGCTAACCACTGCGCCACCGCTCCCCCGTATGTACTCACACAAAGATCCCCTGTGCAGCCTCAACAGACTGTTGGGGCAAGTGCTGTTTACACATTGCACGAGGTCCTCATTTGTGGCTGAGTCAACCTAGAGGAGTCTCAGGACCGGTTCGGATAATCGTCACTGGTGTTGGCTGCGAGTGGGAATCGAACTCTGGTCGGTGGGTTCGTAGCACACGGCGCGCTAACCGCTACCCTACCGCTCCCCCACGGCCGCTCACAACACACACACACAAAAGACAAAAATCGCCCCGTGTTAGCCTTAACAGACTGTTGGGGGCAAGTGCTGTTAGCGACCACCAATGAAGGCCGGCACGGCACAAGAAAGGGGATGGGTGGCCAACACCACCCTCATGCACGCACACTCATGAGTGCACGTGTGGCATCATCTCACCAGAGCTTTCTGTCCTTGACTCGGCAGAGCTGGCCGGCACGAGAGGGTGTGCACCTCAGCTCGGTTCACGGACGGCGCAAAACTTATCTTGGGGACCGCGCCCCCCTTGGTGATCAAAGGCTGCGCGAAGATACACGCAAAAAAAAGAGGAGAGACAGACGCATTAAAGAAGAAGAAACGGAGGGAGGGAGGGAGCGAGAGAGAGCCGTTGACTCGAATGAAAGCAGGAAAAAAATGCTCTCGTTCTCAGTTGTGGTTCGTGTGGTTTCCCCAACCTTTTAAGAAGGTCTGACATCAATTTGGCACTTTTTTTATCGCCTGTTTAAATAAAACGACCACAAAAGGGATGCAGGAAATCGTTTCTTTTTTTGCGTTTAACCCTCGGTGGTGATGGGGCGGCGGAGGTGAGAGGGTTTGGTTTTCCCGCGGCGAGATGTGAAGGAACGAAACGGGAGGATTTCTCCACAAATCTGGCTGTTGCCTGATGAAGCTAGATGCAATTACTGGCGAAACGTCGTACTCAGATTGTAAATGTTGTGGCTTTGCTCTCCAACACACCGGTGTGCTGTACGAGTGACGAATTGGCACGTTCTGTTTCCGTGATAACTCTTACTGGTTGGCTGTCAGGTGGTTGCAGGTTTAACGACACATTTATATATTTACGCTATCTAATAAAAAAACTAATATGGATTATATTGGTCACGAAAGCCGATGTGTTAAACTGTCAACTGGATGTTTCCTGGACATCTGTAAAAGAGCTTCACAGCTCATCGGATTCCACCAGCGTAAATAAATATTATGATTCTGATTACAGTAGATCACAGAATATCCAGCGGCTTCGGGGGGGGGGGGGAGCTGGATTTTCAAAAACGCCAGATAATCACTGTCATTATTTTAAACAGTTTACTTTTGTATGTTTTTTTGCGTTTTAAATTTGTTTACTTTGTGAAATTGGCATAAACATCCAACTAGACAAAAATAAATATCCCGCTGTAAAAAAGTTACTGTATTTACTGTACCGTACTTACAACCACTCGAATCTCGAAGACTCTGTATCATGGGGTGATGTGCGTTAATCCTACTTCTACGCTCTCGTTTCAACAACTTCTGTTGGACGATCGCCGGACTTTGGTTCGTATGATTAAGGGCCGGAACAGGGCCATCGTCTGGCTGGCTGCTGTGGTTACAGCTAGGGCGGTGTCTTTTTTGTAACGCTGACCTGCACAGTTATGGTGCTGCTGATGGTGCTACTGGTGCCGATGGAGGTGGTGGTGGTGATGGTGGAGGTGGAGGCGATGACGGTTGGCTGTCTTGTGGCGGCGACGGGCAGGCGGGAGAGAGGAGCGCGGTAAAACAGGCCCGTCTGCGGGTCCAGGATTCCGTCCTCGCCTCCCGGGTAGTCGTGATCGCTCGGGGCCCTTGTGCCCACCATGGTCACCCCCTCTTGTGTCTGAGAACATTTGTGGTGGGCAAAGAAACAAAACACAATTACCGCCAAAGTCCATGAATGTTACACCACTGTCGTAACCGGACCATGATATATCCACTGCGGGGCTGCATTCATGCATCGCGAAAACCATCGCACAATTTCTCACAGTCCGTTTCCGCTGTGGACGTCCGCCCCGTGCGTGCTCCCTCCCTTGGCTGCCACTCCGTCGCCAGTTTCGACCACCTTCTAGTGCCGTGTCCCGCCCAGGCCAATCTACTTTTGTGACAGTCAACATGGTGTCTCGTAACAGCATGTTTCTAATATTTGCCTTTCTCTTCCTGTCTCTCCATGTAATTCCAACCACGCATATCTTCTTTGCACATTTTTCTGGCTTTAATTCCATCTTGCGAATGTCCGTGCTTCAAATGCACATAAGGCAGCAACTCGAAACTACCGGTGGCCTGTAAACAGCTTTTAAAATTCCACATTCCCACAGTTGGGAGCCAGTCAATTCGTAGGCCGACTGCCGTCGACTTACGACAAAGATAAAACTCAAACTATTTTTTATTTTACCAGGTAAGGCCCACGGAGCTATCCAGCTCGTTTTCAGAAGCGACCTGGCCACAAATGGTAGCTCAACGAAGTGGCTTCTCATCATGCGGAAATACTCTAAATGCGTGTTGATTCTAAACGTGGAGGCAAAAACCAGAGAACCTGGAGAAAAATCCACACAACTGCAGGGAGAACGTGCAAACTCCAAATATACAGGCATCAGGGTCGGGATCGAACCCATGACCTCCTGTATAGCTGGTGAGGTAGTTAACATCTCGCCACCGTGGCGCCCTTATAGAGCGCTGCGTGCTTATCCAATTGCCAACACGTACCTTGATGCTGGCCGTGACCGTGCGGTTTGTCCGGTCGCCCGTGGTTGTCGTGACGACAACATCTGTTCCCCTGGCGACGGGAATCACCATGTGGCTCAGGTCAATGGTTGGCATGCGAGGCTTGTCCCGACCTGTGGGGCGGGGGGGGTCAGAGCAAAGGAGAATCAGCACTTAAAAGTTTAGAGCCGGCCTAAATCGAATTATTTTCGTAAATCGACCGTCGGCTCGGCAACTCGACTAATCGCACTAAACGCTCAAAAGTTGGGAAAAACAAAGCCTCAGCGCTTGCCAAAGAAGGTCGCGGCTTGACGTCATCGGCATCGTCTGCCGCACCGTGCTGGCCGTGGATTGTTGGAGAGTTTCCAGCCTTCGGGAAGCATGATTGCGGGGGGGGGGTGGCCATTTAAAAAAAGAGGGGTCCGAGTAATCGGCCACAAACTAAGTAGTCGATCGTTATTCTTGGTCGACTTAATCGACTCATTGTCCCGCTTCTCAAATGAGCAATGGCACGGCACCTGCATACATCGGCACCCCTTAGCCAATCGTGGAAATTCCAGATTCTCATGGCGGCAAACAAGCCTCTGCACAAGGTGACTGGAGTTCACTTGTCGCAAAATGGTGGGTACTCGTTTTTATCCACCCAGCTGTGATGATGGGCTGAGTTGATTGAGAACTGAACTCGCAACTTTCAGATTGCGAGTCGATCGTTATGGCCACAGACACAATTATAACAGTGTCTATTAACACTAATAATGGTAATTACAGCCATTAGTCACTCAATACACTGGTGAATGAAGGTTTACACTGTCGGGGAAGGACAATAAACTAAACACAAAATTGCTCCTTTGCGTTTAGATTTTTGTCCTTCCCCGCACCTCCGATTATCACGGTTGACTACGTACGGTGCGAAAGAAGTTCAACAGACATGCATACATAAGGTGGGTTTGTTTGACCATACGTCACCATGCTGGTCAGGCCAGAATGGTGAAAAAAGGAGTAGCCCAGTACCGGTTCGCATATCGCTTTCACGCTGATGTTAAGCCATTGCCTGGAGTCAAACCTGGGTTGCGGGATTCGTAGTGCGTGTAGCACTGCGCCACCGCTCCCCCGTACACTTAAAAAAAACAACAACACAGCAACCCATTGATTACCCTTGCATTTTGTTTGTTATTGAACGACTGTAAGCTAGTCAGTGATATATATATATTTTATAGGACAGGAATTGCGTTGTTTGTGGTAAAAGAAAATATCAGCACGGTTGGCTACAAACGGTGTGCGAAAGAAGTTCACCATAGAAACCCACACTTTACCGTCATCATTATCAATACTCACATTTTCCTACAATTCGCAATGTACATTTCAAAAACCGAGCCAGCCATCGTTTTGAGCAGAGGAAATTGTCATTGACCAGATCCTTCACTTGTTTTATATATACTCTATTACAAAGGGCACATTACCTATTATAACATGGGTAGTGGTCATAATAAAGTTGTAGTTATATTGACCATGGCCTAAATTGAAACCATCATCTGACATTTGTGCTAAAAATTCTTGAATATATTTACTCAGGAAAATCTCACTCAGCCTCGAGACTCCCACTTCAAGTGGTTCCTGGGCATTGTGACTTCTGGACCATTTTTGTTTTTAAATTCCTACTATAGAGGTTTTTGGGTTAGATCATGTAAATATAAGTGTGGTTAAACTCGCCACCACCCTACAACATTGCCAATTAGTAAGGTTTGTCACGTAAACAAAACGTACCAATTCGTTACTAGTACAGCACGCCGGTGTGTTGGAGAGTAAACCCACAACATTTACAAGTTGGGTACAATATTTCGCCAGTAATTTACTCCCTAACACACCGGTGTGCTGTACTAGTAACGGCACGTTCTGTTTACATGACAAACCTTACTAATTGGCTGTGTCGGGTGGTGGCGGGTTTAACGACACATTTATATATTTACGCGACCTAACCCAAAAACACCTCTATTACGGACAATATTGGTCGCGAAAGCCCACGTGTTAAATTGTTTTTAATGAGTGAACCCACTTTCTGTACCGCCACCTCGTGGGCACATCGCAGCCCAGCAGGGGAGGGGGGTTTGGCAAGTGCCCTCTTTGAACGTGCCCCGTTTCAGCCAAACCCCTTCGCCCTCCACAAGTACACGCAAGGCACCTCCTACGAACCCCAAACCCCACGCGTTCGCACGAGGGCCCCGCAAGGCAGCGCGGCGCGTAAACACACTGCGGGACGCTTTGCTGCCCAGTGTTCCCAGCAGGCAGTGAGGAGGGAGGGGCGGGTACACGCCTCCAGGCTTCTGCATCTCCATGAAGGCCCGGATGGTGGAGGTTGCCGAGTGGGAAGCTGCCGAAGCCTCGCTCACGTCCATGGCGTCTCTCCAGCCTGGCACGCACTCTTTGACGAGACAAATGGTCGGCGGCGCGGCACACAAGCAGCAGGGGCGTCGAGATACGCGCCCCCCCCCCCCCCCACCCCCAGCCAGATTTGCGGTGTCTGGTCCATCTACTTGCTCGCCCACCCACTCACTCACCCATATACTCAACTACTCAGCGCTCACTCACTCATTGAATTACTCACCCACTCACCCACCCCGCCGCTCACCCACCCACCCACTGGCACACCCACCTACACACTGGCACACCCACCCACCCACCCACTGGCACACCCACCCACCTACCCACTGGCACACCCACCCACCCACTGGCACACCCGCCCACCCACTGGCACACCTGCCCACCCACCCACTGGCACACCCACCCACCCACTGGCACACCCACCCACCCACGGGCTCACCCACCCACCTACCCACTGGCTCACCCACCCAACCACCCACTGGCACACCCACCCACCCACCCACTGGCACACCCACCCACCCACCCACTGGCACACCCACCCACCCACCCACTGGCACACCCACCCACCCACCCACTGACACACCCACCCACCCACTGACTGGCACACCCACCCACCCACTGACACACCCACCCACCCACTGACTGGCACACCCACCCACCCACTGGCTCACTCTTGCAGTGTCTGAGCCATCTGCGGTGGAACTCGCTGCCGGTCCCTGTCGTCGACTTTGTCACCGACTCTCCGCCAGTTAGTTCTGCCTAAGACTAAAGTCAGGAAATGTTCTGTAAAGCGAACGAAATGTAAACCGTTGGCGCCTTTGTTCCGCAAGACTGGTCGCAAGTACCAGACGCACTCATTTGTTCGCGGCTGCGAAATAACTCTGGGAGTTAATAACGGCCGTGTCGTGTGGTACAGGTCAAGGCCCAGCCCCGCGATTGCTCGCCTACGCCACTGCTGGCAGGTGAGCCTGCACGAGAGGGAGCCTCCTCTACGGGCCATTTGTTACGATGTCTTTCTTATCATACAACAAGCCGCACTCTCATGTCCAAGAGAACTGGGTCCAATTATTGGGTAAAACAGACCAAACCAAAACTAAGAAGAGGAGCTATTTTTGTTTGAATTCGGTAAACAACAAAAAAAACCCTCAAAATTTCAAGAGCCGCGCAATGCATGCGGTGACTACGAGCGCGGTGGTTACTTAATAAATAAACGTCACGTCAGGTTATCGCACAACGCGAAGAAGTGGGCGTTACCGCCGCCGCTCACCTTGCAAGATGGTAGTGCCCGTTTCCATGGCAATGGAAGAATCCATCTCCTCCCCCCTGTCCTCATCTGCTGCTGCATCTCCAGCGCCTGTACTGTCTGCATCATGCGTGGCCGTCGCTACGGAAACCCCCACCATCGACATCGTCGTGGCAATGGGCTTTGGCTTAATCAGCACCTGAAAGTACGGGAAACCATCACCATCATTACCATCATCACCATCATTACCATCATCATCATCATCACCATCATCACCATCATTACCACCAGCAGCAGCAGCAGCGATATCATCAACAATTAACGAATCATCCTCAACACAAGTGCGAGCCCCCCACCCGCACCTCCGATTAGCACGGTTGGCTACGTACGGTGTGAAAGAATTTCATCGTGCATACATATTCCATCTCAGTGGGCCACTCCCCAAGGCCATATCTGGCTGCCGGACTACCGGCTGAATAGTCCTGGATTACGGCATTAAAGTCGCTGCGTTTCACAACATCAGTGGGGTGGTAAACATCAACTGCAGACCACGAGCTACATTTGCGCTGGACAAATAATTTGCCACCGTCACGCAGCCGGTGTCGTGTGAACGTCGGCGGGTTGACCTGGCCGTGGACTGAGTGAGAAAAACGAATTCAACCGACCGGTGGTCACGTGGGCCGTTGGGAAAAAAGTTCAGTTTGCTCAAAGAAATCTGCGGAAGCGGCAACTTCCCGTGACAGCGCTTCATTTCCTATTTATTTTTGGAATGAGCGTGGGCATTGCACGACAACAAGATGGCCCGCGCGCTCTGGCAGAACGCAGAGTGACTTTCGGGACCCACAGAACCATCATAAAATTCACCCGCTACCCACCACGATGCCTAAGCGTAGCCTTGAACCGATGCCTTGTTCCAATCCTAGCGGCATGTGCGTGTACAGTACAAGTTTAAGGGCTGTAAAATCAGCCACATTTTGTTGGAATGGGTTTTCCAATTGAAAACAACATCAGAAAGTACACGTGAAATGAAACAATGCCAGTGACCGCCAACCCGCACATATGAACGGGCGCGGGGGAGGCCCGCATCCAGCAGTGGATTGAGAGAGCTGTAAATCATTACGCTGTTAAGCACTCGCGATGGCTTTGGCAATGATGACACCTGAATCTTTTTACTAATGATCGCAACCAAGGGAGCACGTGGGCCCGGGAGTGATTTACAGTTTGTTTGCAGACCGTCTGGATGTGGAATGCAACGAGCTTGGGTTCCGAGCCAAATTGAACCCAACGTGAACTCTTGACAGAGGCCCGAGCGTTCCCATTTTGGCGACGAGCCGAGCTGAGCGATCGTAACCTCAGCACAGCGTCATACATCACAGACGCGAGCCTGTGCTAACTCTGGGGCCTAATAAGGTAATGGTTGTAAGTCACGCTTTGTTAGTGTTTATGTTAAAAGACTTAGAGCACCTTCTGCCAGGAGCGCTGGATTAAAAATACCACTGCCCCGAACTGTAAAGTATTTAAGCAATGCTGCATTTGCCGTAACGGTTTACAAATATGTGGCGCCGGTGGCTAGGAGATGTCAACTACCTCGCCTGGTATACAGGAGGTCGTGGGTTCGATCCTGACTCTGATGCCTGCTGTATATTTTTAGTTTGCGTGTCTCTCTCTCTCTCCCCGTGGTCGCGTGGATCTTTTCTCCGGGTCCTCCAGTTTTTCCCTCCACATTTAGAAACATCGTGCGTTTGTAGTATTTGGCAGCGATACATTTCCACGTTGATAAGACACTATGTTGAGCAATCATTTGCAGCCAGTTGCTTTGAAAAAGAGCTATATAGCTCAGTGGGCCTTACCTGGTTAAATAAATCAATTTTTATAAATATTATATATCCCCCTCCATGCATTCTCTGCCCCAGCCACCGCATATTTCTGTCGAAGCCCATACTCAACCGACGCTTAGTGGGAGGTCGCTCATTCTCCTCTACTACCCCCATGGGCGTGGAAATCCCTCGCCCAGCCATCCATGCTGTCGACTCCCTGTTCAAGTACAAGACTCAAGACCTTCCTCTTTTCCTCTCCCTATGCCTGCCTGCCTCTCTCTACATAATAAACACAACCATTGTAAAGAGTCTCGATATGCAAATCCCCACTGTATCGTATTTGCTGTGTAGCATCAAAGACAATCATCCTTCACTGCTCACTGCCGTGACTAAACTGTGCTGATGAGGCGTAACAAGGACGAAACCAGTCCACGGTTGTCTATCACTGCATCCACTGCTGCTGTCGGTGAGATTTTGCTCAGGATATGCTGATGGCGTTTGCGCAAGTACAGAGAGGGCTGTGGTTGCTTTTTTGCACACTGACACGCGTGTCGCTTGAAGCACAGGCGCTATCCGCCGTGCCGACGCAAAGCCCGCAAGCGCACGCTCCCGCGCTTGGCACAGGCTTGGAGGAAAAAAAAAAACAAATCCAGAGGATGCTCATGAACAAGCCGGGGCCCAGCCGGCTGCTCTCAAAGAGGCACCGGCAATCGATTTCAAATCGGCCGTCTTCTCGTCGTCGCGAGCGGCGGACTCGTGCCCGGCAGAGGGAACTGTCTGTCGCGAGGTCGTGAAGCGAAATACAAAGTGGAGGGATGGAGTGGGGGGGAGACCGGAGGTGTGAACTGGCAGAGCCGTCCCCTAGGGTCACACGGTGAATCAGGGGTTAATGCGCTTTGGCGGGTGGGCCCACGCATCGATGTCACAGATGTAATACTTGCAGTTTAAACGATTAAAAACGATTATCATTTTTTTTTTTATTTGACCAGGTAAGGCCCACTGAACTGGGTAGCTCTTTTCCGGAAGCGACTTGGCCGCAAATGATAGCAAAACGGAGCGGCTCATCGCCGCGTGGAAATTTATAGCAGCCGAATTACTCTAAGATGCGTGATGCTGATTTTATATGTGGGGGGAAGAAACCAGAGGACGCGGAGAAAAATCCACGCGACCACGGGGAGAACACGCAAACTCAAAATATACAGCAGGCGTCAGGGTCGGGATCAGGCAAGGTAGTTGACATCTCCTAGCCACCGTGGCGTCGGTGGGGAGGAGGCACACGCGGTGTGACTTGCCCCAGGCCCCGCACCGCTCTCCCCCACCCCCTATAGACGGCCCTGTGAGCTGGCCTTGGGTAGCCACGGCCACACGACTCCGCTCACCTGGGGCTGCGTGTAAGGGTTTTTGGGCGGCAGGATTTTGGCGGCGGGGATGGGAGGCACACCGCCCGGCTTGTTCTGCGTCACGATCATCTTCGAGATGGTGCCGCCGCCGCCGCCGCCGCTGATTCCGGACCGTGCCGTCGTCAGGATGGTCGGCTTCAGCCCCGACGACGTTCCTTGGAGCCCCTTCTCGCCCTGCCCACCGCCACCAATCGTTGTCACCGTCGCGACCACCGACAAGGACATCATCAGCGTTACCGTCACTGTCGTGATCATTATTATTATTATTTACGTTTCTGTAAGACGCAGCAGACCCCAACAAAGGGCTTCAGAGCGCCGTGCAGTATTTTTTTTTAAACATCTCTAGTCCATCTAAAATATCATAGGAAGCACTTATCATGAATCATTATCAATATTCTCATCATCATCATCATCACTCCTGGCACCATTAAAAAGCATGTCGAGCGTCAAAATCATTACCAACATCATCATCACTATCATCGTCATTAACAGTATCAACATTACCATGATTAATGCTCTCACTATCATGGTGAGCCTTATCATAACCACGACCATCATCGCCATCGTCAGCGTCAAGCACGCTCCTCCCTGTTTTTGAACAAGTGAGACGCTCTTGAGGTTAACTGCATATTCATGAATTGCCGCTTTCACAATTTTACTCTTCGCAATTGCTCCATCGGCGTCGTGTCGTGCGATGAACTATCCATTCACAGAGCGGCGCATCACCCCGTGCGCTCGAGAATGGGCCCCGTCAACCGAGACACATGACCATATAACAACTTCGGAGATCCCTTCGTGTAAGCCCCTTGACTTGATACAAAATTAAAGAGCGATATACCCACGTGTGACGTCACGGCTTTGTTGTGCACTGTCACTGGTAACTGAACAATTTTAATTTTACCAGGTAAAGCCCCACACTGAGCTGCGTAGCTATTTTTCAGAAGCGACCTGGACACAAACGAAGTGGCTTGTCGCGTGGAAATTCATAGCGGCCAAATACTCTAAATGCACGTCGTTTCTAAATGTGGAGCGAAAAACCAGAGGACCCGGAGAACAATCCACACGACCACGAAGGAGAACATGCAAACTCCAAATATACAGCAGCAGGCGCCAAAGTCGGGATCAAACCCACGACCTGCTGCATACCAGGCGAGGGAGATAACATCTCACCGCCGTAGCACCCCATAACATGCTACACTTCAGGTTAGTGTTTAATCACTGGCGGCTGAAAGCTGGATTTGACCCCAAGAGCTCACGATATTGCCAGCTTGATGCTCTGACCGCTTAAGCTGCCGGGCCATCCAAATGTTTTCTTTTACGACCCTCGGGACACCCAGATTTCCCTTGTAAAGGGCACGACGCAGCCATCGCCCATCACAACACTTGCGCCAGACAGCAGGGTAAACGTTTTGGCGTACGCTTGGAAATATGCAACGGTCAAAGTAGCAGCACCATAAAGTTTGATTTTCAGTTGCGCCAAATGACCGTATCACCCGGAGATAAGTAGGGTTGAGCTTTGATAGTGCTTAGATGAGTCATAGCCATGCGTACAGCAGGTTCGGTATAGGCTGTGAAACTACGTTGCAGACATTAGAATGCATTGCTGTACTCGCCCCCACCAAAGACATGGGAAGATAATCTCATCCAGCAGTGGATTGACATAACAGGGCTGTGCGCGTACACAGGGGAAGGTGGAAATTACGTGAAAGGTAACCGCGAACAATGTTTTGCCATTTTTCCGGCCGTGATGGTACATTAGATCACAGTCCACTGATGCAATCAGCCAACGCGCCGAGTAATCACAGGCCGAACACGGCGTACAGACGGACCAGACGGCACGTGAGCACTGTGAAAATAGCGAGGTCATCTACGGGATGCGTCACGACGTTACTCAGTTAGGGCTCAGACGGAGAGGCGGAGAAAACCCGTCAAAGTGAAAAACAGCCACGGCGCCGAGCCTACTAACTGGTACCATGTGGAGCCTCCGAACGGCAGTGAACGTGGTAAGCCACGGTCCTGCCGCCGATGTTTTCCATTAACCCAACCGCTGCCGTGCTGAAAAACACACGGGCGGACGTCCACGACCCGTTCAACCGCGCGATCAAACGGCGCAAAGATTCATTTGCACGGCACGCACGAAATTCAACGTCGACTCAAGGCGCTTGACGACAAGAGGAGGCGTTTAAATTTTGATTTAAAGCTTTCGTGACTGCAGTAATTCATATTCTTAGTTGACTTTACCGAAAAAAACTAAGAATATGAATAAGAGGAGGCGTCTTCTGCAAAACAGGAAATGGATGAGTGGGTAGGAACATCTGTGATGGAGTGGAAATCACAGGAATAATAATTTGTTTACAGCCCATTGTCAATCCATTCCTAGATGACGGCCCTCCCTCCCCCCCCCCCCCATGGAGTATCAGTCATGGGGTTGTTTGACCGTACTTCCCCATGCCGGTAAGGGCGAGCTGAAGGGGAAGTCTGGTACAGGAAACCATCATGCACGGCAAGTTGTTATTGGCCGTGGGGATACAGCGTGAGCAGCAGAGGGCAGTGTATCAAACTCCAATATTGTATCGAACTCCCTATGCTCCCACCTCTATGCATCCCGGCTTTCACCAAGCCAGAGTGAGTAGCACGCGGATATTCTCATCCGGCAGTGGTCTGACTAAACGGCTCTATGTTTACACTGATGATGCATCACCGGCTTACTAAAGCTTACCACACTGGTTTTCTTTTCACCGTGTGACTCATCACGTCCTCTAAGTCAGTCACAAGCGAAAGTGGTGCATCTGCCAACATTGATCCTCTCCGCTGATGGCCCTGATCGCTGATCCAATGTTGGATATCGACAATTACACAGTGGTACCTGCCTGGAATGTGGAATTTCCACCACCGGCTCGGATGACCGGGACGACTAAGAGCCGTAAATGCAGAGGAGCGCTACTCAATGTAAATCACAACAGGGAAAAATGTTGCCATGAATTCTGACGCTTCTCTGAGTCTGCTTGAAAGGAAATTAGTTCAACCGATTTCAGAGTGAGGTGCTGTTATTGCTATCACCATCATTATCATCATCATCATCAGCCAAGATCTACTGGACATATGTGAACCACTAAACATCTGTTAAAGAGAGCTTTATAGCTCATCGGATTCCTTCCACCGCGAGCGAGATGATTTTTACCACTGCATCTCCGTGGCGGACGTCAACACGGAAATGTTCCTTGCTTGGCTGCCACTCCGTCTCTACGTATGTTGAACTTCTTTCGCACCGTTCGTGGCCAACCGTGCTAATCGGAGGTGCGGACCACCAGCCATTATCCCTTCTATAGACTTACTGCTGTAAGTTTTAATACAAAAAATGAATTCCGATGTTGGCCGAGTGGTTCAAGAGCATCAAGAGTGCTGAGCTGGTACAGCTGAGCTCCTGGGTTCAAATCCGGGTAACAGTTCTGCTGCGAATAAACAACCGGTTTCCCCCCCCCGAGTGCAGCGAGTTGACAGGCTCAGCCCGTTCACCAATGACTGCGCAGAAAATATATAAAATGAATACCCATTACATAAAATTTGGTTTGACACTTAAAATTGGGTAAATTCCCGGCTCTGAGAATGTCACGTATGAATTTTAAAAGCCAGCAGCAGGGTGGGTGGTAAGGTGCTGCCCCCTAGTGCGTGAACTAAAAATCACTCGATCTCAAGAGGTAGCTTTGCAATAACCGCTTCTATGGGCCGTTCTCTACCACACCGCCGACGCATTGCCCCATAAGAGTTTTGAATGGATTATTCATAACATTGCGCAAACTCAAGAAAAATTGCACGCTTCGAAATGGACCGCGACCTTCAAAGGAATGGCGCCATCCCCCTTTGTCACCCACCTCCCCCATGATCCATCTATCAAACAAATCACTTGAAACGCCGGTGTATGGATGGCAGCCAAGAGCAGTTTAGGCGAATGCTGTCGCAAGAGGTCACACGTTTGGCGCAGCGTGGGTCCTTCACTGACTATGCGCGGTGGATGAATTAACGATTAAACTTGCGTGCGTTTCTTAATGTCCATGTTTGAGGCTCCGTTATTGGACTGGGGCTGCCTTGCCCGGCTTGTTGTGTATGGTACGATGTATGGAGAGAGATGAAAAGAAGGTGGGAGGGGGTTGAGCGGCACACGCGTGCGGAGACTCACCGCTCCTCCCATGCTGGCTGCTCCCAGCAGCGTCGTGACGACGCTCTTCCCCGCGAGGCCCTGGATGGACGCTCCCTTGCCGGGCGCCTTCTGCACCACGATCACGTTCGACTTGGACGCCATCGACACCGGAATGGTCGTGATCTTCGTTGTTGTGCCTGCATTGTTGAACGACGACGAAAGTAATAAACAAGACGGCCAACTCTAGATTTGAAGCTTTCGTGACTGCAAGGATCCACAGTCTTTGGGGTTCTATTCGGTAAAGTCACGTAGGTAAAAAAAATAAAACAACAAAAAATAAAAACAACAAAAAATAAAACAACAAAAATACGGCCAACGCCTAACGTCCCCGTTTGAGGCGTCGGTGTCCGCACGATGCGTTCTCGCTTTCACGCGGTTCTCACACAATGCGGAGCGCGCACCGTTATAACGCGGTCGACTGCGAACTGCTTTCTCGAACTGCGAGGCCGAGCCGTACGATACAGCACGCGGAGTGATGCAGTCACACGTCGGCATACCCTGAAGTTATTCGTCCCGCCACCTTACCGTTGTGCGCGGTGTGCGTGCATCGTGTCTCACCAAGTTTTGTCGTGACATTACTCCTGCGGGGCAATCGTTTTTCGCTTCACTCGTTTCTCCGCTCACAGAGCGGGAGGACACGCAACCGCGGAGGGCGCGCATCTGCGGGCGAAGCGTCGCCTCGCATCTCAGGTGTGCGAATCTCACCGGACATGACGGTGGAACTCAGAAGTTTTCCGCCCAGCGATGACGCCAGCGACTTGGGCACCACCGTGATGATGTTGCCGCTGGTCGTTTTCAGGTAGGTGGGACCCGGCGATGCCACACGGGAGCTGACTGCTGCACGAGACGGACGCACGCACGCACGGACGGACGTCGCCTGCTCGCGTGTGAATTCCGCAACGCTTTCCAACGTGCGTTTTCTTTCCACGGGAGAACTGAACCGTCTCGAGACGCGCGTGAGGAGCGCGAGGCCGGGGCAGCGTGACGGGGGCGGAGGGGGGGGGAGCGTACCCGTTGGCGCGGTGACGAGGCGAGTGGTCACTACGGCAGCCGGGTTGCTCACCACCATGATAGGCGCCGCGGTGGTTGCCACGCCGGCCGGCTTCGGTAGGATTTTGCTCTGCGGCAGCTGCTGCGTGATGATCTTCACGCCTGCTTGAGCGTGGGAGTGGCATGCGCGGACGTGCGTGGAGCGATTGCAGAGTCCCGCGTTAAACGCCGACAGGGAACGCCACCTCGTGTGTGCGACGGCAAACTAGCGAAGAGACTTCGGAAGTAGTTCTTTCACGTCACCTTCCAGGGGCTTCACCGTTTAACGCAGTGTGGAGAGGTCCGAATTGATGCGCATTTTGTCTTGCGTGACAATACCGAAAGCGAAACTGAAAATATTAATTTAGAGCCGCCCATAGTCAATCAATCCACTGCTGGATGAAGGCCCCCGTGCCGCGTCGGCCGTGTGGGTCGTTCGATAAACGTCGCATGTTGTTGTACTCGGGAAAAGCATGACAATAAAAATACGCACAACCAAATCACCAGTGACAATAGGCAATAATGAACACGTGAAGAGACAAGAGAATTTGCGTTTGAATGAAGCAGCAGACACTTTAATGAAATTGTGAATGGGTGAATTCAAGCGCAAGCATATAAATTAATGAGTCAAAGAAGGAGCGAATGAAATTTTAAACAAATGAGTAGCCTAAAGGAATAATGAGAGCGTGAATAAACACATGAGCGAATGACTGAAAGTGTCAGTGATTTGAGTGATATAAAAACATTAGTGATACAATGAATTGCCGAAAGCGCCAGTGCATGAGTGAATGAAAGCGCGAGTGATGTCCGAATCAGAAAATAGAACACGCAGAACGAGCGAGTGAAGGCGGACGATACCCGACTCCTGCTTGATCTGGATGGTGGGTTTCTGAGCGGCGCTCTGTCCGCCTCCGCTGCCCGTGCCCATCTGCTGTGGCAGGTTGGTTGCCACGGCTCGAGCGGGGCCCATGACGGGCGCCTTGGCGGGTGGCCCCACCTTGCCGCCCGCCACCGCGCTCAGACCTGCCACGGCCGCAACCCGCGCATCCCTCACATTCAACTTCGGCTCCGACGTTTCGACGTTTCATTTCAAGCCGTTGAAACGTGCGTAATGATGTCGCACCTAGAATTACATTTCTTGTCACTGGCTTCCCCCCAACCCCCCCTCCCAATATTAGTGCAGCTGTGGCAACCACTACACCATCGCTCCACCAAAGATCCCCCGTATAGCCTTAACAGACTGTTGGTGCAAGTGCTGTTAACCGAACACCTATGAAGGCCGGCACGACACACGAGGGGGAGGGTGGCCAGCACCACGCCCGGCCGCCTTTGTCTCCCTTTAGCGGCGATGTTTACGCATCACACCAGGTGCTCACTTAAGGCTGAGTTGACCTACGGGAGGACCCAGGACCGGTTGAGATAATCGTCACCGGTGTTGGCCGGGAGCAGGAATCAAGCTCGGCTGGCCGGGGGCTCACAGCCCGGCGGAGCCAACCGCCGCAGCGCGCGCGCCCACGTGCTCAAGCCCCACTCACCTTGGTGCAGGGCGGCGTGCGAGCTCGTCGCCACGGAAACGGTGGCGGCCGAGGACCCGGTTGCCACGGCGATGGGCGCCCCCAGCAGCAGGGGCTGGCCGCCGTGCCCGCCCGAGCTGGACGCGATGAGCACGGGCGGCGCGCGGTGCTGGGGAGCGGCGGCGCCACCGCCCGGCTGCACGAGGCCGTGCGGCTTGGACAGGATGCCCGGCAGGAAGGTGGGGCCCGCGGTGGTGCTCACGATTATCACCTAGAGTCGACGTGGCGACGGGAGAGACACGAGGGAGAGACAGGAGCGGAGGGGGCTTAGCGGAGGACAGAGGGAAGTTGGTTGGTGGCACCGGGAGAAATGGGTGAGAGTTTAAAAGGTTAAAATTGTTTTGTTGCCGGAGCGTCTGGAGAAAAATGTATGAAAACTAAATAAAAACGTTATATGTTGGGTGCATGTACGGCCGTTCCATGTACTGCCATCTAATGACCACCTAGCGGACCGCAGAGCGCATTTGTCAGTTTCACAAATCTAGACGCAATCCACCAACCGTTGGCTCCACAAAGCCACATCACAGGCATCCGCCACAAAGGCCCTCCAGACAACGGCACAGACACACACACGCACACACACACGCACACAGACACACGCGTTCTTCCCCGAGACACCGTAAACAAACGGTGACGTCGCGCACCTTCTGCGTGGAGCTCGCCGTGGTGGGCGTGACGGGCCGTGTGAACGTAATCTTCACGGGCGACATGTGGTGCGTGTGCTGCTGCTGCTGCTGCTTCAACATCTGCTGCTGCTGCTGCTGTTGCTGCTGTGTTTGACTGCCGCCGCCGCCGCCGCTGCCGCCGGAAAACAGCGACCCGGCCGTAACGGAGACGCCGACCTTCGGCCCTGACAAGGCTGGGTGGCCCGCCGACACGGCGGTGGGGCTGGTGAGCATGGCGGTGGCGGTGGCGGGTGACGGCGGCGGCGGTGGCGGAGGCGGCAGCGGTGCCGGCGGCTGTGGCGAGGGCGACGTGGCGAGCCGGAGTGTGCCGTCGCTCAGAGCGAGCGACGGGGAGCCCGACGAGTCGGTGCGACGCCTCTTGCGGGGTTTTTCGTCGTCCTCGGAGCAGCTGACGCCTGAAAAAGGGCGCAGCCGGTGGAATGGGTGATGTCTAGTTACCAGGATTAAGTATGTCCCGTGTATGTATGCAAGTTGAGCTTCTTTTGCACCGTACGTAGCCAACCGTGTTTATCAGAGGTGCGGAGGAAGGACAACAAACTAAACACAAAATAAACGCAATGTCAATATTCGACAAATCGCTCCATTGCACATTATTCAATTCCGAACTGAAGGCCTTTTCATTCATCCGGGCGTATGCTGATAAGTAGGAAACCACATTTTGGACATTTGAGCGATTAGCCTAAATTATGTCAGACCTTTTTGGCACTTCACCACCTCTCCTGTGTAGGTTTCCTGGCTTGTGTGAGATGTTGGGATTGTGGTCTGGGATGTGGAGACTCAATGGGCTCTAATCTTTCTCTGTTGTGATGTGCGTGCCCTTTATTGTTTTGGTGCCATTCATGTATTCATTTTTATTTTAGGATTTGGGCCCTCATATATAATCAATGTAGAGCACTGTGGGATGCAATTAGCATGACGCTGTATATAAAATCATGATTATACCCAGGACAGCCTTGCTAAGACTGTCAATCCCGGCTCTCCTGGATTGGACAATCCTGTGAGAATCTCAGATTCTCTCTTTGAAGATAATGTACGAGTACGGAAAGTCATCTCCTGAAGATGATTATTAAGCTATCTGATTAGCTATGTGATCAGCTGGTACCGGCCTTCTTTTGGGTGGTAATATATTTTGCTATCGAGAACCGTCTTCCGGAAAAAAAATCTCAAAAACTAGATTAAACCACGCCTTCCGGAAGACCAATGTGTTCTCTAGATGCTGCTTTGTGTTTAGTTTGTTGTCCTTCCCCCGCACCTCTGATTAGCAAGGCTGGCTACGTGCGGTGCGAAAGTATTTCAACATACATACGTGTCCGAAGGGTGACACCCAACAATAGATTGTTGACTATACAGACGCAAGTCATAATTGTACGCAGAATGCTTCTTAAAGCCCAGCTTTTGCTTTAAAATACGGGAAAAAAAAAAACGCGTTTTATAATCTGCACCGTATTGTGAAAAAATGGCATTGCGGCGATCGTACTTTTGACGTAGACGGTGTTCCCACTGGGCAGCACGACGACGCTCGATGCTGGGCTGACCGGACGCGGAGACTTGGTGGGGACCACCGCTGCCGCCGCCGCTGCTGCTACTGCCGCCCCCGCCCCAACGCCGCCGCCGCCGCCACCACCGCTGCTGTTGTTGTTGTTGCTGCTGCTGCTGCTGGCGCCACCCAGTGGTGAGGTGCACACGGTCGGGGAGATTGGGGACGGGCTGGCATAGCTGTAGCTCACCACCACTGCAATGACAAACGTCCCCGCTTTATTGGTCTCGAGTGAATATATCCGCATCGGTTAGGGAAGGCGAGTGCTGGGTCACGTGCGGCGTTCGCTAGACCCCCCCCCCCCCCGATGTGTTTTCGGGTCGTGCCGCGCGTTTTATTCGACACGATGTCCGACGTTTCGCTCCACGTGCCGGGGAGCTTCTTCAGGCACTGAATGTAGCAGCAGCCAGCGCGTGTTCTCCGTGTATTGATTAACGTTTTTTTGGCCGCTGCTGGTGCCCGGCGTAATTGTTGCATGTAGGTAGGCGTGCGTAATTTATAATCTTTGTCACCTGTGCGTACAAGCTCAACATCAAACAACCCAAAAAGATATCAAGAGAATTCCAATGAACAACCGCGAATAAACCTACCTCGCAGCATGTGACATTACCTTGAAGTCACGAGTAATTTTGATAATTACTGTAAAATCTCGAATGCCAACTTATGGGGTACATATTAAACATTTGAACTGCAAACGGCAGTTCAAATGTGCAATCGTACCACAGCAATGTGGTACGATTGCACGAAAACCTTGGTCTCACAGACCCGAGAGAGTTTCAAAATGAGAAACTTTCAAAATAATTGTATTCATTAAGTATTGTATGAATTTAGTCCAAAAAAAACTTCATACTCCCAAGTTTAGCAGTGCACATTACCAAATGGCCACCCACGGCCCCCGGGGATCTAACCATGTAGCAATTTGCTGCGCTGCAAATTTCTACGTGTATTAATAAAAGCAATATAGTTGCAGACGTTCTCAATAAACCTCCCCCATGCTGTGTCGGTCTGACCATACTTCACTATGCTAGCTCGTGCAGGCTTGTAAAGAGTGGAGTCGCCCAGGAACGGTACGAGATATCATTAACCGCCCAGTACTCAGCCTATCTGGGACACTTTTGCATGCAGTGTCTATTTGCCCATCAACTTAACGAGTGGAGCTGATTAAGATTCACCGAGCCTACCAGTAGCCTGAATCCGGAAACTAGAATCTGGATATATAATCTGGTGTCCGGCATTAGGCATATATAACCCCGTTGCCAAAACCTGGAATGCAGAATCCCGAAATGGGCATCCAAACTCAAAAAAACCCGGAGTCCAGAATCTGGAACAGGCTCCCTCACCTTCCTTGTTGCCCGTGAGTCCCGGCGACGGAAGCGTGGAGTTGTGGGCGGACACGGCGAGGGCAGCCGAGTTGGCCGAGCGCGTCAGCACCGTCTGGGGCAGCAGCCGGGGCAGCAGCGGAACGAGCCGGCGCCCCTCAATGGACCACTCCGTGCCGCTGTTGGGCCCCGACACGCTGCGGTGGAGGGTGGAGCGGTGGGGAGGGGGATGGGGCAAGTCAGTCTTCTTCTATGTAACATGTAAGGCCTCTCTGGCAAGCCACGGCCATATGAGGGCCTCTCCATGCCATGTGGGTCATGACGGTCGTTTGTATGTAAAGTAAGTTGAACTTCTTTCGCACCGTACGTAGCCAACCGCGCTAATGGGAGGTGCGGGGAGAAGGACTACAAACTAAACGCAAAAAGCAGTTCTAAAGAAACGAGTCTTCAATCTAGCAAGGCTAGAGTGGCTTCCTAATATCAGAAGAGAATTCCACATGGCCGCAGAGGCGCATCTGAAAGGAGTAGGGCAAATCAGTGCCCCTGTATGTAACATGTACAGCCTCTCTGTCAAGCCACGGCTGGATAAGAGCCTCCCCATGCCACGTGGGTTGTGGAGGTTGTTTGACCGTATTTTGCCAAGCTATTCAGCTTGGCTTGTTACCACAATGGAGTGGGCTGCACTGCCCTCTGCTGCCAACCACGTAACCTCCTCTATACGAAATCCACATTAACTGTAACGAAGGGAAGACGTGCAGCTCTGGTGAAAAAAAAGAAAATAATTTCGATTTAAAGCTTTCGTGACCGCAGGGATTCATCTTCTTGGTTCTTTCGGTAAAGTCATCAGGTCTCCTTTTAATTAGGACATCCAAAAAGGGTAGCTTGCCATCTTTTTCTACTTCCATGGTAAATCTGATGGCTGGGTGTATGGAATTGATGTGGTCGAGGAATTGGTCTAGAGCAGGCCGGCCATCGTAATTGTATAGTGAATATACAGCAGTGTGGTATACAGTAGGGTTGGTAGAATAATACATAGTGTAATATTACAAGTCTAATATTTTATAGTCTAAAGTATAGGGTAGTGTATAGTAACGCATTGTATAATTCAAGGGTGGGGTTTGTCTATGGCAGTGTATATTACGGTGTATAGTCGTGTAATGTAGAAGAAAGTTTAGTTGGAAACATATCAATATAATGCATAATGTTAGAGCTTACATTGGGCTGTGTATACGATATTATACAATGTAGTTTAGATTGGAAGGCATAACATTGTAATGTATAGTAGTCTAGTTTATAGCATAGTTGTAACACAACACAGGACAGAGCAGCGCATCGTGGCTGTTTCTCCCCCCTCCTCCGTTCCGAGCATAGATGGACTCGTCTGTCTGAACAAAGCTCGTCGCTTTCCGTGGTGCTAACGTTGAAAAGAAAAAAGAAACCGCCACTTTTTTCGACATAGAAGTGTAATGTATAACGACTTATTGTTAGTGGGCTCAGCTGATTGGAGAGTATATTGAGTTTATTGATAACATTGATGTAGTTATTTTTAGTTTTTTTTATCAGTTTACTATATGGTATTCATTATATAGTGTAGTGTATACCCAGTTACTTTATGTTAATAGCTCAAATTATTTAAGAATATATTGAGTACATTTATTATATTGATGTAGTTTATACTTAGTCCTTTCACATCGGCTTATTGTATGATAGTTGGGTAGTTGCAGTTCTTTAGCGTCAATATACTAAATGCCTCTTTTGATATGTAAACTCTGACTTTAACATAGCTACTCCCGTGACCAGTTACATGCTAATCCCTCACACTAACATCATGCTAATCTCCCAGTTACATGCTAATGTCTGACTTTAACACCCTGCTAATCCAACACATTAACACAGCTACTTCAATGCTAAATTCTTCTGTTGATATGTTAACTCCTTTGTCAAGGCGCTCTGCTCCTCCCACCCAGCTTAAAAAATGCTGCCAAGCTTAGCAGCGTTCACTGAAGCGCTGTCGTCCCGACAGTTCTGTTCCTTCACCTGAAGAAGGCTACTTGTGTTGTGGCCGAAACGTCGTGAGGATTTTATTTTATTATGTTTTATTTTTATTATTTTATTTCCATTCTACGTGACTTTACCGAAAGAACCAAGAAGACAGAAAATAATGTTTTGCCCAATTGTAATTCAACTGTGCTGCTATCAGCGTCATGTGATCACGTGACACACGACAGAGGAATTATTTTTAGGAACCGTCACGGCGAGTGGTGTAACACCACGTGTTCGAGAATTGGTTGCAGAAGATGACTTCACAGAACTACTTTTTAGGTCACTGCAATTCCCATCTTTACCACAATAGGAAAAAAAAACGGAGCCACTTGGCCTCCTCAATAAATAACTTTCGTGAAGGCCCGAGTGCACTAAGTCGTGGCAAGGCAACTGACAATGGGGCACAGTTACCCATCTTGCGAGCGTACTCACTGGAAAGCGATGGTGGAAAGCCTTTCATCGTTGTAAGCCCTGCGCACCTCCGCGCGGTGCCGTTCCGTGGAAATGCTGAACACCTTTCTGAGCTCGCTGAGCAGATCGCGCTTCTCTACGGTGAGGTCTCCCTGAGCGCGCAAGGCGCTCACAGCCGCCGCGTACGCCTCCAGCTCTGGGCACAAAAACCACAACGACGCAGGCAGCCAGGTAAGGCCCACTTAGCTATATAGCTTTTTTTCCAGAAGCGACCTGGTCACAAATAAGGTAAACTATTGTAATTTTAACAAGGTAAGGCCTATTGAGCCGTGCAGCTTTTTTTCAGAAGCAAACTGGCCACAAATTATAGCCCAATGAAGTGGCTTATCATATGGGAAGGTAAACCAGCCAAATACTCTAAACGCATGTTAATTCTAAATGTGGAGAGAAAAAACGGAGGACCCAGAGGAAAATCCAATAGGTAAGGGAGTGAGGAGAATGCCAGGTATTTTTTTTGTAAAGTTTAGTTTAGATGGGGCCCCTGTTGACAACCACAATGTTTTCGACAGAGCAAAAGAGCAAAAACATTTAAAACGCCGTTCACATTTACGTTCCACGTTTTATTTTAATTTAATTAGAGCAGTCAACGTTTGGCTTTGGCAAATCAAATATTTGGGGGGGGGAGGCACCTGAACCAATTGCCGCATCCACCCCCTGCACAGTTGAAAGTGTAAAGTTACGCCACTGAATGCGGGTGCAAATTGGTCTTAAGGCAACATTTTAAGGCTTGTGTCTTCCATTGTAAGTTTCCAAAAAAATATATATAAATCTTTAACCGTAATATCTCCCATCGTTCCCAGCATCTCCCAAAACGACTTCCCTCCAATCCCCCACCAGCTCAGCTCACCCAGCTTGCGAAGTATGCCCAGGCACTCCTCGCGGGCCAGGTCCAGCAGGGTGGGCCACACCGTTGGCATCTTGGCATCACCGTGTCACGCGCACCTAACCCGCACGCACCATGCAATCGGAGTGCACATTACGTGTAAAGTCAAAACAGGGCAAATCGGTTGCGTTTGGTTAACAGGCAACATTAATTCCCAGCTGTCATTCTATTTATACTGCAAGTGTTTACATGTTCCACTGGGGTTCTGTCTGTCAATGTTGGCTTCTGTACGTGTCCCACTGTGGTTCTGTGTGTCTATGTCTGCCAAAGTTGGCTTCTGTAGATGTCCCACTGTGGTTCTGTGTGTCTATGTCTGCCAAAGTTGGCTTCTGTAGATGTCCCACTGTGGTTCTGTGTCTCTATGTATGCCGATGTTGGCTTCTGTAGATGTCCCACTGTGGTTCTGTCTCTACGTCTGCCAATGTTGGCTTCTGTAGATGTCCCACTGTAGTTCTGTGTCTCTATGTCTGCCAATGTTGGCTTCTGTAGATGTCCCACTGTAGTTCTGTGTCTCTATGTGTGCCAATGTTGGCTTCTGTACGTGTCACACTGTGGTTCTGTGTCTCTATGTCTGCCAATGTTGGCTTCTGTAGATGTCCCACTGTGGTTCTGTGTCTCTATGTCTGCCAATGTTGGCTTCTGTAGATGTCCCACTGTGGTTCTGTGTCTCTATGCCTGCCAATGTTGGCTTCTGTACGTGTCACACTGTGGTTCTGTGTCTCTATGTATGCCGATGTTGGCTTCTGTAGATGTCCCACTGTGGTTCTGTGTCTCTATGCCTGCCAATGTTGGCTTCTGTACGTGTCACACTGTGGTTCTGTGTCTCTATGTATGCCGATGTTGGCTTCTGTAGATGTCCCACTGTGGTTCTGTGTCTGTATGTCTACCAATGTTGGCTTCTGTACGTGTCCCACTGTGGTTCTGTGTCTCTATGTCTGCCAATGTTGGCTTCTGTAGATGTCCCACTGTGGTTCTGTGTCTCTATGTCTGCCAATGTTGGCTTCTGTACATGTCCCACTGTGGTTCTGTCTCTATGAATGCCGATGTTGGCTTCTGTAGATGTCCCACTGTGGTTCTGTGTCTCTATGTCTGCCAATGTTGGCTTCTGTACATGTGCCACTGTGGTTCTGTCTCTATGAATGCCGATGTTGGCTTCTGTAGATGTCCCACTGTGGTTCTGTGTCTCTATGTCTGCCAATGTTGGCTTCTGTACATGTGCCACTGTGGTTCTGTCTCTATGAATGCCGATGTTGACTTCTGTAGATGTCCCACTGTGGTTCTGTCTCTATGTCTGCCAATGTTGGCTTCTGTACGTGTCCCACTGTGGTTCTGTGTCTCTATGTCTGCCAATGTTGGCTTCTGTACATGTCCTACTGTGGTTCTGTGTCTCTATGTCTGCTGATGTTGGCTTCTGTACGTGTCCCACTGTGGTTCTGTCTCTATGTCTGCCAATGTTGGCTTCTGTACATGTCCTACTGTGGTTCTGTGTCTCTATGTCTGCTGATGTTGGCTTCTGTACGTGTCCCACTGTGGTTCTGTCTCTATGTCTGCCAATGTTGGCTTCTGTAGATGTCCCACTGTGGTTCTGTCTCTATGTCTGCCAATGTTGGCTTCTGTAGATGTCCCACTGTGGTTCTGTGTCTCTATGTCTGCCACTGTTGGCTTCTGTACGTGTCCCACTGTGGTTTTGTGTCTCTACGTGTGCCGATGTTGGCTTCTGTACGTGTCCCACTGTGGTTCTGCGTCTCGTCTCCGCATCTGTCAATCTCCGACCGTGCGCCCCTTGTCTTCCCCGATGTCTCGGCTTGGCTGAGCCTAATCCAGTCCCCGTCGACATCACTGTACCTCTCGATGTCGACCGTCTCTGTTATTCCCCTCTTAAGTCACGGGGCATCTCCGCGTATCTCCATTGCCGAGGCGTGGCGGCCTGTCTTGACTATACTTCACCACCCTGGTCAGCACACACGCCTGTATCTCTCTTGCGTGCAACTTACCGTGTTTACATCAATCTCCGCCTGTCTCTCTTCTCGCTGCGTTCACGTGTCGGAGCGCGGCGTTTCCAAAGACACCTTTGTGTGTCTCTCTCTCTCGATGTCTAAACCCTTATCTGCGTCTCTCTCTCACAAAACCACCGCCTCTCCCGTGTCTCTACACCGCGTCTGTCTTCTCCCCCACCTCCCCCTTCACGCACACATAGGACTACAGCACAACAATAGCCCTGATACGGTCGAGGATAAACTACGGGGTGATGGTGGTGGTGGGTGATAAAGCCAAACCGCTCACCTACGCCCGCGCGGCCCGCCGCCTGCCTCGCACCCAACTCGGTAGGCGTTCTAGGCGAGGCCGAGGCTCCGCGGCGGGAGTCGTGCAACGTTGCCCGGTTACATCCCGAGCGCGCCAGCTTCTTAACCGAGACGCTGCAAGTCTCTCCGTGCAGACGAAGTGGAGGTTGAAGCTTAATCCACGCCCGGGTTTGCACGCTCCCGAATTGCGTGAACAACAACAAACAAACAAATAACAAACACCCCCAACGAGGATCCTTCACGAGGCAGAGGCCGCCGCTGGTGGCAGCCTCCACCGCACCCGGATGAAGTCAAGGGGCTGAGAGGATGCAGGGCTGAGCTCTGTGGGACTTTTAGTTGTGGTGATTTGTAATCACATAAGCTACAGGGATCACGAGGACCTGGACTTTTAGTTGTGGTGATTTGTGGCATGTAGTAATCACACAAGCTGCAAGGATCACGAGGACCTGTACTTTTAGTTGTGGTGATTTGTGGCATGTAGTAATCACATAAGCTGCAAGGATCACGAGGACCTGTACTTTTAGTTGTGGTGATTTGTGGCATGTAGTAATCACACAAGCTGCAAGGATCACGAGGACCTGTACTTGCAGTTGTGGTGATTTGTGGCATGTAGTAATCACACGAACTACAGGGATCACGAGGACCTGGACTTTTAGTTGTGGTGATTTGTGGCATGTAGTAATCACACGAGCTGCAAGGATCACGAGGACCTGTACTTGCAGTTGTGGTGATTTGTGGATTGTAATCACACGCGGTGCAAGGATCACGAGGACCTGTACTTTTAGTTGTGGTGATTTGTGGAATGTAATCACACGAGCTACAAGGATCACAAGGACCTGTACTTTTAGTTGTGGTGATTTGTGGATTGTAATCACACGCGGTGCAAGGATCACGAGGACCTGTACTTTTAGTTGTGGTGATTTGTGGAATGTAATCACTCGAGCTACAAGGATCACAAGGACCTGTACTTTTAGTTGTGGTGATTTGTGGATTGTAATCACACGCGGTGCAAGGATCACGAGGACCTGTACTTTTAGTTGTGGTGATTTGTGGAATGTAATCACACGCGGTGCAAGGATCACGAGGACCTGTACTTTTAGTTGTGATTTGTGGAATGTAATCACATAAGCTACAAGGACCACAAGGCATCTGGGAACCTTGCAGTGCTGTGCTTTGTAGGACCTGCACTTTTGGTTTGGTGACGCCGTTTGCGATGTAATTCCACAATATACAGGGACCACAGGGCAGCGTGAAGCTCTATAACAGTACAGTATTACCCATTGCTTTGTAGGACTTGTACGTTTCGTTGGTGGTGCTGTATGGAATTTAATCACACGCGGTACGAGGACCACAATGCATCTCGAGAAAATGTAACAAAGGGCTACACCAATACAATGGACTATTAACTTTTGCAACGTGAGCCTATTTGGACATGTGACGGTTTGCAAATGTTTCTTGCCGTTGCTTTTCACACCTGATGACGACCGTTTGTGTTATGGTCGAAACGTCCTGAGAATTTTTATTGTTTTATATATATTTTATTGTTTTATATATATTTTATTGTTTTATTGTTTACATTCAACGTGACTTTACCGAAAGAGCTAAGAATATGAATTACTGCAGTCACGAAAGCTTTAAATAAAAAAAAACACAGTTCATTTATTTGGTCACAGCTGCCAAGGCGTTGGCAAAACGTGCGAGTCCTAGAAGAGACCGTGCAACTTCGCTGCGCAATCTTTCGTGGAATTGACCGCCCGACAAGGCCCCCTGCGATTGGTGGCATCACGATGGCTCTGCACAGGATCTTGTGCAAATTTTCCTTGCCAAAAATTCTAAACGTGCAAAGCCTCCATGTGGCCAGCAGATGGCGGACGAGTTCCACGTACACTTTTGATTGCTCTGCTATAATCTTGGTTCTTTCGGTGAAGTCACCACGTAGAAGGGAAACAATAAAATAATAATAAAAATATAAAACAATGAAATTATCACGACGTTTCGACTGCAACACAAGCAATCATCATCAGGTGTGATAACCACAACAAGAAAATTTGAAAAAAGTGGCGGTTTTTTTAACGTTAGCACCACGGATAGCGATTGCTCTGCAATAGTTTTTAACCTTTACTGTAGCAATTTGTGTTTCGATGATTTACCTTCTAATAAAATCTGGCCATGTCTTGCACTCCCCAGAAAGGTCATCTCGCACCCCCAGGGGGTACAGCAAGCACCCCAGGTTATGAAACCACTGCTCTATGCCAAAACAACCTCGACACATTCGTCACTCACACCGCCTGAAAAAGACGTTTCGGGCATTGCCCCTTTTCCGCAGCACGTTGAGAGGCCACTCCGCCTCCCTGGCCTCTGTGTGTGCTGTGAAGAACGTGGCCAATGCCTGGAACGTGGCCAATGATATACTCGTTCCTTTTTAAGGCCACGTTGTTGTTGACGAATGTGTCTGAGCGCTCCTGTTATTTGTGCTCCGTGTGATGTACACGGGAGAGGACGACGCAGAGGCGCGAGGAGGAACCGCCGACGAGTGGGGAACGGCAGCGAGGCAGTGAGCCTGCGACAGATTTCCCCCCCCTCCCCCCAAAGCTCTGCGGTCCTCAATATATGAAGGGGTTATCGACAAACGAATGAGTATTCTTACATGTGGAAAGACACCGGAGCACCTGGCGAAAATCAACGAGTGCGAGGGTGCAACACTCTATCCCACACAAAGGCGGAAGTCCACATTTTTATTTCGCGCTTTCTCGTGGCCCCTCCTCGACGCCCACGGGAAGGGAGTTTCGCGGCGTCTGTGCGGTGATCCACCAACCCTAGCTACGGCCACCAACAGTTCTGGAACACAGGTGTGCGCATCACTTCCACCCGGCTGTGTCCATCATCCAGCAGTGGATTGACAAATGGCTGGTTGTTGCTCGCCATCGAACAAAGACGGTCACTTGCATCGCGCAGCGCTTTCAGATTGCGCTTCTGCGGCCGTCTGGAACGCTCTTCCTTCCGATATTAGGACGCGACTGGAGCCGTGCACGTTAAAATAATCGAGTTTGACAACTCATTTCTGTAGAACTGCTTTTTGTGTTTAGTTTATTGTCCTTCCCCCGCACATCTGATGAGCACAGTTGACTACGTGCGGTGCGAAACAAGTAAAATATACATACGTACATTATTATCATTATTATTAAAGCAGTAATGTCTACTTCATCGCAAGCCGGAAAACGGTGCAAAGTGAGCTCCTGGATTGTGGTTTTTTTGGGGAAGCAGAGCCAGTGGATCTTTGAAGTGCAGCACGGCTGAGCTGAAGCGCCTTGTGCCATGCAAAAAAAAAATTTCCACAGCAAATGCTCAACATCTCGAGACGGTGAATCGAGACGCGCCATGCCGAACGTGCTTCCTCGGTGGCGAGAGATGCTCGCAACCGCTCAGATCTGCGGAATCTCAATCCTCGGTTACGGCCCCGGGATTTTTGTTTAATAAACAGTAGAGGCTGAGAAATGAAAACATTGCTGAGCTCGCGTGTGGTTCGTCATCGTCAGCCCTGCTCTGTCGACTGCAGGATTTCAAGTCCACCTCTCACGGCCCATCCGTCTAGCGCTTGCATGCAGGCACGTTAAACTATTCAACTATTCTGTCCACGTGACTTTACCAAAAGAACCAAGAATATGAATATTCGGCCCCGTCTCCGCTGCGGATCGCCTCCCTCATTAGCCTTCATGTATGTACGTACGTGCGTTGAGCTTCTTTCGCACCGCACGTGGACAACCGTGCTCATCGGAGATGCAGGTTAACAAACCCGAACTTAATAAGGAAGACGCAGCTAACCAGTGCGACTTACTGGCCAGCATACCCTCTCGTGGCGTGTCCTGTCCAAGCCGGCTTAATCCCCCCCCCCCCCAAACAAAAAAAAACAACTTTACGTCTCCAACTTGCGTATGTTCTTCGTATGTTTTTCGTATGTTCTCAGTATGTTCTCAGTATGTTCTCAGTATGTTCTCAGTATGTTTTCCGATCCATTGCTCTCTTCGGTTCCATTCCAAGCACGCGCCTCTCCGCGCGTCACACTTCGCACACTTTTCAGCCTCTGTTCCATTTGCCGGGTGCGGCGGTGTCTCGCGTTTTTGGAGCAGAGAGTCGAACTAGGGGAGGCCCAGGACCGGTTTAGATAATCATCACTTATTTTGACCGTGAGCGGGAATCGAACTCGGGTCGCCAGGTTCGTAACGCAGCGTAGCGCGCTAACCGCTACACTACCGCTCCCCACCTGCAAAGACACAGACACACACACACGCGCGCACACACTCATACTCACTCAGGCTAGAGTGGTGAGTTAAAGGGGCACAATCTGACATAGCCTCGGGGGTGTTTGGGGGTTGGGAGTGGAGAACATGTCACACTTTATCACGACAGGAATTCCCACCTTGAAGTGACATGAAAAGAGACCCCAGCACTTCAAAGGGGAACCCCTCCCAGCCCCGCTAAGTTTGGACCTGCCACCATCAACCCACATCGTCCATAGATAGATGGATAGATTTACACCGTGTGTATGTGTGGATATATACAATGTGCGTGCGTGTGCGTGTGTGTGTGTGCGTGTGTGTGCGTGCGTGGGGGGGAGCGGTGGTGTAGCGGTTAGCGCATTGCGCTACGAAACTGGCGACCCGGGTTCGATTCCCGCTCAAGGCCAACACCGGTGACGATTATTTGAACCCATCCTGTGGCTCCCCTAGGTCGACTCAGCTTAAAATTAGTACCCGGTGCGGTGTGTAAACATCGCTACTAGGGAGACAAAGGCGGCCGGGCGTGGTGTTGGCCACCCACCCCCTCGTGTGCTGTGCTGGCCTTCATAGGTGCTCGCTAACAGCACTTGGCTCAACAGTCTGTGAAGGCTACACGGGTGGATCTTTGTCTTTTTTTACGCGTGGGCAGGGAGTATGTGAAGTGTTCTGAATGAGCACAAGTCGCACACTGTAGAGTCTTTTTTTTTGCGTGTGAAATTTATGAAAATATTAAAGCTGTCCGGTTGTGTGCGACTGCGGTCATCCAGAACAGACCGTGCAACGTGCAAGGAAGGAGACATCGTCACATGCAGCGACACACTTCCGCTGCTCCTGCTGATGCGGATGTCTGGGCTTGACCACCCGAATGTGAAATTGACGTCGTTGCTGCTCTGCATCTGCATCAGCCATACGAAAGAAGAAGATGCGATGTGGTGGAGTGGTGGTTAGCGCGCGCTGTGCTATGAACCCGGCCACGTGGGTTTAATTCCCAGTCATGGCTAACATCAGTGGCTAATATCTGAAGCGGCCCTGGCGTCTCCCCCTAGGTCTACTCGACCATAAATTAGTACCCGGTGCGGTGTGTAACATCGGCACTGGGGAGACGAAGGTGACCGGGCGTGGTTCTGGCCAGACCTACCTTTCGTACTACGCCGTGCCGGCATTAATAGGTGCTCGCTAACAGCACTTTCCCCGAGACTCCATACATCTATCCTTGGGGAATCTTCGTATTTGTGCGGCGAGTGAATGAATGAATTTTTTTTTTCAGAAATTGTGATTGCAATCAAGCGCTGTAATTTATTTACCCGTTGGTCATCTTTCTGGGGTGCATGGGCACGTGGGTCATGAGTCAAAGACACTGAGCCAGCATTGCCGATCGCCTAGGTTCGAATCCGGGTTTCAAGAATCCGTAGTGCAACCGAGTTTCTCAAGTGTGGAGAGCTGATGGGCTCAGTTTGGTCATCATCATTAACTAAGAAATTAACTACCACTTTTTATTTTATTTTAGCAGGTAAGGCCCCTCTGAGCCATATATCTATTTTCAGAAGCGACCTGGCCACAAATGATAGCTAAAATAAGTGGCTTATCACGTGGAAATGTATAGCAGCCAAATGCTCTAAACGCGTGATGTTGATTCTAAATCTTGATTTGAAGCTTTCGTGACTGCAGGAATCAGGAGCACCTGGAGAAAAATCGAGGCGACCGCGGGGAAAGAGACACCGCAAACTCCAAATATAGACGTGTCAAGGGTCGGGATCGAACCTACGACCTCCTGCATACAGAATCTGAATATTTATTCATACTGGAGGAAACCGATGAGCTGTAAAGCTCTTTTTCACAGATGTCCAGTCGGGGCGGGTAAGAACGTGACAACAACAAACAGCACACAAAAAAACATGATGGTAGTGCAAAGTACATGAAAGGTAAAAAAAATCTTGATTCGAAGCTTTCGTGACTGCAGGAATTCGTACTTTTTGCGTCCTTCGGTAAAGTCACGTAGATAGAAAAATTAATAGATCACGACGTTTCGATCGCAACAAAGGCAATCGTCTTCAGGTGAGAGCTCTCACGTGACTTTACCGAACGATCCAAAGGTAAACAAATCACCCAGACCCATACAATTAAATCTCGACCATCCCCATCCTACCAGTTCAAATCCCAGCAGAGGTATTAACTTATTTTTCAGAAGCGACCCGGCCACAAATGACAATTCAACAAAGTGGCTTATCGTTTGTACACTAACATCGCAGCAGAATAATCCAAATAGTCTGAAGGCCTGTTTCTAAATGTGGAGGGTGAAAACCCCACGCCCCAAAAGCATCGTCTTGAATTCTGTCTTGTGTTTTGTTTGTTGTTGTTCTTCTTCTTGTTTCCATCACGTGGGGTCAAAACGCCCTACCCGCGAAGCTTCAAACTGCTGAGTGTGATCGACAGCCGCTTGCACCCTCTCTGCAGGGCAATCAACGACGCTCGAGGGTGGGAAATACATTTGAAGCGATTGCAGAATCCACTGCTGGATGACGGCCTCCCCTTCCTCAAGGCCGCCACCGCCATCAAATCGCCGTCCTTCAGTCTAACACGTGGGCTTGAACAAACGGCGAATGGTTTAACAAAAAAGGCGATTGCATTGCTGCAGTGAATGTGGCATTATCAGTATTTGTCGGACCACGCGGTCAATCACCACGGCCCTGGGACGTTACACTTCCACCTGGGCAATGCGGTAGCAATAAAAGCGAACCGTGACGGAATCACCGATCTCGCTGATATTAGCCAATCAAATGAAAGAGGAGGATGATGGATGGACTTGGAGCGGGATCGATACAATTCATCTCGGTGAACGATCCACAACAACATATATGGGGGGTGGGTGGGTTGGGGGGGAATCTCTGATCGATGATTTTGTTCGGATGTCCGAGTCTATCGTAGTTGCAGCACAGCGCGATGATTTTCCCCTGCTCCGTCTCTGCCAGTGGATGTCCACTCGGACGCGGTCCATTCCCCTCGACTGACACTCACTCTCGTCGTCATCCCTGACCATCTGCCAATGTGACATTATAAGATGAACTCGAACAGCATTGTGTTTTTTTTTGTATTTCACCAGGTAAGCCCCCCCCCCCCCGCTGAGATGTTGCGGCTCTTTCTCAGCAGCGACTTGTCCGCCACAAACCATAGCTCAAAGAAAGTGGCTAATCGCGTGGACATTTATTGCAGGCAATTACTTTAAACGCGTGATGTTGATTCTGAAATGTGGAGGTGGAAAAACCGGAGAACAATTCACGCGACCACGGGGAGAGAGAGAGAGACACGCAAACTCCAAATATTCAATAGGCGTCAGGGTGGAGATCGGACCCACGACCTTCTGTATACCAGGCGAGGTAGTCAACATCTCCTAGCCACCATGATGAATAATGAGAGAGAGACACGCGAACTCCAAATATTCAACAGGCGTCAGGGTGGAGATCGGACCCACGACCTTCTGTATACCAGTCGAGGTAGTCAACATCTCCTAGCCACCATGATGAATAATGAGAGAGAGACACGTAAACTCTAAATATTCAACAGGCGTCAGGGTGGAGATCGGACCCACGACCTCCTGCATAGCAGGAGAGGTAGTCAACATCTCCTAGCCACCGTGATGAATAATGAGAGAGAGAGACACGCAAACTCCAAATATTCAACAGGCGTCAGGGTGGAGATCGGACCCACGACCTTCTGTATACCAGGCGAGGTAGTTAACCTCTCGCCGCCGTAGCGTCCACGATCGACATAGGCGAGTGTATCACTACATTGAATGTTGCATTATTTGTATCATTGGACCACGCAGTAAACCCACTGTGGTTTGCGCTCCTTCAACCGATGATGATGATGATGAGGAGGAACAGCGACACGACACGAACTCTCTCTCTTTCTGCTGAAGCTCTCTCGTTGTGGCCAGCATTTTAGCTCCTGAACATATTGCCAAATGCAATGTAGATAATCAGAGAGACATGGATACCCATAGAGATATAAAAAAAAACAACGTACCTCTCTGTCCATACCTTGTGGGTGTGCGTGTGTACCTGTGCGTATTTGTGTGTGTGTGTGGTGCAGAAGTGTAGCTCAGCAACAAACCCGGTGGACCGAGTTCGATTCCCGTTCACTGCCAACAGCAGTGTGACGTGAATCTGAACCGGTCCTGGGCCTGCCCTAGGTCGACTCGGCCTCAAATGAGTACCTGGAGCGCTGTGTAAACATCGCCACTAGTGGGGAGAGACAAAGGCGGCCTGGGCGTCTTGATGGTCAAGTCACCACCCCCTCGTGTGCCGTGCCGGCCTCCATAGGTGCGACAGCAACTTGCCCCAACGGTCCGTCTGGGCTACGCGGGGGAGCTTTGTCTTTGCTCCGTCTGCCTCGGGGGCAGTCAGCAAAGTGGGGTTTGGAGTTGGCGCGCGTTCCACAACCTCCACAAAGTTGCCACAACAAAAGCGGCAATTGCTGCCCCCCTCCCCCCCCCCCCCCCCCCCCCCCCCACTTGACTGCAGGGACACAGAGGTGAGTTCAGTGGAGGTGTGGAAAAGAATCCCGTGTCAGAGAGCCGTCATTGTCGAGCCACCACCCCCATTCCTTTCGCCACTTTCCCAATGAAAGTGACTCGCTCGACTTTGTCGGCGTCAGCTGTTCGGCGGGGTGCTTTAAACACCGCGGACTCCGCTGGGTGCGTTGCGTGTTGAGCTTCTTTCGCACCGTACGTAGCCAACAGTGCCGCGTGTGTGTGTGTGTGTTGAACTTCTTTCGCACCGTACGTAGCCAACCGTGCTAATCGGATGTGCGGAGGGAGGGACAAGAAACTGAACACAAAAAGCAGTTTTAAAGAAATTAGATTGTCAATCTAGATGATGATGATTTAAAAGTGCATAGCTCCAGTGGCTTTCTAATGTCGGAAGGAAGAGCGTTCCAGACGGCCGCGGAAGCGCAATCTGAAAGCGCCGCGCGATGATGCGGTGACCGCCGCCTTTGTTCGATGGCCCAGCAGCCAAAATCCGCTGCTGCTGCTGCTGCTGCTGCGAGGATGACCGCAGTTCGTATGATGATGGTTTATAGGTCCTTGACGACATCTGGGTGGCTTCGAGCAGCAGTTATCATTGAGGACCCCCTCACCCCGTGACGTATCACCGAAGAGATACGGTGGCGGCGATGATGACATCACCGCGCCATGGGTTACTCATTTGAGGCTGAGTCGACCTACGGGGAGGACGCACAGGCACCCGGTTCAGATCATTTTTTTCACCGGTGTTGGCCGTGAGCGGGAATCGAACTCGCGTTTGACAGGGCTCGTGGTACAGCGCGCTTACCGCTACACTACCGCTCCCCAAATTCAGATGTTTGAACTTGGCGATTGTTATGTTGTTTGAGGTGCATTGCCTCTATCCGTCTCGGCAAAACAACTTTTCAAGTTGTGCAGAACATGCCACGCTTGCAGAGATTAATCTTAGGTCGTGTGACATGGGGGGGGGGGGGGCGTGTTTGTCCGTGGGGATCGGTGGGGTAGTGGTTAGCGCTACACTGCGCTGCAAACCCAGCGACCCGGGTTCGATTCCCGCTCACGGACAACACCCAGTGACGATTATCTGAACCGGTCCTGGGCCTCCCCTAGGTCGACTCAGCCTCAAATGAGTATCTGGTGCGGTGTGTAGTCAACATTGCCACAGGGGAGACAAAGGCGGCCGGGCGTGGTTTTGGCCACCCACCCCCACGTGTGCCGTGCCGGCCTTCATAGGTGCTCGCTAACAGCACTTGCCCCAACAGCATGTTACAAGCTACACGGGGTATTTTTGTCTTTGTTTGTCTGTGCTGATAAACTCCATGAAATACATTCCCTAATCCGGCTTAGGGTAAAAATGATGTCGTGCGCCAGTCTTTGTTCCACGTAATCCGCGAGTTGAATATAAGAACGCGACCTTGGTAGTGCTCGTCTTTATTCTGAGCCCAACTTTGCAGCCATCTTCATTAAGTTCTTCAATGATCGCTCGCAGTTCATTCCCATTGGCGGTGGCGAGATGTTAACTCCCTCGCCTGGTACGCAGGAGGTCGTGAGTTCGATCTCGACCCTGACGCCTGCTGCTGTATATTTGAAGTTTGTGGTGTCTCTCTCTCTCTCCCCGTGGTCGCGTGAATTTTTCTCCGGGTCCTCCGGTTTCTCCCTCCACATTTATACTCAACATCACTCGCTGAGAGTATTTTACTGCTGTATATGTCCACGTGATGATAAGTCACTTTGTTGAGCTATCATTTGTGACCAAGTCGCTTCTGAAAAATAGCTATATAGCTCAGTGGGGCCTGAGCTGGTAAAATTTAAAATAGTTTAGTTTAATATTATTGCAGTAAAAGCACTTTGTCAATCAGCTTGTTGGATGATAGCATGGTGGTTGTGCGGGTAGTTTGACCATACTTCACCACGCTGGGCAGTGCCGGATCCTGAAGATGGATGCCTACGTCTGGTTAAGACGTCACTGATGGTCACCGTGGATGGGAATATAACTTTGGCCGATGGGTTCATAGCACAGAGCGCCAACCGTTGCGCCACCACTCCACCCACAGTCACTTAAATCTCAGCTTGTCAATATATATTTCGTCAAAAGATTATTCTCAATTTCCCCCATTATCCACTGTCCAGAAAACGTGTTTTCGTTTCACTGTGAGGATCTTTGGTGAGAACGCAATTTATTGTCTGACACACGTTCCAATATCGATCCTGATGTCACTTTCAGTCTTAGTTTTAGTTTATTTTGAAGTACTCCGTGAGCTAAGAAGCTCTTGAATCGGGTTTCATGAACAAAAGCGTCGGGTTCCCTGGCAAACATAACGTACTGAACGGGTCGCAAGAATAATACAAATAAATACATAGTGAAGGGGAAAAGATGGCAACAAATCACACAATGTAGAGTATATAACAAAATTTTATTTTAAATATTTAACTAAAGTGAGGATTATGATTAAAGAACATATCGTAAATAAGGCATTAAAACGCAAATGGTAAAAGAGTTACCATGAGAATCATCACATTTCAACTTCTTTGGTTCTTTCGGTAAAGTCACGAAGAATTAGAATAAAATAATAAATTGATAAAATAAAATAACACAATAATATTCTCACGACGTTTCGGCCACAACACAAGCGGCCTTTAGATGAATCCTTGCAGTCATGAAAGCTTTAAATCGAAATCACATTTCAAGTTACAGTAATAATTACAACAATCACGATATAGCAATGTCAGTGCGGCTGATCCACATTGTAAATTGTTTTAATCGATGATAAACAACAACAACTCAGCACATTCGTCAAAATCACGGCTTTCAAAACAAACAGTCGACTTTTGGGGCAATGGGCTTTCATTTCTGGCCTACGTGCTGTGAAGGGCCGTTGTCCGAAACGTCGCTGCTTCTTCTTCTTCTTCAGTACTGGGGCGATGCGGTGTGGGGAGGTCTTCATCCAGCAGCGGCTTGGTAACAGGCTGTAATATTACGAGCACTCATTAATTGGCTGAAAACAGCTTAATGTATAAAGGACTACAGAGCTTGGGTCATTGCCGGTAGTGCCGACTGACCACGTGGCTGCTGCTGCTCCCTGCCCGTTCGACTGCGGTTCCTCAGCGGATGTGAGATGCAATTTCTAACGAACCACAACTCTACGCGTATAAAACGAAACATTATTATCATAATCTAAATTATGAATAATACTGGACAAGAGTCTCAAGAGCCGTCAGAATCAGTCTTCGTTTAAACTGGAGGAATCCGATGAGCTGCAAAGCTCTTTTGCACGGATGCACAGGAGGGCGCTGGTTTTCCTTGGGGGGTGCCTTTTCAGACATCTGCACGGCTCAGAGGCGTTCTTACAGAGGCGGTGATATTTTAGTCACAACATAAACAATACTGAGAAATCCATAATAGAGGTTTTTTTTGGGTTAGATCGCGTAAATATATAAATGTGTCGTTAAAACCCGCCACCACCCGACACAGCCAACTAGTAAGGGTTGTCACGTAAACAGAACGTGGCCAATTCGTCACTAGTACAGCACACCGGTGTGTTGGAGAGCCAAGCCACAACATTTACAATCCGAGTACGACGTTTCGCCAGTAATTACAACCAGCTTCATCAGGCGACAGCCAGATTCGTGGAGAAGTCCACCTGTTTCGTTCCTTACATAGAGGCGTAGATGCGGTGACCACACTTCTGCGCTCTTGCGAAAAGTGGCGGGGGGGGATTAATGAGTTAACGTACATGATGCATTATGTGAGCCCTTTTATCTTATCCTTCCTGTCCATTGCCTCTCCAACACACCGGTGTTCTGTACTAGTGACGAATTGGCACGTTCTGTTTACGTGACAAACCTTACTAGTTGGCTGTGTCGGGTGGTGGCGGGTTTTAACGACACATTTATATATTTACTTGATCTAACCCATAAAAAAAACACTCTATTATGGATGATTTTGGTCGCGAAAGCCTCCTACGTGTTAAAACGGAGAAAGTTGGGAACGTCTTCCTCCTCCTCTTCTTCTTCTTTCGTCTTCTTCTTTGCCGTTGATGGATGAGAGCGACAGCTGTCGCTTTAGGTCGAGCTGGTTGAGCCCGGATGATTGCCCATTACGAGAATCATCGTCGCTGCGATGGTGATACCACCATCTCCTTCACGCTTGAAACTCGACAAAACGGACTTATACACCCCCCCCCTCCCCCCGTAAGGGCACGAGGTGGCTTCCGTGGTTTCAGGCTTTTTTTTTACCATCGCGTTTGCAATAATAAAATATGTGGACATAACTGAGCAGTTACGTCGATTCGCAAGTTCGCCGTCACTTCGCTAACACCGCTACTTACTACCGGAGGATTTGCGGCACGCCATGCTCACATCGCCGACGACATCGCCCGTCCCCTCGCTCGCCATCCGTCGCCTCTCTCACCTACCACTGCTACTGCGATGACTCCAACGACCAGAAATAAAAAAGAGCCACTTTTATTTAGCTCACACCACAAGGTACCCTACTACAGACTTCCACAATAATGGGCCCTAGGCTCCTTGGCTGTGTTCCAGCTTGTATCTTCCTCCGAACGTCCGTAACTCCTCGTGCTCTGCCCTTATATACCCCTCGGCCCCCCGATCTGGAATGTGCCTTCACCCGTATTTCCCTCAACCAATCCCCGTCCTTTCCCTCTAACGGATCCAAACCGTCGCCTCTGGGTTTCCGCCACCGTTGTTTCCCGCCTATTCGCCTTCAAAACTTTCCCCTCCAATCACTTCAAAAGCCCCGCCTCCTGACCAATCCCTGTGGAGGCCTCTCTCCTTCAATCGGAGACCTTGGTTTAATTTTTGAATAGCCGTTCGGCTGCACATTGGCTTGGTGTCATTTTCGGTCATTACACTACGACTGCTACCGCCCTGTGCATCGCTTTTGATTTGACGTCGCTTCGATGCCCGCCGACGTAAACCCCGGGGTCACCACTGCGTTTGTGTAATTTGAGTAACTTACTGCGGAATCTCCAACATGGAGTAGTTTGCTCTTTCACGGCCGCAACCGTGCAGGGGTCGCCCAGTAGATCGTGGAGGCTCAGGGTTGGAGACATACATTGTCGATGTATGTAAAACTTATTTCGCACCGTTGGAGGTGCGAGAGAAGGACAACATTGGCTTCCGGTTGCCAAGCTAATACATTGTATGGTCGATAGACGTACAAAGCGCTTGCCACAAATAAACCGCAATACCTCGCTGATGTCGTCAAGGAGGATGAAACATCACGCGAACTCCGCTCATCCTCGCAGCAGCAGCAGCAGCAGAGGATTTTGGCTTAACCATCGAACAAAGACGGTGGTCACCGTATCGCGCGGCGCTTTCAGACGCGCTTCTGCGGCCGTCTGGAACGCTCTCCCTTTCGATATTCGGAAGCCACTGGAGCGGTGCACTTTTAAATCATCTAGATTGAAAACACATTTGTATTAGAACTGCTTTTTGTGTTTAGTTTGTTGTTCTCTGCTCGCATCATCAGGTGACAGCCAGATTTGTGGATAAATCCTCCTGCTTCGGCTTTAAATAGAGAGGCATTTATCTCAATCACAATCAAACTTCCGCGCTGTTAAACAGAATATCTATGCCTCGAGTTTCCTGGCTGGCTGCTTGCTGGGTTGCTCTCCACCCCAGCGATAACTCTGTCATTAGTGGTCCCTGCGGGCGGTTGCCATCAATACTAGCTGGGTAACTAGCTACAACGAGATTTGTTGTTGTTGTTGTTGCATAACCAATAAACTTTGAATCGAATTGGAACGGCAGAAGAATACGAAGTTCTGAAGATATAACACTAATATATAGCGACACTAAATAGGTGGGAGTAATGAATACAGGATGATGACTCGGTTCATTTAATATCGCTCTAGCTTTTGAATTCATAGCTTATATTAATGCAATTATTTCGCCGGAATTTTTAATAGCATAGAGAATATAGGAGGACGGGTGAGGAGGAAGGAAGAGAAGAAGCAAAAGCCGAACGGTACTAATGAAGTCGACTTTTTATTACATTAAAAAAGCGAATTATTTTTCAGTGCTCCGAGTGCTGGAGGATTGTGAGAATATCGTTGCCATTGCACAGCTGCCTGTTATTTTCCCTTGCAGAGCAGTGGGTTCTCGACTCGTGTGGGATAAAAAAAAAACATTCCAGCATGAACTCACCGTCGATTGCAGTTTGGTTTTACTGATCAAAACGAGCACGGTGGGGGGTCGGGGTGTGTGAGTGTTTATCTCCCATTTACAGCTCTTAGCCAGTGGGAATCCTCGTCCCTTTAACAGGGACGAGTCTACTCATGGGACAACCACTGTCACATTCTCACAAAGTGAGTACTTTGTAGGTATGTATGTTGCTGAACTTCTTTCGCACCGTACGTAGCGAAAGCGTGCTAATCGGAGGTGCGGGGGAAGGACAACAAACTAAACACAAAAAGCAGTTCTGAAGAAATGAGTTTTCAATCTAGATTTGAAAGTGCATAGCTTCAGTGACCTCCTAATAAATTATTAGGGACTATTGGCCGTCACTTCCTGACCAGGGTTTGAACTCGGTTCCCCTTCTTTGTGTGCCGACCTCCATCACCACTGTACCACCTCATCGGATATATACCGGACACTCATGCTACTCGAATATAAATCATGTTCACTTCGTTGTGGTTTGTAGTGATGTTTGTTAAATAGTAACTTCATGTAAAATATTTGCAGGTACATGTAGTTTTGTTTTTAAATGCTGTGAAACAGAAACACATGTGGGCAGTGGTCTACGATTAAGCGGAGCACTCAGTTGTAGCGATTTGATGGCCTCAGCCCAGTTCACCAATGACTGCACAATAAAAATGAAGCATTTTTGGTTCCTCTTTTAATGTTGGAGCTCTGAAAGTTAAGAGTATCGGTTTGACTGTCATGAGGAGGACATTATTTTGTGTGGCAGGGGTGGGTTGACAAGTGCTGCCCCCCCCCCAGAGGTCACGTGACATGACAGAGGTCACGTGACGTGATCTTCGAAGTTGTTTTGTGGTATCCACTTCCGCTGGCCAATTCCTCACACTAAGGCGAGACAACCGAGTGGATTCTTCATCTAATTGCGTAACACCAATGGCGCGGTGATGATTTAAAAAAAAAATGCGTATAGCGAGAAAGGCAAAAGAAAAACACACGGTAACCAACAAAACACCTTGCGCATTTTCATCCGCACGATAAGGACTTGAATTTCAGATCGCGATGGCGAGGCGTGATGACATCTTGACCTCGTGTGATGTCATCCAGCGGCACGCACGTGACAATGAAAGCCACTCAGCCAGTTCTGTCTGTAGCAATCCTCTTCTCTGATGCACGTGGTGCCCTCTGTCCGCCTCTCAGTGAAAAACTCCAAGCGGTGCATCTCCTCGCACTTCTCGCCGTGATCACAGTCGATGCCACGTGGCAATGTTCGGCAAGTTAGGGGCATCACGCCGATCCGTTAAGGTCGATGCATGTCCATGAGAAGCGCCTCCTAACGACGCTAATTGCTTACACGAAATCGGTCGTTCAGTGATTTGGTCGTTCAGCGAGTATAGGAATTATGTTAAAGGACTAATTCGTTCCGATAGCATCGAAAGTTACCCCTTTTTTACCGAAATAACGTACTTTATAATATTTAAGCAATGGATAATAATGCAAAAAGATACTAACAACATTATTAAACACATAATATTAAAAGAAATATGATTAATCAATGCATTGATATTTAATGCCTGGCAACAACAGGAGAATGGTCGGTAATTGAACACATTGGGCTCTATAGAGGCACTACACTACTATACATTACATTATACACTACACTACTTTACACTACTTTACACTACTATACACTAGTATACACTACTATACACTACACTACTATACACTACACATTGGACTCTATAGAGGCACTACACTACTATAACAGACACTATTCACTAAACTACTTTACACTACTATACACTAGTATACACTACTATACACTACACTACTATACACTACTATACACTACACTACTTTACACTACTATACACTAGTATACACTACTATACACTACACTACTATACACTACACTACTTTACACTACTATACATTAGTATACACTACTATACACTATTATACACTACTATACACTACACATTGGGCTCTATAGAGGCACTACACTACTATACATGACACTATACACTACACTACTTTACACTACTATACATTAGTATACACTACTATACACTACACTACTATACACTGTATACACTACTATACACTACACTACTATACACTACACTACTTTACACTACTTTACACTACTATACACTAGTTATACACTACTATACACTACACTACTATACACTACTATACACTACACTATACACTACACATTGGGCTCTATAGAGGCACTACACTACTATACATTACACTATACACTACACTACTTTACACTACTATACACTACTTTACACTACTATACACTACACTACTATACAATACACTACTGTACACTAGTATACACTACACTACTATACATTACACTATACACTAAACTACTTTACACTACTATACACTACTATACACTACACTATACACTGCACTACTATACACTACACTACTTTACACTACTTACACTACTATACACTACTATACACTAGTATACACTACTATACACTACACTACTATACACTACACTACTATACACTACACATTGGGCTCTATAGAGGCACTACACTACTATAGATTACACTATACACTACACTACTTTACACTACTATACACTACTATACACTACACTATACACTGCACTACTATACAATACACTACTGTACACTAGTATGCACTACACTACTCTACTATACATTACACTATACACTACACTACTTTACACTACTATACACTACTTTACACTACTATACACTACACATTGGGCTCTATGGAAACCCGTCGTTAAGCGATTAGTCATGAACAGGGGTGGTCGTGAACAGGGCTTCTACGGTATGTTGAACTTCTGTCGCACCGTACGTAGCCAACCGTGATAATCAGAGGTGCGGGAGGATGATGACCGCTGGTCACGACTAATTGACGGGACATGCCGGGATGGACACCACCACCACGGAGATGGAACGATAATATCAGCGCGGGTTGGATCATTGCATCGCGAGGAAGTGAGAAATTGGCCGGGATTCTTCCAATCAGTGGATAGATCATGGCTGATTATGATGATGATGGTTTAAGACTTGTTAAACGTTTTGTGCGAGTGGTAGCGCACCGGTTTGCATCATTGCTCTATGAAGGCGGAAACATAAGTTCGATTCCCGGGGCTCCCGATTTAACATCAGTGGCGGGTGACTTATTGACTAATCCTTGCCGCCACGTCACCAACGCAAACTGACTAGCGTGGTGAAGTATGGTCAAACCGGCTTGCACGATCGACATGACTTGGGGTGCTATTCGTAATTTTAAAACTTTGTGTACTGCACAAACTATGAACAGGGGTTGTATACGTATAAGGTTGCAAGCATTTTGATAATTTTTTTTGTTATTCTAATGTAAACTCCCGAAATAGGGCCATTGCCTGGAACGTCTGCCTATGTCGTGGTGACGTTGCTGGTGCCGCGTTTGGTAGTGGTGCACAGAGTCAACAACAGTAAACACTCAACACGTTATACAACGAAATTACCTTTCTTCATAGCGTATGAAGAGCCCATTATGTGCTATGAAGCAGAGCCATTGTCCGAAACGTCGCCTGTTATATATATTTTTTTTTATTTTAAGGCCACACACAGTGTTATTGAGGAATGTGTTCAGAGTTTTAAAAAAAACAACAAGTGTAATTTATAAGGGAACGTTAATGACGAACACGGTAAGGTTTGATTATTTATATATATCCATTTCTATAGAGTGTTAGAAAAAAAAGTTTGGCTGGCTGACTGCCTGGCTGACGATCACGTCCAAGCGACGTGCGGTTTGTTTGTTGTTACCAGGACTTAAGCAACAACAGCAACACGCACAATCTCGCGTGGTGGGCTATAAATCGTGGGAATTCAATATCGAGAATATCAGGAGGAGCGGTTATTATCAAAGGGATCTTTTTATATTCGAAGGGAATATGAGAACCATGCGGTTTTGAAGCCTTTAGCCCGAGGGAATCGGTGTTATGATCAGCGGGACATTCTTTCTCAGTCTCTCTTTTTTCTCTTCTTCTCTTCTTCCACGGCGCTCGGCAAAGGAAATAAAAAAACACAACTCAGACGGATTATGTTCAAACGCCGGAGAAGATTTGCCAAGGCAATCTCCAGTCGAGCGGCCGTCACCCCGCCCGCCCGCCCGCCCGCTCGCGCTAAACGCAACGCTTTGTCCAAATCACCTCGACAATCATCGGTTACATTTTTTGTTCATTCGCGATATTATTACATACAGCGCCACGAAATATCAAACGCGATTCCTCCACCCCCCCTCCCACCCCCCTGGTACAAGGGCGCGGAGGAGATGATTAACGCCTTACACTCCCCCCCACTTACCCCCCCACTAACCCCCCCCCACTAACCCCCCCCACTAACCTCCCACTCCCCCCCACTAACTCCCCCTACTAACCCCCCCAACTAACCCCCCCCCACTACCCCCCCCACTAACCTCCACACTCCCCCCCCACTAACTCTCCCACTAACCCCCCCCCACTAACCCCCTCCCCTACCCCCCCCCCCACTAACCTCCACACTCCCCCCACTAACTCCCCCCGCTAACCCTCCTCCACTAACCCCCCCCCACTCACCTCCCCACTCCCCCCCCACTAACTCCCCCACTAACCCCCCCCCCCACTAACCACCCTCCACTAACCCCCCCCACTAACCTCCACACTCCCCCCCCCCACTAACACCCCCAACTAACCCCCCTCTACTAACCCCCCCCACTAACCTCCCCACTCCCCCCCCACTAACTCCCCCCCACTAAACCCCCTCCACTAACCCCCCCACTAACCTCCACACTCTACCCCCCCCCAACTAACTCCCCCCGCTAACCCCCTCCACTAACCCCCTCCCCCCCACTCACCTCCCCACTCCCCCCCCCACTAACTTCCCCCACTAACCCCCCTCCACTAACCCCCCCCCCCACTAACCTCCCCACTCCCCCCCACTAACTCCCCCTACTAACCCCCCACTAACCTCCACACTCCCCCCCCCCCACTAACTCCCCCACCTAACCCCCCTCCACTAACCTCCCAACTCCCCCCCCACTAACTCCCCCCACTAACCCCCCCCCCACTAACCCCGTACACTAACCCCCCCCCCTCTAACCTCCACACTCCCCCCCCCCACCAACTCCCCCCGCTAATCCCCCTCCACTCACCCCCCCCCCACTAACCTCCCCCTCCCCCCCACTAACTCCCCCACTAACCCCCCCCCCACTAACCCCCCACCACTCACCCCCCCCCAGCGAAATGTATATATGTATACCACCTTTACATTTGTGTTCTTTTTAGAATTATTATTTTGGATAATAATTAAGATGCGTTTCTAGTTTCACACCCGCGCGCGTGTTTTTGTTTAATTGTCTATGTCCGTGTGTGGCTGTGTGTGTCTGTGCGTCTGTCTGTGTCTGTGCGTTTGTGTGTGTCTTTGTGTATTTGTCTGCGGATTTGTGTGTGTGTCTCTGTGTGTGTGTCTGTGTGTGTGTCTGTGTGTGTCTGTGTGTGTGTCTGTGTCTGTGGCAAAGCCGATGAGTCAGATGCCTTCTATGACCTCCTGTCACAGGTGCTGGCTAAAGTGGCCCCTCGGGATAGAGTCATCTTGTTGGGTGACTTCAATGCCCGAGTTGGTCATGATGCTGGGCACCTGGTCTGGAGTATTGAAGGACATGGTCCAGATCAGCTCAATAACAACGGTAGGAGGCTGCTAGATGTTTGTGCAGCCCATGGGCTTGTAATTACCAACACGCTGTTCCGGCATCGGCACATCCACACAACATCATGGATACATGCCGGGTCCAAGCAAGAACATCTGCTGGACTACATAGTGACGGACCAGCGGATGCAAGCCCATGTCCTTGACACCAGACCTACTGTGGAGCTGACCTGCCCTCTGACCGTCGACTAGTCATCTGTCAGATGCGCCTTGCATTCTTCCACTCCGGTGGTGGGTGTACACCCAGGACGCCATTCCAAACTAAAGTGGCCTGGTCTCCAGTTAGCTGATGAAAGTTGCAAGCGAGAATGTCATCATCGCTTGCGGCTGGGGTTGGCATCGTCCCCACTCCTCCTGATGTCGAAGGTAATGGGCGAGGTTTAGGACCTGTGACTCATGCAGCAGCAATGGATGCTTTGGGTACGCGGTCCAGACCTCCCCAAAGACCCTGGCTGACAGAGGAGGTGTTCAGGATAGTTGAGAAAAAGCGACAGGCCCACTGTCATCGGCTACAGAATCCCACGTCAGAGAATGAGGGAGGCTTACCGCAGCCTTCGCTCGGAGGTTCGGAGAGCCGTGAGGCGCTGCAAGGATGGGTGGTGGTCGCGGGTTGCTGAAGAGATAGAGTCTGCCTCAGTGGCCCGTGATCACAAATCTCTATTTAACATCCATCAGAAAAGTAACCTGCAGCGCCACACCTATTACCATCATTAGGGGAAAAACGGTGATCCAATCTCCGACCCCCAGGAAACAGGTTTGCAGATTTGCTGAGCATTTCTGTGAGGTCCTGGGGGAGGGGAAATCCCTCAGCCAGGAAAACATCGTGGCACAAAGTGGGGATGACCCTGCTCAGGCTGCATTGGAAGAAGTCACCCCCTGTGAGTGGCTGGCTGAGGTTCCATCTATTGAGGAAGTACTGAAGGTGATCCGGAGTCTGAGACCAGGAAAAGCACCGGGCAGAGATGATCTCCCAAGCGAAATGCTGAGGGAGGGTGGCGTTTGTGCACAGACTGCCCTATATGACATCATAACAACAGGCTGGACCACTGGACGGGTTCCGCAGGATTGGAAGGATGCCCTGGTGGTCCCCATCTTTAAGAAGGGGGACCGCACAGACTGTAACAACTACAGGGGAATCTCACTCCTTAGTGTGCCGGGAAAGGTCCTGGCAAGGATTATTCAACATCGCCTTGCCAGGCACGCTGAGGAGAGGCTTGCTGAGCCCCAATGCGGTTTCAGGAAAGGGCGGTCCTGCACAGATGCCATATTTTCTGTCCGTCTGCTACAGCAGAGGTGTAGGGAATTCCAACAAGACCTACATCTCTGCTTTATTGACCTGGTTAAGGCCTATGATACCATCAGTAGGCCTGAGCTCTGGGTTGTTCTTCGTGCTTTTGGAGTCCCTGACCCCCTGCTCACGATCATTAAGGACCTTCATGATGGTGAGCGTGCCCGGGTAAAACTACGTGGCCGGGAGTCAGAGCCATTCCCTGTACACCTTGGGGTGCGACAGGGATGTCCTCTGGCTCCCACATTATTTAACATCTATTTTGACCACGTAGTTCGTTAAGCCTTCAATAGGTGTATCGGGGGAATCTCCATTTGGTACACATATAATGGGAGGCTGATCGATGCCCGGGTACAGTCAAGGGATTGCTCCCTATTGCTCAACCACGTTATGTATGTCGATGATTTGGTAATAGCTACTCATTCAGAGGAGGAGTTGGAGACGCTGCTGCTGAGACTGGAGCGTGCCACTAAGAGATGGGGCCTTACCATCAGCCCCACCAAAACTAAGCACCTGCTTGGGTATTTTGTACCATCGGACACTCGACCCCCACAACTCCCAATCGGTGATGGGGCAGTTGTGGAGAGAGTGGAGAGTTTCCCATACCTAGGCAGTGTGCTTATGACCGGCTCCAGTTTAACAGCAGAGGTCTCACTCCGAATCAGTCGAGCGGCAATATCTTTTCGTCGGTTGTGTAACGCTGTGTGGAAGCTACCTGTTCTGTCGCTCCGCACTAAGCTTCAGGTCTTCTCGGTCACGGTCATTCCCTCCCTTCTCTACGCTTGCGAAACGTGGACCCCTTTAATGGAACATCTTCGCCGGTTAGAAACATTTAGGCTAGCCTGCCTACGATCCATCCTGGCTTTAACCAGGCTGGATTGTGTGAGGAGCTCACAAATCCTTGAAAGATCTGGGCAAGGTCCCATCGGTGAGCTCCTCCGGCAGGCAAGGCTGCGTTGGCTGGGTCATGTAGCCCGCATGCCCAGCCACCGCATGCCGAAACAGCTTTTTTTCGGCTGGATCGAGGGGGCTAAACGGGTGCGGCACGGGCTAGAGAAGAGATGGAGTGATGTGGTACAGGAGGACGTGGAGCTGAGTGGACTTGCCGACGACTGGTACCAGCGGTGTCAAGATCGGCCTCTGTGGAGGAAGGTCGTGAAGGACGCTATTGGGCAGTTGGAGGCAGTCGCCCTCCAACAACAACGAGCTGAGCGCCGGGTGGCTAAAGCACAGCAGGTTGGCACAGTAGGGGGCACAGGTGGTGCATCAGCCAGTCATCTCAGTCAGTCGACCCGTGGCACCTGGGTCTGCCCCGTGACCTCCTGCCAGCGGGCGTTCGACACTTCACGTGGCCTCAAGGTGCACATGGCCTGGCACAAGCGTCGTGATAACGTCACCGCCACTTAGTGTCGAATGGCGGTTGTTGTTGTTGTGTCTGTGTGTGTTTGTCTGCGTCTTTGTCTGTGTGTAGCTCTGTGTGTGCGTCTGTCTTTGTCTGTGTTTGTCTGCGTGTCTGTGTGTAGCTCTGTGTGTATCTGTGCGTCTGTCTGTGTGTCTGTGTGTGTGTCTGCGTCTTTGTGTGTAGTTCTGTGTGTGTCTGTGCGTCTGTCTGTGTGTCTGTGTGTTTGTCTGCGTCTTTGTCTGTGTGTGTCTGTGTGCGTCTTTGTTTGTGTGTGTGTCTGTGTGTGTGTCTGTGTGCGTCTTTGTGTGTGTGTGTCTGTGTTTGTGTCTTTGTGTGTGTCTGTGTGCGTCTTTGTGTGTGTGTCTGTGTTTGTGTGTGTGTCTGTGTGTGTGTGCGTCTTTGTTTGTGTGTGTGTCTGTGTGTGTGTTTGTGTGCGTCTTTGTTTGTGTGCGTGTTTGTGTGTGTCTGTGTGCGTCTTTGTTTGTGTGTGTGTCTGTGTGTGTGTCTGTGTGTGTGTCTGTGTGCGTCTTTGTGTGTGTGTTTGTGTGTCTGTGTGTGTGTCTGTGTGCGTCTTTGTTCGTGTGTGTCTGTGTTTGTGTCTGTGTGTGTGTCTGTGTGCGTCTTTGTTTGTGTGTGTTTGTGTTTGTGTGTGTCTGTTTCTGTATGCGTCTTTGTTTGTGTGTGTGTGTCTGTGTGTTTGTGTATGTGAGTATCTTGGGTCGTGTGTTGCCACAAATGACAGAATTGTCTCCATCGAGATTAAACATTATCTATTCGGTCCCACTGCTGATAGAAGAACCGTCATGAATTTCAAAAATGATGCTTTGAAGTGCGCAATCTGGCGGGCAAAATAAATAAGAGACACGCACACCACGACGCACACTCACACAAAGGCAAAGATCCGCCCCCCCCCTCGTGTAGCCTTCAAGGGACTGCTGGGGCAAGTGCTGTTAGCAAGCAGCACCTGTGAAGGTCGGCACGGCACGCGAAGGGGGTTGCGTGCCCAGCACCACGCACGGCCACCTTTGTCTCCCCATTGCCGATGCTTACGCACCGCACCAGGTACTCGTTTGAGGCGGAGTCGACCTAGGGGAGGCCCACGGCAGGTTCAAAATGTTCCTCGCTGATATCGGCCGCGAGCGTGAAATCGACGTCGAGTCGCCGGGTTTGCGGCAGCCCGCGCGCTAACCGCTGCGCCACCGCTCCCCACGTGCGCAGCGACCGCGCGCTGTACACGGAGCACCAATGGCGAAGCCCCAACAATGGCAGTGCACGTGGTCGCATTTCGGCCCGCACCGAAGAACCTCGCACGCCCAGGCGGGGTGGCGACCGGAGACATCGACGAAGGGGAGACCTGTAACGTCTAATTTGAGCAATTGTCTGACTGAGCAATTATCTGATTTAGCAATTAAGATCCAATTCCTACCTCGCAACACTGCCAGTCTGACTCTCCTGGCCCTTGCCCTGCTGATGATGCTGGCCACGAAACGTCGCGGTATCTCATCGCTGCTAAAGTTTGGCTTTGAGGATCGTAGTTCGACTTAGCCGGGGAGCGAACTCAACCGATGGTCATAATTGGTGCGCCGTTAAAGTCTTCTGCGCGTCACAATTTTATTCCTTTAGCTACGTCGGGCGGTGGAGGGTCATTAACGACACAAATTTAGTCAGATCATCCCGTGGCCTAACCACCCCCCTCCCCAGAAAAAATAAACATAGACGAATCACAACGTGGCCTGCGAAGACCTGTACGTGTTAGATTAATGACGACTTTAATGACTATAATTCCAAACGTTGCTGTGGCTAACGATGATGATGATAATAATACAAATAGCAATAATCATCATCACGACGGTGGATTTCCGGTCCAACTGTTTGTGTCTATATGGGGGGTGGGGGGGGGGTGGAGGTATCCCAAGACTCACTCTTATTTCCAATGCAAGTTGGAGCTGGGCAATGACGCAGGAACATTGTGTTAAATATTTTTGTTTCAATGAAAAGAAAGGAGGCGTGTGTGCATCAGGGTTGCAAAGATAGCGAACGTCTCCTGCTCGTTGGAACACGGAGTGCTCGGCGCGTCGCCTATCACCGCGCAACTTTTTCCCTGCAGCGGCGGTGGCGGCCACGCTGCACGTGGCTGCTGCCTGGAGTCCAGCATGGCGAGGATTGGTGGATCACGTAGAGATGTTGGTGGTGGCCTCGGAGGCCGCTGCGTGTCTCAGTGAAAGCTGTGAGATCTCGAGGTGGGGAAGGAGGCGATGAGGTGTAGTGGTGCTGGTGGTGGTGTTCGTGGTGGCATCAGCTGCGGTGTTTGGCCGATATTTGCAACTCGAGTCTTGAATCTTGATAAGGGAAGAATGCTCGTGAAAATACCGCGGGTTTACCCGCAGTAAACCTTTTGGAGGCACGGTGGCGTAGTGGTAACGCCCGTGCCTCTCAGCAACACATTCCCGGGTTCTAATCCCGATACGGGCGTCTCTCTGTGTAGAGTTTGTAGTCCTCTCCCCTCTGTTCTGCAATAGGCTTCCTCCGGGTTCGCTGGGTTCGTCCTATCTAAAAAAAAAAATCGTAACAGTGCAACTGTAAAAAGAAGAGATGAAAATACATACAACGCCAAACATCTCAATCCCGCGTGTTACTCAATTGGGGATTAAACACGTGGCACCATTTGGGATTAAAACACGTGGCTCCATTCTCCTCCTCCGCGTTGTCCTCCAGGCGCGACCCTCCAGAAAAATATACAAGTTGTCTTGAGACGGCGAGAGACCAGTGTTCAGGGCTGATCTTGGGAGGCCTCTGCGTGTCTCGACTCTGCAGCAGCAGAATCAGCAACTGTGGGATCTGGCGTTGGAGATGCGGTGGTGGCATCTGCGCCTCTCGTCACGATGACATCTTCATCTTGACCTGACCACAAGCAACACCCAGGGCCGGATTAAGGCGTGGGGGGGGCTTTAGGGGCTGTAGCCCATAGGGCCTCCGCCAGCTGGAGTGCCTCCAGAGATGAAGTGAAAAGTGAATGTTAATTTGTGAATGCTTAATTTTATTTGTTGTTAGCCTTGTAAAAATAACATTTATATTTCTTTAACTTTGTTTTCCTTTTGAAAATATTACTGCGGGGGGGGGGGGGGCCTCACAGGACCTGTAGCCCAGGGGTCGACACAAACTTAATCCGGCTCTGGCAACAACCGTTAAAAAGCAATCTTCAAGAACACACTTAATAATAATGATATATAAAAACAATCGCTTTGAATGAATAATACAAAGTTAACTTCGTTGTGGGACTAAACCGACCCGCTTCAATCGTTTAGACATCTCAGTCCGAGAGATGCCAACATTTGTTTTGTATTCGGCATTTCGGCGCGTTGTGGCGAGCCACACAAGCGTTGGCTTCACCCGCTCGGCGGAGCGGTAATTCGAGCGGATTGGCAACATTTTCGCACGCGAACCCGGCGACCCGAGTCCGATTCCCGCTCGCGGGCGACGAATGTCTGAATAGGAACCGGTTCACTGGCCTCCCCTAGGTCGACTTAGCAAAAACATCGCCGCTGGAAAGACAAAGGAGGCCGGGCGCTGTGCTTGGGGGCACCACCCACTTGCCCCCCGGCAGACTGTTAAAAGGTTAATACGGGGGGGGGGGGGGGGGGTCTGTGTCTTTGTATTTACCTGTGAGTAGTATTCAAATAAACGATAGATAATAAATAGATTAAAGGCCCGACGCACACTTTAATGCAAACTCATTCAGTGATCCGAGCCAAGAACCCTGCGGAGAAGAGGCACCACTAATGTGGTCACAAAGACAAAGATCCCCCGTGTAACCTTGGGGAAAGTGCTCTTAGCGAGCACCTATTAAGGCCGGCACGGCACACGAGGGGGTGGGTGGTTAGCACCACGCCCGGCCGCATTTGTCTCCCCATTGCGATGTTTACACACAGCACCAGGTACTCATTTGAGGCTGAGTCGACCTAGGGGAGGCCCAGGACCGGTTCGGATAATCGTCACCGGTGTTGGGCGTGAGCGGGAATCGAACCCGAGTCGCCAGGTTCGTAGTGCACCGCTCCCACACATGTGGTAACACACACGCAGACACACACAGACACACACAGACATACACACAGACACACACAACAACAACCGCCATTCGCCACTAAGTGGCGGTGACGTCACCACGACGCTTGTGCCAGGCCATGTGCACCTTGAGGCCACGTGAAGTGTCGAACGCCCGCTGGCAGGAGGTCACGGGGCAGACCCAGGTGACACGGGTCGACTGACTGAGATGACTGAGATGACTGGCTGGTGCACCACCTGTGCCCCCTACTGTGCCAACCCGCTGTGCTTTAGCCACCCGGCGCTCCGCTCGTTGTTGTGAGCGTCACTCCTCCACCCTCCGTTGTTGTTGGAGGGCGACTGCCTCCAACTGCCCAGTAGCGTCCTTCACGAGCCTCCTCCACAGAGGCCGATCTTGACACCGCTGGTACCAGTCATCGGCAAGTCCACTCAGCTCCACGTCCTCCTGTACCACATCACTCCATCTCTTCTCTAGCCCGTGTCGCGCCCGTTTAGCCCCCTCGACCAGGCCGAACAAAAGCTGTTTCGGCATGCGGTGGCTGGGCATGCGGGCTACATGACCCAGCCAACGCAGCCTTGCCTGCCGGAGGAGCTCACCGATGGGACCTTGCCCAGATCTTTCAAGGATTTGTGAGCTCCTCACACAATCCAGCCTGGTTAAACCCAGGATGGATCGTAGGCAGGCTAGCCTAAATGTTTCTAACCGGCGAAGATGTTCCATTAAGGGGGTCCACGTTTCGCAGAGCGTAGAGAAGGGAGGGAATGACCGTGGCCGAGAAGACCTGAAGCTTAGTGCGGAGCGACAGACCAGGTAGCTTCCACACAGCGTTACGCAACCGATGAAAAGACACACACACAGACACACACACAAGCAGTTTGGATTTTGACCAGGTTTCAACCTCGGCATTTTACAAGGATTCTTTTTCATAGCCTGAAGAGACACACAATCTCCCTTCAAAATATCTTGCCAAATACTTTTTTACATCTTAATGGTACCGGCGGGCGTTTTTATCACTGCCAAAGTGTACAGGCGTCATAGCTGCGCGTCGATGTTGTTACATTGCCCGCCGGTGTGACTACAGTTGTACATTGAAAGGTGCGTTCATTCTCCTCGTTCATTCTCCTCGTTCATTCTCCTCGTTCAATCTCCTCGTTCACTCTACTTGTTCAATCTCTTCATTCACTCTCCTCATTCATTCTCCTCGTTCATTCTCGTTGATTTTCCTCGTTCACTCTCCTCATTCACTATTTCATTCTCCTCGTTCAATCTCTTCATTCACTCTCCTCGTTCATTCTCCTCCTTCGGTCATTCTCTTCGTTCATTCTCCTCGTTCATTCTCTTAATTCACTCTCCTCTTTCATTCTCCTCGTTCAATCTCCTCGTTCGTTCATTCTCCTCGTTAATTCTCCTCGTTCATCTCTTCATTCACTCTCCTCGTTCATTCTCCTCATTCACTCTCCTCTTTCATTCACCTCGTTCAATCTCCTCATTCACTCTCCTCGTTCATTGTTCTTGTTCATTCTCCTCGTTGACTCTCCTAATTAATTATCCTCGTTCATCCTCCTCATTAATTCTCCTCATTCACTCTCCTCATTCATTCTCCTCGTTCATTCTCCTCGGTCATTCTCCCTGTTCATTCTACTCGTCCATTCTCTTCATTCATTCTCCCCGTTCCTTTCCTCGTTCAATCTCCTCGTTCCTGCGAAACCCCCTAAAGCCGTAAGGTTGCAAGTTGAAATCCAAGTTGTGTGCCGATTCGACCCATCATCCCTCCTGGGGTCGATAGAGTGGGTACCACTTATTCTTGTCACTCTTTCGTCGCTGCTGTCGCTGCTATGGTTACAGTACCTCTGCCATGAACTGCACTCGTTGATTCTTCCTCTACCAGACCACGCGTTTCGTCTCTTCCATCCGGGGTCAATCACCACCCTGCAGGTCATAACCACAACAACAATCGCCATTCGCCACTAAGTGGCGGTGACGTCACCACGACGCTTGTGCCAGGCTATGTGCACCTTGAGGCCACGTGAAGTGTCGAACGCCCGCTGGCAGGAAGTCACGGGGCAGACCCAGGTGCCACGGGTCGACTGACTGATATGACTGGCTGATGCACCACCTGTGCCAACTTGCTGTGCCTTAGCCACCCGGCGCTCCGCTCGTTGTTGTGAGCGTCGCTCCTCCGCCCTCCGTTGTAGTTGGAGGGCGACTGCCTCCAACTGCCCAGTAGCAGCGTCCTTCACGAGCCTCCTCCAAAGAGGCCGATCTTGACACCGCTGGTACCAGTCATCGGCAAGTCCACTCAGCTCCACGTCCTCCTGTACCACGTTACTCCATCTCTTCTCTAGACCGTGCCGCGCCCGTTTAGCCCCCTCAAATCCGGCCGAGCAAAAGCTGTTTAGGCATGCGGTGGCTGGACATGTGAGCTACATGATCCAGCCAACGCAGCCTTGCCTGCCAGAGGAGCTCACAGATGGGACTTTGTCCACATCTTTCAATGATTTGTGAGTTCCTCACACAATCCAGCCTGGTTAAACCCAGGATGGATCGTAGGCAGGCCAGCCTAAATGTTTCTAACCGGCAAAGATGTTCCATTAGGGGGGTCCACGTTTCGCAAGCGTAGTGAAGGGAGGGAATGACCGTGACCGAGAAGACCTGAAGCTTCGTGCGGAGTGATAGACCAGGTAGCTTCCACACAGCCTTACACATCCGATGAAAAGATAATGCCGCTCGACTGATTCGGAGTGCGACCTCTGCTGTTAAACCGGAGCCAGTCATGAGCACACTGCCAAGGTATAGGAAACTCTCCACTCTCTCCACAACTGCCCTATAACCAATTGGGATTTGTGGGGGTGCAGTGGCCGATGGTACAAACTACCCAGGCAGGTGCTTAGTTTTGGTGGGGCTGATGGTAAAGCAAGCTCCAGGTTCAACAGCCAGAGGACATCCCTGTCGCACCCCGAGGTGTACATTGAATGGTAAAGCAAGCTCCAGGTTCAACAGCCAGAGGACATCCCTGTCGCACCCCGAGGTGTACATTGAATGGTTCTGACTCCCGGCCACGTAGTTTTACCTGGGCCTGCGCACCATCATGAAGGTCGTTAATGATCGTGAGCAGGGGGTCAGGGACTCCGATAGCACGAAGAACAACCCAGAGCCCAGGCCTACTGATGGCATAATAGGCCTTGACCAGGTCAATAAAGCAGAGATGTAGGTTGGAATTCCCTAAACCTCTGCTGTAGCAGACGGACAGAAAATATGGCATCTGTGCAGGACCGCCCTTTCCTGAAACCGCATTGGGGCTCCGCAAGCCTCTCCGCAGCGTGCCTAGCAAGGCGATGTTGAATAATCCTTGCCAGGACCTTTCCCGGCACACTGAGGAGTGAGATGCCCCTGTAGTTGTTACAGTCTGTGCGGTCCCCTTTCTTAAAGAGGGGGACTCACCAGGGCATCTTTCCAATCCTGCAGAACCCGTCCAGCGGTCCAGACTGTTGTTATGATGTCATGTAGGGCAGTCTGTGCTCAAACGCCACCCTCCTTCAGCATTTTGCTTGGGAGATCATCTCTGCCCGGTGCCTTTCCTGGTCTCAGACTCTGGATCGCCTACAGTACTTCCTCAACAGATGGCACCTCAGCCAACCCATCACAGGGGTGACTTCGTCCAATATTTCAGGCAGCTTCAGCAGGGTCATCCCCACTTTGTCCCACAATGTTTTCCTGGCCGAGGGATTTCCCCTCCCCCAGGACCTCACAGAAATGCTCAGCAAATCTGCAAACCTGTTCCTGGGGGTCGGAGATTGAATCACCGTTCTTTCCCCTAATGATGGTAATGGGTGTGGCGCTGAAGGTTACTTTTTTAATGGAGTTAAAGAGCGATTTGTGATCACGGGTCACTGAGGCAGACTCCATTTGCTCAGCAACCCGCGACCACCACCCATCCTTGCAGCACCTCACGGCTCTCCGAACCTCCGAGCGAAGGCTGCGGTAAGCCTCCTCATTCTCCGACATGGGATGCTGTAGCCGATGAGACTGGGCCTGTCGCTTTTTCTCAGCCAGCTTGAACACCGCCTCTGTCAGCCAGGGTCTCTGGGGAGGTCTGGACCATGTACCCAAAGCAGCCATTGCAGCTGCATGAGCCACAGTCCTAAACCTCGCCCATTTCCCCTCGATATCAGGAGTGGGGGACGATGCCAACCCCAGCCGCAAGTGATGATGAAATTCTCGCTTGCAACTTTCATCAGCTAACTGAGACCAGGCCACTTTATGTTGGAATGGCGTCCTGGGTGTACACCCACCACCGGAGTGGAAGAATGGCAGGCGCATCTTACAGATGACAAGTCGATGGTCAGTGGGCAGATCAGCTCCACGGTAGGCCCTGGTGTCAAGGACATGGGCCCGCATCCGCTGTTCCATCACTATTTAGTCCAGCAGATGTTCTTTCTTGGACCTGGTATGCATCCATTATGTAGTGTAGATGTGCTGATTCCGGAACAGCGTGTTGGTAATTACAAGCCCATGGGCTGCACAAAAATCTAGCAGCCTCCTACCGTTGTTATTGAGCTGATCTCGCCCATGCCTTCCAATTACTCTAGACCAGGTGCCAGCATCATGACCAACTCGGGCATTGAAGTCAGCCAACAAAATGACTCTATCCCGAGGGGCCACTTTAGCTAGCACCTGTGACAGGAAGTCATAGAAGGAATCTGACTCATCGGCCTTGCCTGCATACCTCCACGGATGTTTGTCTTCAGTGGGGGCATAAGTAACCACGACCACCACTCCTCACTTCCGGTTGATGGGAAGGTGAGGCCAAAGTAGCCTGGGGCTTACAGCTTCCCACACCTCACCGCCACGCTCCCACGCCCCATTCAATATTTTATTCAGAAGAAGAGCCACACCCTGTTGTCTGGCAGTCTCCTGCCCCGAGTAGAGAACTGTCCACCCCTCATGGTGGCAAGAGCCAGAACCGGTCCACCGGACCTCCTGAATACCACAGAGATCCAGGCAGTATCGGTCCAGCTCCCGACAGAGGAGTGGCAGCCTCTCCTCCGCAGTGAGCGTTCAAACATTCTACGTAGCCACACGTAGTGTTTTTTTGTTGTTTCTGAAAGAGCCCCGAGGGTAAATTTTCAGTCTCCTGGTTCCGCCAAATGGGGTTTGGCCAGGAGACGTCATAGACGCCTGTCTCCCCGGGGCCTCCAGCACAAACAATGTATTAGATATTTTCGACGTGGTTTAGTGGTAATTAATTGAAGGTGGAGGGGTTACCAGCCCCTCGCATCCGTCCAGAGCCCCCATTTAGCCGCTGTTGTGGTTACAAATGCCATGAGGGGAAAAGGCAATCGGAATTGGCCCTCCCCCCACCGCACTGCCCACGACAGCGTTGCCCGTCCGGCACCACAAGAAGGTAGGGAGTTGTTTTGCCAGACACCCACTCACCCACTCTTCACCCATTCACCCACTCGCTCACCCATTAATCATTCACCCACTCTCTCACTCACCCGTTCACCCACCCACTCACTCACGTACTCACCCACTCACCAACTCACTCAGCCACTCACTAACTCAACCATTCACTCAACCTCTCACACCCACTCACCCACTCTTCACCCATTCACCCACTTGCTCACCCATTAATCACTCACCCACTCTCTCACTCACCTACTCTTTCACTTATCCATTCACTCACTCACCCATTCACCCACTTTCTCACTCACCCACTTTCTCACTCACCCACTCAATCACCCACTCTCTCACTCACTCACCCACTCACTCACTCACCCACTTTCTCACTCACCCACTAACTCACCCACTCACTCACTAATTCACCTAACCTCTCACTCACCCATTCACTTCACTCACCCACTCACTCACTCACTCACCCACTCACTCACTCATTCACCAAACCTCTCACTCACCCATTCACTTCACTCACCCACTCACTCACTTACCCACTCACTCACCCATCCACTCACTTACTCACCCACCCACTCACTCACCCACTCACTCACCCATTCACCCACTTTCTCACTCACCCACTTTCTCACTCGCCCACTCAATCACCTACTCTCTCACTCACCCACTCACTCACTCACCCACTTTCTCACTCACTCACTCACTTACCCACTCACTCACTCATTCACCTAACCCCTCACCCATTCACTTCACTTACCCACTCACTCACTTACTCACTCACCAACTTTCTCACTCACCCACACACTCACCCATTCACCCAACCTCTCACTCACCCACTCACTCACTCACTTACCCACTCACTCACTTACTCACTCACTCACTTACTCACCTACTCACTCACCCACTCACTCACTCCCCATTCACTTCACTCACCCACTCACTCACTCACCCACTCACTCACCCACTTTCTCACTCACCCACTCACTCACCCATTCACTCACTCACCCACACACTCACCTATTCACCCAACCTCTCACTCACCCACTCACTCACTCACTTACTCACTCACTCACTCACTCACCCACTTTCTCACTCACCAACTCACTCACTCACTCACCCACTCACTCACTCACTCACCCACACAGTCACCCATTCACCCAAACTCTCACTCACCCACTCACTCACTCACTCACCCACTCACTCACTCACTCACCCACTCACTCACTCACCCACTCACTCACTCACCCACTCACTCACTCACCCACACACTCACCCATTCACCCAAACTCTCACTGACCCACTCACTCACTCACCCACTCACTCATTCACTCACTCACCCACTCACTCACTCACCCACTCACTCACTCACCCACTCACCCACTCACTCACCTAACCTCTCACTCACCCACTCACTCACTCATTCACCCAACCTCTCACTCACCCACTCACTCACTTACCCACTAACTCACTCACTTACCCACTCACTCACCCACTCACTCACTCACCACACTGCAGGTCACGACACTTTTCTTTCTGCTTCTTCCGTCGCACCGCTTCACCTTGGAATTCCCCCCCCCCACCCCCCCCCCCCCCAAGCTGTCATAACCTTGCTCACTTCAATAAGCACATTCATTCTTATCTGCGATAGTCACGCGCGCGTTCGCTAGCCGCTTGACCTTTTAAGTCTTTGAGTAAAACAAAACCCGCCACAAAACACTTCATAATCAGCCAAGAACTTGAGAGCATTATCATCATCAGCCAAGATTAATACACCGCTGGATGAATGCATCACAAGCCGCCCTCGTGTCTTACGATCCTGCGATGTTACAATCTACTCAGCGCCTGCATGCGAGCTGATTCAATCGCTCCATCTTCTCTGTGGCTGTCTCGTGGAAGTGCCCTTCAACCGTTCCTCTCGTTTCGCCACTCGGTCATTTATTCTTTGACCTTGATGTCGAATTGTAGTTGGTTGAAAAGCAACATATTTTTAAAGTACGTTATTTTTACGTCTTGTTTTGTTTGTTATTTAGTCAATCTACCACAACAAACGCGTGCCAGACACCTTTCGCACGCTGGCCGCTGGGCTGGCGATTCCACTCCGCTGGAATCAACGCTCTCAATATCTTTCGGCGAATTCTACAATAAACGTCAATGACCGCCAAAGAAATATAGGGCTAAAGAAAAGTGGAAATTTTTTAAATCTCTCTCTCTCTGCCTTCCTGCTCGCAACCTGAAAATTCATGTATAAATCCTTCATATTTACTTTACGAATTTGAAATCCGCGGTGACGAAGAGAAGGGTGTTATTTCAGACCTGTTGGGCTAGATTGTCCCTTTTCCCGTCCAAAACACACAGCTCGCTTGACAAGTAGAGGCATGGGGATGGTTAATTTCCAATGTGTGCCTTGTTTCGAGCTCCTATAACTGCAATGAAAATATAAGTCCGCCTTAAATTGAGGTCCTATATCAACTTACCTCTCTGCTCCTGCATTATGTCGCGCGTTGAGCCCTACATTATCCAGAATATTTATTTTTCGAGCAAATATAAGTATCATGTATAGGTCATTTCACTGCATCTCGATTGTGTAGCTGCTTAAATTTTTTTCAATTATTGCATATTTTCACTTTTTTTTCACTTTCTCAAAATAACCAATTATCACCCGGCCGTTAGGGGTTGGGTGGATGTGGGGAGGGGGTTTTGGATGGGTTGTATGGGTGGTGCAAAGTTTAATGCACGGCTCCTGAAAACCTGGCCCGCGTGAGTTTGATTCCCGTTCACGGCTATCAGTCAGTGGCTGAGTAAAGTCTGAATCGGTTCTGCCCTCCGCTTCCCGACCATCGCCAACCCACACACACTAACCGGCGTGGTTGGATATTGCAGTAAATGTTTATTTATATTAGTTATCACGGGACCCTTTTTTGCCAGTATCAAAGTATGAAAAATAAGAGTAGGTTTTACCCTCTCTGGCAATAAAACAGGAGGTATTTAGATGTTCAAACACCAGAGAGATAGCTCTTGCAAGGAATCATGTCTGCATTAATCAGACAGAGTACTTGTGGTGAACATGCAACTGATATTAATTGATTATAGATTGGAAGTTTTCGTGACTGCAAGGATCCATACTCTTTGGTTCTTTCGGTAAAGTCACGTAGGTTAAAAAAATTTTTTTATATTTTTCCGCTGTGGTTGTCCCCACCTGATGACGGACGCTTGTGTTGCGCCCTGCAACGTCGTGATTTAATTTAGTCGTTTTCATTTTTGTTTTATTTTAATTTAATTTTTATATTCATTACTTTGATACTGGCAAATGTCCCACGATGTAGCTGCTCACCCTGAGCTCTAAGTGCTCTGACGCGTGTGGCATTGTCTTTGTACTGGTCGCTTTTTGGCGTTCTCTGGCCTGACACTGGTGGTGAGACTAGACCATAAAGAAGGCTCCTGTCTCTGGTGTAGGCCAATGGATGCAAAGACAATGCATCATTTATTATCAGAGCGAACTCTTTGGTTCTTTCGGTAAAGTCACGTCGCTAAGAAAATTAATATATCACGACGTTTCGATCGCAACACAAGCGTCCGTCTTCAGGTGAGAGAGAGAGAAAGCTGCTGAAACAAGGCCTTAAGTAGGCCTGAGATGGGTGCAGCCTCAGGGTAAGAGGGCGGGGCTAGAGGTGGTCTCCCTAAGGCTGTGGAAGTGGCTGTTGTATTGTGAGATATTAGCATGTCAATTATCAGAGCATGTTTGTTTGCATGTTCACCACAAGTACGTGTGGTTAATGCAGACTTTATTCCTCGCAAAAGCTATTTATTCATTTTTTGAACATCTTAACGCCTCCTGTTTCATTGCCAGAAAAGGTAAAACCCTATTCTTATTTTTCATAGCTATATTTTAATTGTTTATTTTTATTTTCGTACCGCGTTTTTTTGTTTTTTTTGCACCGATCGATACTTGAACTCGAAGTTGGGTTTCTTGCCCCGGGTCGCCCGTGCAAGTGACATTCATCACTGTTCCCTTGAGCCCTCACCTCCATGGGTTAAACCAAATAAACTAAACGACACTTTGACGGCATTTGGCACACTCCACGTGATTTGTTCACGGACAATAATAGCAGCAGCGTACTTTATTTTGCTGGGCGAGACCCCACGGAGAACCACATGCAGCGTTGCAACCCAGACCTGGCTCTATAAGTTGCGTAATGGCTATAGCACAAATGGAAACACATTTCGGGGGGCAAGGGGGGGGGGGCAAATCGTTATTTAACCGAGGGGAAAATGAGCGTCTGCATGCCATACTCACGTGGGCTAATAGCCACCGCACCCATGCAGAGTCAAAGCAACAACTAAACAATGTTTTATATCCCCATGAAATGCCCACAGAGCTATGTGGCTCTTATTCAGAAGCGACCTGGCCACAATTGATCATCACGTGGACATCTCTAGCAGCCAAATGCTCTTTTTTAACTACGACAAGTGCTGCATCTGCACCCAGCCCTTCTCGCAGTCCTACGGCCTCCGACGGGTAGCTCAGATCTGCATGGAGAGCTCTCCGTCATCTGCCACCGAGCACACGGCCTCCTACAGCGCCCACTGCTCCTTGAAGGCCGGCACGGCGTGGGTCAGCCGCGCATGGCGGAACTCCAGCCCACACACCCGGGCTCCAACCAGAGCCAAATACTCTAAACGCGTCATGTTGAGTCTAAATGTAGAGGGGGAAATCGGAGGACCCGGAGAAAAATCCACGCGACCACGGGGAGAGCGAGAGACACTCAAACTCCAAATATACAGCAGCAGGCGTCAGGGTCGGTATCGAACCCACGACCTCTTTGCACACCAGGCGCGGTAGTTAACATCTCACGACCGTGGCGCCCAAAATGAATGGTCGACCGAACGTTCTTATTCACGAATCGAAAATAAATAACGAGGACCGTGCTTCTAAGTGGGCGAACGTGAAACTGTTTTCCCACTTTCATCCCAAATTGGAGTGACCTCCCAATCAATCGTCACCCCCTCCCACCCCATTCCTTGCCTTCTCCCTCCACTCGACATCCCTCCCTCTCTCCCTCCTCTCTCTCTCTCTCTCCTTCCCCTCCTCCTCCTCCTCTCCCCCTCCCCTCTCCTCTCCCTGCCTCCCCTCTCTCCGTAATTGCCAGGGCTCAGGAAGGAAGCTGTAGTGGGAAGTGTTTGGAACTGGATGTAATTTGCACGCGTGTTGCTCTCTCGCTCTCGCTTCTTCTGCACTGCATCGGGGCTCGTGTGGTATTGACGCTTCGGCGGAGCTTAGCCAATTAAATAAATCAAAAGTGTCATCGTTGAGCCGTGTCCTGGGGAGAAATAAAAACTTGAAAACCCACAACTGCTTGATTTTTAACAAATGTACACCTTTAACATCATCATCATTACCGCTACCATCATCACCACCACCATCGTCATCATTACCACCACCATCCAACTACTGTGGAGACACGAATGGACATCCGTGTATGTTTTACTACAAAGACAAAGATCCCCCATATAGCCTGTCACAGACTGTAGGGGCAAGTGCTGTTAGCGAGCACCTATGAAAGTCGGCACGGCACACGAGGGGGTGGGTGCCCAACACCACGCCCGGCCGCCTTTGTCTCCCCATTGGCGATGTTTACACACCGCACCAGGTACTCATTTGAGGCTGAATCGATCTAGGGGAGGCCCAGGACCGGTTCAGATAAAGTCACCGGTGTTGGCCGTGAGCGGGAATCGAACCCGGATCGCCAGGTTGGTAGCTCAGCGCGCTGACCACTACGCTACCGCTCCCTATTCCACAAGCAAGGCGCAATGAGTTGCTGCTTTTTGTCAGTTGTCTCAACGATTCAGGCTGCCGCACGAAACGTTTATCGGAGGCCCCCGAAAGTGCTTAGCTCGCACGACCGCCGGCAGAAAGAAGCCTCCGCCACGACCTCGAGAGGGTTCATTCGGCCTACTCTTCCACGCCCGCTTGAAGTACATCGATGAAGGTGGTGGGAGTCCTCCCCCACCCACCTCACCTCACCGCACGTGAGAGGTGCCGATCGACCGCTGCAGGGGTTTTGCCCCCTCGCTGCGAGACGCTCCCCGCACATTTCCGTTTTTGGGTCCCGAAACTTCGCAAACCGTGCGACGTTTCGCTCGCGATTCAAAGGCTCTTCTATCACCCAGCCACCCCACCCACCGCCTTGTGTGCGCGCGTGTGTGTGCGTCTTTTTATTTGAGTAATGCCATTCTTCTTTTTAGTTCGTTTTTTTTTAAAGAAGGTCCATAACTTGGCGTGTTTGGAAAATTCCTCGTTGGGTAAACAAAAAAAAAAGGTTAAAAAAGGTAAAATAAATGGAAGCGCGCAGAGAACAAATAAGCCGCAGCCTTCAACCACCCGGGATTATTTTTCTTGAAAGCTGCATCTGGCAGAAAGGTGCACCCCAAGTGCGAAGTGGACGACACGCGTGTCAGACATTCGAAAATCGAATCGCAATGTCAGCCGGCAAAAAAAAACAACAACAAAAACGGGTTGGTTGTCAAACAACAAGAACCGCGTCGTGCCAAAGACTGCGCGTGCATCTCTGCGACAGAGTCGACTTCAAATGTGACGAGGGTGGTTTATTGTTTTTTCCCGCAGTCGGTGACGACGATCGAGCTGAAGCCGTGACCACCTCACTCACGCTTCAGATCAGGGCCGCGTTATCCAATGGCCCACGGTAGTAGACACGGTGCCTAGGGTCTACCCACCCACCCACCTGTGCCGTGTTATCCAATGGGCCACAGTCGTAGACACGGTGCCGACAGCCTACTCACTCAACAACAGCAATTCGCCACTAAGTTGCGGTGACGTCACCACGGCGCTTGTGCCAGGCTAGGTGCACGTTGAGGCTGTCACGTGAAGTGTCGAACGCCCGCCGGCAGGAGGTCACGGGGCAGACCCAGCAGGTGCCACGGGTCGACTGACTGAGATGAGTGGCCGATGCACCACCTGTGCCCCCTACTGTGCCAGTTGGCCTACTCACTCCCTCACCCACTCACTCACCCACCCACTCAACCACCCACTCACTCATCCACCCACTCACTCACTCATTCACCTACCCACTCACACACTCCCCCACTCACTCACTCACCCACTCACTCACCCATTCACCCACCCACTCACCCACCCACTCACTCACCCACTCACTCCCCCACTCACTCACTCACCCACTCACTCACTCACCCACTCACTCACTCACCCATTCACCCACCCACTCACCCATTCCCTCACTCACCCACTCACCCACCCACCAACCAGGGTCGTGTTATCCAATGGGCCACAGTCGTAGCCAAGGTGCCGAGGCCCTACGAAAACTAAAGGGCCCTATGCAAATAAATTGTGACCATGGTTTTTTTTGTATGTGTGATAAAAAAAAACACATGTAACCAAGATTACTACTCGAATATATATTTATACGGCAAGGGTAGGCACAGTGTTTCAAATTATATCTGCTTCTCATCGGCACATGTCGCGCTCCCATCGAATTAGGGCACCGACTAAACAATGAACGTGGCAGCAGTAACGAGGTCTGTCCAGCGGCTGGAAGAAGTACCACGTGGAACAAGCGGAGTAGCAATATGGGGCGGCAGCAGCAGTGCCAACCGTTGTCAAGTTTATCACTGAAGGCCTACGAAACAGAAGTGCCTAGGGCCTACAGCAGGGGGTGGGGAACCTTTTTTTCTGCCAGGGGCCATTTGGATATTTATACAGTAACAACATTCGCGGGCCATACAAAATGATCAACTTAAAAATTAGCCTGTTATATTTGGTCAAACATTTAATTAACTCACCCCTAATGCGATGGCTGGAACTGCTTCTCTTTGGCGAGGCGTGTGATGATGTTAGCTGGTATTGATGATGTTGCTACTCGCAACTGCTTTTCCAGGTTTGCGCTGGCCTTGGTGGGGCCACACCAAATGATTTCGCGGGCCTCATACGGGCCGCAGGGCCGAACGTTCCCCACCTCTGGCCTACAGGAACCTTAATCCGGCCCTGCTTGAGATCCTTCTACTCATCAGAGGGCGGCACTGCGGCCCTGGATTCGAATCCCAGGTTTCTCGGCGGTGCCGGTTCAACGCGCTTTCGATCTGATGCCCCAAGAACACCTCTTCTATTTATGCATTCATGTATTTATTGCCCCCTCTTTACATCTTTTAGAAACGTGCGTCTCGAGTGTTTGGCTGCCACCTTTGTGAATCTCCACCAAAAACCCCGGGACCTCCGATGAGCACGGTTGGCTGGCTACGTGCGGTGCGAAAGAAGTTCTACATACATACACAGACTGCTGCTGTATATTTGGAGTTTGCGGTGTCTCTCTCTCATCATCATCATCACGGTGGCTAGGAGATGTTAACTACCTCGCCTGGTATACAGGAGGTCGTGGGTTCGATCCCGACCCTGACGCCTGCTGCTGTATATTTGGAGTTTGCGGTGTCTCTCTCTCATCATCATCATCACGGTGGCTAGGAGATGTTAACTACCTCGCCTGGTATACAGGAGGTCGTGGGTTCGATCCCGACCCTGACGCCTGCTGCTGTATATTTGGAGTTTGCGGTGTCTCTCTCATCATCATCATCATCACAGTGGCTAGGAGATGTTAACTACCTCGCCTGGTATACAGGAGGTCGTGGGTTCGACCCAGACCCTGACGCCTGCTACTGTATATTTGGAGTTTGCGGTGTCTCTCTCTCATCATCATCACGGTGGCTAGGAGATGTTAACTACCTCGCCTGGTACACAGTAGGTCGTGGGTTCGACCCCGACCCTGACGCCTGCTACTGTATATTTGGAGTTTGCGGTGTCTCTCTCTCATCATCATCATCATCACGGTGGCTAGGAGATGTTGACTACCTCGGCTGGTATACAGGAGGTCGTGGGTTCGATCGCGACCCTGACGCCTGCTACTCTATATTTGGAGTTTGCGGGCTCTCTCTCATCATCATCATCACGGTGGCTAGGAGATGTTAACTACCTCGCCTGGTACACAGGAGGTCGTGGGTTCGATCCCGACTCTGACGCCTGCTGCTGTATATTTGGAGTTTGCGTGTCTCTCTCTCATCATCATCATCACGGTGGCTAGGAGATGTTACCTACCTCGCCTGGTACACAGGAGGTCGTGGGTTCGACCCCGACTCTGACGCCTGCTGCTGCTGCTGTATATTTGGAGTTTGCGTGTCTCTCTCTCATCATCATCATCACGGTGGCTAAGAGATGTTAACTACCTCGCCTGGTACACAGGAGGTCGTGGGTTTCACCCCGACTCTGATGCCTGCTGCTGCTGTATATTTGGAGTTTGCGGTGTCTGTCTCTCACCGTGGTCGCGTGGATTTTTTCTCCGTGGTCCTCCCGGTTTTTCTCTCCACGTTTCGAATCGACATCATCACGCGAGTTTTCGAGTTACTTGGCCGCTATAAATGTCCACGTGACGATAATCCCACTTCGTTGAGCTATCATTTGTGGCCAAGTCGCTTCTGAAAGCGAGCTCCGTAGTAGCTCAATGGGGCCTTACTTGATGAAATAAAAATAAAAATGCGTTTAGTTTTTAGTCTTTACAGGGCACAATTCTCTCAACAACAGCATGAATGCTCCGCCGCACAGCATGAGAACACCTTCCAGGCGGAATGCCTTTCATTCCCATTTGGAATACATTTGGACCTCGAGTCTCTTAATTGTGACCCCCAAGGGAGCAAAGGTGTGGGAAGTTACGCCGAGAGCAAAGCCACGCGTCCACATCTGCCGCTAATGGCACGGAGGTTGTTAATGATGCTCGGTGAAAGAAACACAAAAAGGGGTTAAATACCCAGAGTGAAACATGCAGTTTCACACCCGATTAGTCACCGTCATCAATCGGTGTCTCGGTCGACTGAACTCGTCATTGTCGGGCGGTGGTGGTGGCTGTACTGCTGCGAGCGTGGCTGTCTGTAAGTCGGTGCTGTGGAGGCGGCAGCAGCAGCGAGGGGTTGGTGAATCACCGCGCGCACACACACACAAATGTTGGGGAAGTTTTTGATTAATTTTAAAAAAAATTTTTACCGTTGGCATCGAGGAGTGGCCGTGCCCCTGGCTCGCCAGGCGAAGGCGGTACACCAAAGTGCGGACCAATCTCCATCTGTCCCATGGGTACGGGATAACGAATTGTCCCCCTCGTACTCGCGTTTTGTCGTCGGGTTTCCTATGCCTGAGCATGTTTGTTTGCATGTTCACCACAAGTACGTGCGGTTATTGCAGACTTCATTCCTCCGAAAAGGTTTTTTTTTTAATATATATATTTGGTGTTTGAACATCTTCACACCTTCTGTTTTATTGCCACAAAGGGTGAAACGTTTTGTTATGTATTGATACTTCCTATGTCTGTAAGCATGTCGAATTTCTTTCACACCGTACGTAGCCTACTGTGCTAATCGGAGGTGCCGAGGAAGGACAGAAAACCAAACACACATAGCAGTTCTAAATGAATGAGTGTGTCGATCTAGATGGTTTCAAAGTGCATAGCTCCGGTCGCTTCCTCATATCGGAAGGAAGAGCGTTCCAGACGGCCGCTGAAGCGTACCTGAAAGCGCGCGATGCGTCGACCGTCTTTGTCTGACGGCCAGCCAAAATGCATGAATACACATTCATTCAAATAGCCCCACCTGGGATTGACACCTTTTGTAGAGGTCTTCATCCAGCAGCGGCTTGCCAATTGGCTATACAGTATATTATAAACACTCATTAATCGGCTGAAAAACAACTTCATAAATATGATGGACTTCTGAGCTTGGAGCAATTATTGGTGTTGCCGGCTCACTCCCTGGCTGCTCCCTTTCCAGCTCGAGTTCTGCGGTTCCTCGATGATTGTGTGAGACGCAATTGTAGAAAACTAAAACATCATTATTTCTGAAGAGCCCAAATAAATCCTATCATCGACAACGCGCGTCGCCCTGAGTGCAACATAAACAGCGAGGATGAGCGTATGACGAAAACCCAAGTGGTCTTGATCATCAATTACATCAACGGCCTCTTCTTTCCTTGACAAAACCCAAAGACAAATAATTCCAGGGGAAAAAAAACACAAATAACCACCACCACTAAGTGGTGAACGTTTTCATTCAATCACTGCATATTACCCACACCTGGATTAGAAACACAGACAACTGACGAAGAAAATTACAGAAACCCACCACCGCCACCACCAACCACCACCAACAAAGACAAAGATCCCCCGTATAGCCTTAACAAGACTTTGGGAAAGTGCTGTTAGTGAGTAGCACCCATGACCACCACCACCACGATTATAATAAATCACTTCCTTGGAATGTGGATTACAAAATCCAGATTAAACTCTTGCCGGCTGCCTGCCCTTAAGTAGCAAGCACTTTGAGAACCGTAGCAGGGCCGTGATCTTTAAATAGAGGCCAGATTGAGCGCGGCTGGAGATGTCTGCGACTGTCAATGCCAGACAAATGGCACTGGGCGAGAGGGCTTTCAGTCTGGCAGGGACCCACGCTCCGGGTTAAAACGTCCTTGTCATCGTCCAGCATACACGACGCTGAGCCCTGTCTGGCTCTGCTGGTGAACAAAAATAATCGGAACGATCGGTGGCGGTGAATACGGCGGTGGTGGTGGCAGTGGTGGTAGTGCTGGCGGTGGTGGTGGTGGTGGCGGTGGCAATAGTGGCAGTAGTGGTTATGGTGGCGTTGGTGGCGACGGTTGTGGCGGTTGTGGCGGCGGTGGTGGTGGTAGTGCTGGCGGTGGTGGTGGTGGTGGCGATAGTGGTGGCGGTGCTGGCGGTGGCGGCTGTGGTGTTAGCGGTGGTGGTATTAGTGGTGGCGATGGTGGTGGTATTCGTAATGTTGTTGGATGTTCAGTGTTGTGCGGCGGTGTTGTTACGAAGAGCGGTGGCACAGCGGTTAGCGTGCTGCACTACGAACAGCAGCGACCCGAATTCCATTCCTGCCCACGATTCGGCCTTAAATGAGAACCCAGTTGCGGTGTGTAAACGTCAGTACTGGGGCGATGCGGTGTGGGGAGGTCTTCATCCAACAGCGGCTTGGCAACGGGCTGTAATATTACGAGCACTCATTAATTGGCTGAAAACAGCTTAATGTATGAAGGACTACAGAGCTTGGGTCATTGCCGGTAGTGCCGACTGACCACGTGGCTCCCGCTGCTCCCTGCCCGTTCGACTGCGGTTCCTCAGCGGATGTGAGATGCAATTTCGAACGAACCACAACTCTACGCGTATAAAACTAAACATTATTATCATCATACTCTTTGGTTCTTTCGGTAAAGTCACGTAGGTATAATATAAAATAAATCACGACGTTTCGGGCGCAACACAAGCGTCTGTCATCAGGTGGTAAAGCGCCTGATGACGGACGCTTGTGTTGCGCCCGAAACGTCGTGATTTATTTGATTTTTACCTACGTGACTTTACCGAAAGAACCAAAGAGTATGGATTCCTGCAGTCACGAAAGCTTCAAATTATCATCATCATCTAAATTATGAATAATAATGGACAAGAGTCTCAAGAGCCGTCAGAATCAGAGTCTTCGTTTATACTGGAGGAATCCGATGAGCTGCAAAGCTCTTTTGCACGGATGCTGGTTTTCCTTGGGGGTGCCTTTTCAAACACCTGCACGGCTCAGAGGTGCTCTTACAGAGGCGGTGACATTTTAATAACAACATAAACAAAACGGAGAAGGTATGGAACGTCTTCTTCTTCTGCCTTAAATAGAAAGAGGCAAAGATGAATGTGCATCTTCCGAAACGTCCGTTAAACGTTCATCGTCGAAGAGACCATGCACACCACAAGTAACAACAAACACCACAATTTGGCCAGAACAGTGTGGTCACGTGGCCGGGGGAGGGGGGGGTCTCCCTGTGACGCCTCTCCATTTGTGACGCACCACCACCCCTGTCTCGCCTCCACGTGTCAGGCCCCACGACAACTCTCTGCGTCGTCAAAAGGTAAAAGTGGAGGGGTGATCGCGTGGCTCAGAGAGGTCCCGTGAGGCGCTCAGCCGCCACTGCTCGGCTTCAAGGGCCTGGGTTCCAATCCGGGTTCCAGCCGCACAACTAGATTTTAAAAAAAAATCGAGATCGATAACTAATTTCGTTTAGAACCGCTTGTTGTTGCTGTGTTTCGTGTCTCGTCCTGAACCTCCGCACCTCCGATTAGCACGGTTGGCTAACGTACGGTGCGAAAGAAGTTCAACGTACACACGTGACTTTGTACAGCAACAGTGCGCATTTATATCATATAGAAAGAGAGAGGCAAGTCGGGCATAGGCAGCAGAAATAAACATAATAAGAATTTCTTGAGCAGAGGTATTCATCCATAATAGTGTTTTTGGGGTTAGACCACGTAAATAGAATGTGTTGTTAAACCCGCCACACAGCCAATTGGTAAGGTTTGTCACGTAAACAAAACATGTCAAAGAAGTTCAACGGCCCGGCTTACCAATGACTAAGCGAAACAAATATCCGTCATAAATTTCGATTTAAAGCTTTCGTGACTGCAATGATTCATCTTCTTTGGTTCTTTCGGTAAAGTCACGTAGAATGAGAATAAAATAATAAAATAATAAATTGATAAAATAAAATAACACAATAATATTCTCACGACGTTTCGGCCACAACACAAGCGGCCTTCATCAGGTGAAGGGACGAGACTGTCTGGTAGGACAGCGCTGGAGTGAGAGAGCCACGTTCAGATCACGGCCTTTAAGCGTCAACTTTAGCACCACGGATAGCTTAAAGGCCGTGATCTGAACGTGGCTCTTTCACTCCAGCGCTGTCCTACCAGACAGTCTCGTCCCTTCACCTGATGAAGGCCGCTTGTGTTGTGGCCGAAACGTCGTGAGAATATTATTGTGTTATTTTATTTGATCAATTTATTATTTTATTCTCATTCTACGTGACTTTACCGAAAGAACCAAAGAAGAAAATATCCGTCATATTTAAAGTGGACATATTAGCACATCATTTGCATGAACGGAAAACCATCAATGTTGGCTGTATATGAAAAAAAAACAAAAAAATGTTTAATTTTATTTTACCAGGTAAGGCCCACTGAGTTGTAAAGCTCTTTTTTTTCCAGAAGCGACCTGGCTATCACAAACAATAACTCGACGAAATGGCTCATCATCATCAACATCATCGTGTGTGGAAAATGTATTGCAGCAAAACTCTCTAAATGCGTGACGTTGATTCTAAATGTTGGGTAAACGCGAAGCAGCACCGCCCTGGGAGAATCCTGCTGAAAAATGATTTCACACTCGGCTGAGGCTCTTCTTCTTCTTCCACGCGTTTGTCCCGCTCATGTGGGGGTGTCCGCCTCTCCTTGCCAAGCTTCTCCACGCTGCCCTGCGCCATCTCTCTTTCTGCTCTTCGGGCCACCACGGTTCGATCGCACCACATCGCCCCCCCCCCCATCCCCATTCCTCTTGATCTCTTTCCTTCCACTTGCCACATTGCGACCCACATCATTTTCCTGTTGTCTCTCCACAGGCTCTTCCTGGCTGTAAATATGTCAAGCCGAGCTGAATAATGTACCTATTGTTTTTAGTAGCAGGACCGTGTGTGTGTGGTGGGGGGGTGTGGCGGATTGGGGAGGTCTGCATCTAGCAGTGGATTTGATCATGGCTGATGATGATGATGGTGATGGTCATTTCGCGTAGGATGAAGCACCGGATCCGGTTGCCATGCGACTTAAGGCAGCGGAATGTTGTCAAGGGCTCAACTCCATCTCTGGGGTGAATAATAATGAGGTCCAATCTGTGGCGATGCTGAAATATTCACCCCGTGTATTATAACAAAAAAACTGTCCTCTCCCGCTCAATTGGAATGTGGAATTTCCACCTCTGGCTAAAGGTCCCGTCGATGTAGGGGCAGTGCTGGCAATTTGCTGGCGTGAGCGAGGGAGGACACTACATGTGAACACTTGCGGTAAGGTTGTGAATTTTAAGCGAAATGAAATGTTCGCCAAAAGTACAAAGATAAAAAAGAGACTTCAGTCGACTGGGCTCCAATGACGTTGGCAGTCGTTCAGCTTAAGCTAACGTCGTGGACTGGTTTCACGTTCTCGGCACTCATCAGTAAGCCCCGCAGTCCGTGGCGAAATTTCCACAAAGTGTTCGCACCTGGGCTGTCGTGGGCAAGGGCCAAGAGGAAAACAGTGGAGCCGTGTTTTCAAAAACCCAAGCCTGAACACCAGCAAATGGCAGGCAGTGTTTGAACCAAAATAAAAAAAAAGACTCCGTCACCCCCTGATACATGCCAGTGAACCAGTATGGGCATTTGGCAGCAATTAGCCCAACTGGCTCGTGTGTCAGACTGTCAGTGGTAGCGGCCAAACGTGGCCTTGAAGGTGGAATGTTGCTCATGGTGTCGACTTGGAAGTGACGAGGGCACACGGGCGTGACTCTGCTCGCGGCCGACGACTGCCAACGCTGGCAAAGTCGCTCTCCGCTCTCTCTCTCTCATGATCGTACCGCTTGATTGTACCGCTCTCTCTTCTGATCGTACCGCGTGATCGTACCCCTCTCTCTCTCGCTCTCTGATCGTACCGTGTGATTGTACCGCTCTCTCTCTCTCGCTCTCTGATCGTACCGTGTGATTGTACCGCTCTCTCTCTCTCGCTCTCTGATCGTACCGTGTGATTGTACCGCTCTCTCTCTCTCTCGCTCTCTGATCGTACCGCCTGATTGTAACACTCTCTCTCTTCTGATTGCGCCGATGAGCAATATCCAAACTCGTGTCATCGCCAATCCGCAATGAGCAGCGTGGCGAAGTATGGTGCAGGTAACCCACAGGGACGCTCGCGGGGAGGCAATCATCTAGCAGCCGTATGGAACGCTCTTCCTTCCGATATTAGGATTCCACTGGAGCTATGCAACTTTTAAATCATCATTTAGATTGGATTGGCCTCTGGTGGCCAAACGATGACATTATATGGTCGCACGCATTACACATGAAGAGCTTCCCACGAATGAACCACCAATAAATACCTCGCTGATCTCGTCAAGGAGCATAAACCAACATCACGCGAACTCCGGTTGTCATCCTCGCAGCAGCAGCGGCTTGTGGCTGCTGGGCCATCGGACAAAGACGGCGGTCACCGCATCGCGCACTTTCAGGTGCGCTTTTGCGGCCGTCTGGAACGCTCTTCCCTTCCGATGTTAGGAAGCCGCTGGAGCTTTACACTTTTTAATCTAGATTGAAAACCAATTTCTTTAGAACTTCTTTTTGTGTTTAGCTTTTTGTCCTTCCCCCGCAACTCCGATTAGCGCGGTTGGCTACGTACGGTGCGAAAGAGGTTCAACATACGAACGCACGCTTGTGCAACTCGGCGTGCCCTGTGCGTGCCCTGTGCCTGGAATCTAACTCGAGTATTTGGGACCGTAAGGCAATTTGAAGCAACGGCGTAACCGCTGTTCCCCGAAATGCGTGGCGCGAAGGAGCACCGGAGTTGCCACCTCGTCTTGGGTTTTTTTTTTCCAGGGTGTCCTCTGTGCTTTGTGGAAGCTGTCCTGGGATGTAGTAGCAATAATAATATGTTCGACTTGTAACTATCTCGTCGAGAGAGAGAGAGAAGGGGAGCGACTCAGAGGCGCCAGAGGAGAAACCACAGACGAGCGGGAAGGCAGCAGCAGCAGCCACGCGATGATGAGCCCGCACTACCAACAATTTCCCAAGCTCTGCGGTCCTCTATATGTTAAGGCGTTATCGGCCAATTAAGGGGTGTTTACACGTGGGAGGAAACCGGAGCACCCGGAGAAACCCCACGCGTGCGAGAGGGGGAAACACTCTATCCCATGCAGACGGAACAGATCGGCAGTCGACATTTTTGCTCCACCACGTTCTGTTGGCGAGCCAGCGGTGCGGCTCCTCCATGACGCACGCGGGAAGGGAGCATCCATCTCAATATTGCTACAGAGATCAACCGACCCTCGCTGCTGGGCTACAGGCAAGGGCGCCGCCGTGGCTAGGAGATGTTAACTCCCTCGCCTGGTATACAGGAGGCCGCGGGTTCGATCCCGGACCCGAATGCCTGCAGTATATTTGGATTGAAGCTTTCGTGACTGCAGGAATCCATACTCTTTGGTCCTTTCGGTAACGTTACGTAGCTAGAAATAAAATAAATCACGACGTTTCGATCGCAACACAAGCAATCGTCATCAGGTGTGGACAACCACTGCAAGAAACAACTGCTGAAGAAGCAGTTGTTACAGCAAAGAAACAACAGCAGTTTCTTTCTTGCTGTAGTTGTCCCACCTGATGACGATGGCTTGTGTTGCGACCGATACGTCGTGATTTATTTTATTTTATTTCTAACTACGTCACTTTACCAGAAAGAACCAAAGAGTATATTTGGAGTTTGCCCGTCTCTCTCCCCATGGCCGCGTGGATTTTTCTCTGGGTCCTCCGATGTTTACGCTCTATCCGCATGCAGAGTCAACATCACGCGTTTAGAGTAAGTTGGCCGCTGTACATTTTCGCGCGATGAGCCACTTCGTTGAGCTATCGTTGGAAAAAAAGTGCTACTGCAACTCGGTTGTGGGGCCTTGCCTGGTTTAAACCCCCCCCCCCCTCGATAGTTTTAATAGTTTGTGGTGTTCACCCGCACGCACGCAGCTCGCTTCCCGCTGGGCCCAATGTGCAGGGACATTGTCCTCGTGACGGCCCAGTAACAGCTGCTCACACTTCGCGCGCCAGCCACATCGTGTCAAGTACGGACGGAATACGTCGAAGAAAAACACGCGCGCACGCACAGGCAAAGATCCCCCGTGTAGCCTTCAACAGACTGCTGGGGCAAGTGATGTTAGCGAGCAGCACCTATGAAGGTCGGAACGGTACACGAGGGGGTGGGTGGCCAGCACCACGCCCGACCGCCTTTGTATTCCGAGTAGCGATATTTACACACCGCACCAGGTACTCATTTTATCATTGTAGGCTGAGTCGACCTAGGGGATCCCCAGGACCGGTTTAGATATTCGTCACTGGTTGGCCGTGAGCGGGAATCGAACCCGGGTGGCCGGGTTCGTAGCGCAGCGCGCTAACCGCGACACCACTGCTCCCACACACACAGACAAAAGACAAAGATAAACATCCCCCGTATAGCCTTAACAGACTGTAGGGACAAGTGCCGTTAGCGAGCACCTATGAAGGCCAGAACGGTACACGAGGGGGTGGGTGGCCAGCACCACGCCCGACCGCCTTTGTCTCCCCAGTGGCAATGTTTTTTTATCCACCGCACCAGGTACTCCTTTCAAGGCTGAGTCGACCTAGGGGAGGCCCAGAACCGGTTCAGATAATCGTCACTGGTGTTGGCCGTGAGCGGGAATCGAACCCACATACAAAAAGACAAAGATCCCCCATATAGCCTTAACAGACTGTAGGGGCAAGTGCTGTTAGCGAGCACCTATGAAGGCCGGAACGGTACACGAGGGGGCGGGTGGCCAGCACCACGCCCGACCGCCTTTGTCTCCCTAGTGGCGATGTTTACTCACCGCACCGGTCACTCATTTGAGGCTGAGTCGACCTAGGGGAGGCCCGGGACCGGTTCAGATAATCGTCACTGGTGTTGGCCGTGAGTGGGAATCGAACCCGGGTCGCCAGGTTCATAGCGAAGCGCGCTAACCGCTACACAATCGCTCCCCACATACAGTCACACACACACGTGCACACTCTCACACAAGTCACGCACACACAGACACACATCCTCACACGAGTCGCACAAAAACACACTCACATTCTACACGATGATCCACACAATTCTTTTCCCTCTTTTATCACTTTTTGTTCAAAAGGGAGAAAAAAATGACACTTTTTAAAAAATATTTTTCTCCCCTTTCCATCCTTGCCCTGAAAGAATATTTACCCTACAAACAAACGACGTAGCGATTTAACTGCTTCGATATCAGTCAACCGCGAAAACAGATGTCAGGTTACATTTTTTCTCTCTCTCTCTCCCTCTTTGCCTTTAAACTTGACAATGAGAAATGGACGCTCCAATCGCGCTCACTTCTGCTATATTTTTGTACCGGCTATGTGTAAGGCCTTTAATGAGTCACCCATGTGCCATTCATTTGTCATGACCTCATCATCATCATCAGCCAAGTTCAATCCACTGCTGGATGAAAAAGCCTCGCCTCGCCACGCCTCGCTGCTTGACGCGAGGCGTGGCGATCCAGCCGGCAGCTCCTCAATGTCGCTCCATCTCCTGGACATACGGACGCTCTCTCTCATCGATGGACGCCTTCCCAAGTCCGTGGCTGGCCGCCCTTCGTCTCGAATCGAGAGTCGGCTCATCGTGTCTCCCCGTGCCATCAGCGAGCCCCTCCTCGTTTTTCAAACAAAACACGGTCTTGAAATCATTCGGTCGTGTCTTTTTTTTTAATTAAACTCTAAAATATATTTTTTTATATTTTCTAGGTAAGGCCCACGGCTGAGCTGTATGGCTCTTTTCTCAGAAGCGACGTGGCTGTCACAAATGATAGCTCAACTAAGTGGCTTATCATCACGTGGAAATTTATAGCAGCCAATTTACTCTAAACGCGTGACGTTGATTCTAAACGTAAAGGGGAAAAACCGGGAGGACCCGGAGAAAAATCCACGCGACCACGGGGAGAGAGACACGCAAACTCCAAATATACAACAGCAGGCATCAGATCGAGATCGAGCCCACGACCTCCTGCATAGCAGGCGAGGTAGTCAACATCTCCTTAGATGCCGTGATGATGATGAGAGAGACAGAGACACGCAAACTCCAAATATACAGCAGCAGGCATCAGATCGAGATCGAACCCACGACCTCCTGCATAGCAGGCGAGGTAGTCAACATCTCCTAGCCACCGTGATGATGATGAGAGAGAGAGAGACACGCAAACTCCAAATATTCAGAAGGCGTCACTGTCGGGATCGAACCCACGACCTCCTGCATACCAGGCGAGGTCGTTAACATCTCACCGCCGTGGCACTCCATTGTCGTGGTTACGACATCGTCGTGGTTAAACACTCGTAAAAAAGTATAAAGGAGTCTTTGTTTGTTTTTTATAAGTAACGTCTGATTTGAATTGGTGATACGGCAGCATTGCTCTGAAACATCATTAAAGGGTTATCCCTTCTCCAGCGTGCAGGACACGCGCATCTTATTATCGCATTATTACATAGTGTATTATTTTTATTTATATAATAAATAAAAGATGTGCCTTGTGAAAAAAAACTTTATTTAATTTGTATTTCCCTTTAGAAACGTAACTCAAGCTGCGCGCAGTTTGATGGCGAGCGCCCGATAGTGCAACCCGTGTCGCTTCACTCTCGATCCATTCTCGCCGCTTCGGGGCTAATCCGGGATTAGGACGAACTCTGCCTCCGCTTTATTTTCGGAAAGGAATTTGAAGGCGGAAATTATTAATGTACCCTTCCATTAGGGGCGAGCCGCCAAATGACTCCAGCGACCAGAACAATTACGGGTACGCGCGTGCACGAAGATCCACCCCATGTAGCCTGTAACAGACTGTCGGGGCAAATGCTGTTAGCGAGCAGCACCTATGAAGGCCGGCACGGCGCACGTTACGGGGGTGGGTGGCCAGCACCACGCCACGGCCACCTTTGTCTCCCCACGTGGCGATGTTTACACAACGCGCCAGGTACTCATTTTAGGCTGAGTCGATCTACGGGAGGCCCAGGACCGTTTCGGATATTCGCCACCGCTCCCCATAATTATTTGGTGTTTCGCCAAATGACTCCCCAAAATAATAAGTCGATATTCCCATGATGACGCCTTGCGTGTACCGCACGCACACACGGCACACACACACACACACGCTTAAAGTTGGTGCGCAGGATGTTTTATTAAGCCCGTTCGCACCATAATAGAGGGGGTTTTTTGTTGGGGTTAGATCGCGTAAATACAAAAATAAAACAAGAAAATTCTCACGACGTTTCGATTGCAACACAAGCAATCATCATCAAGTGTGAAGACCACACCAATAATTGGATTAATTATGTTTATTATTTCCCTTCTACGTGACTTTACCACAAGAACCAAGGATATGAATCCCTGCAGTCACGAAAGCTTTAAATAGAAATTTGTCGTTAAACTCGCCACCAACCGACACGGCCAATTGGTAAGGTTTGTCACGTGAACAAAACGTGACAATTAGTCACGAGTCCAGCACACCGGTGTGTTGCAGAGTAATCCCACGACATCGTTTACAATTCGAGCACCGTGACAAGTTTCGCCGGTGATTACAACGACCAGCATCATCAGGCGACAGCCTGAGTTGTGGAGAAATCCTCCGCATTGGCTCTTAGATTCACCGTTCCCACAAGTCGGCCGGGATGGTGCGATTCCTTTCAACCTCGCGGGGCAAGTGCAATCGTCTGGCAATCGAGCGGTGGTGGTGGTGGCGGTGGTGGTGGTGGTTATTTAGCCGGGAGCTCGCCACGTACCAAACGCGCCGCTCGCTCGCTCGCTTGTGACGCCTTCGGAAATCTCCGCCAACACCTCCAGCACCTCCGATTAGCGCGGTTGGCTACGTACGGTGCGAAAGAAGTTGAATGTACACACGTACCACTGAACGCGTCGCTGAAACACAATTCCACGGTGGCTAGTAGATGTTAACTTCCTCACCTGGTATACAGGAGGCCGTGGGATCGATCGCGACCCTGATGCCTGCTGTATATTTGGAGTTTGCGTGTCTCTCTCTCTCTCTCTTTTTTGCTCCGGCAGTACGTGTACTAAAATTGGAACGATACCGAGAAGATTGGCACGGCACCTGCGCAAAGATGGCACGCGCATTATCTGTCTCCCCGCGGTCGCGTGGATTTTTCTCCAGGTACTCCGGTGTTTCCCTCCATCCGCATTTAGAATTAACACCACGCGTTAAGAGTATTTGGCTGGTATGCATTTTCCGTGTGATAAGCCACCTCGTTGAGCTATCATCGCGTGTGGCCAAGCCGCTTCTGAATAAGAGCTGTATAGCTCAGTGGGCCTTACCTGGTAAAGTAAAAATAGCGAGCTTGTAGCTACCGTAATTTTCCTTCCATTGCCGCGTACACATTTTCAGGTTTTAAGTTTTTCATTTCATTTTCAGGTTACCCCAGTCACGAGATACACCAACAACAAAGACGTAAACAACGCTTTATGTGCTGATATACTTTATCTAGGTTTTATTTATTTTTCATATTTCCTTACCCTTTGCTTTATTTAGTCACTCCTATTGTTTTTTAGTAGTTTGTTGTTGTTGTTGTTTTTGTGGCAACTTTCTGACCCCGTGCCCCTGCTCCTGAACATGTGAGAAAGGAGCTCTGTAGCCCATCGGAATCCTCCTCAGTCTCAATAAAGATTCCGATTCTGATGTGCGGATTCTGTCCGGCACGCACCACCGCAGTCTGCGCGGAACGTGGGGCTTGTGGCGGGTTTAGGTTTATTTTCATTTTATATATTTTTTTATTCATATTATTGATGAGTTCTTTGCTATTGACGTTGGGTGCAATGGACAAGCCACAGCTCGCCTACACAGCGAGATCTGTTTATTGTCAGAGCGCATGCTGTTAAGCGACCACATCTGCACACCAGCACAGCACGTGTCAGGCAGTGGTGTGGCCAGCACCAACGCCGCATACCCCAGCCGTCTTTGTCTCCCCATTGCTGCTGACATTGCCCACAACCTGCGGGTGGGGCGGGGGAATTCAGAGCTTCCAATTGCCTCCGCCAGCTTTTCGTAAAGGTTAACGCATGCGCACGCACGCACGCACGCGCGTTGCATGTACGTTGAACTTCGTTCGCACCGTACGTAGTCAACCGTGCTAATCGGAGGTGCAATGAGCACGGTCGGTCAGGATGTGACCTGCATGGTTAACATCCTGACCTTGCAGGAGTCGAACCCACGTGATGGGTACAACGCGATGTACAATGTGGCTGTATAGACGTGTACGTGTGTATGGTGACAGCACGTGACATCATCATCATCATCACCACACGACGAGCAGCAGCGGTGGGTATGGCCATCGTGGTGAGAGATTGAGGTCAGTTGATTGGTCGGTCGCTCAGCTGGTAGAGCGAACGGCTCGCAATCGGCAGGGTCGCGAGTTCAGCTCCAAGTTGAGGGGTTGACTCAGCCCATCATTCCTCCGGGGTCGATAAAATATTTACCACTCTGTGGGTGGGGGGGGGGGGAGTCAACAGTGGTTGTCCTTTGCAGAAACTCGCCGCTCCGCCATAGGAATGTGGAATTTACGCCACTATCTCAGGACCGTAAACGGGAGATGACCTCCAATGCCTCCGTGCCCCTGTAGGCAGCAGGAAATGGGCCCGAGCGAGGCGCGCACAGAGGAAGACAACTGCAGGACTTTGGAGCCTGGGGTTGAACGTTTGCAGGCAGCCCACAGCACGGACGTCTGCGGAGACGGAGTTTCAGCTCTCACTCCTCCATATGATACCGTTTTGAATAAAAAAAAACAGGCGACGTTCCGGACAATGACCCTTCTTTATAGCAGATAAATAGGTCAGAGTGGGTAACGCGAGTTGGAGACTGCGCCATTGGGGCCTGATGAGAATTACATTTACAATAAAAATGAATCTGAAGACACCCTTGTTTTATATCTATATTGAGATAGGGACAAAGTTACATTAATAATAATAATAATAGCAGCGATTGAGTAACAGACAAAGCCCCTCGATAATTATCACAATGACGACGGCAGAGAGTGAGTCCGGAATACATATCTGGGCACTCCGTCCGAGGGTGTTGGGCGCTGCCAGGGGAGAGCAAAATCGCTGTGAGCCAAGGCGGAGGAACAACGCCGCGTCCTGTGCAGCGACATTCGCTGAAACGCGAGACTCCGACTTGCGAGCGTTTGGATCGGCTTAGCCAGGTAGCGCACGCGCGCGCGCGCGTGCCCGCGTGTACGTGCGGAGCGGTTGGGCGCGCTGTGTCGGTGAGTGGGGAGCGGTGGTGCAGTGGTTAGCGCACTGTGTGTGTAGGGAGCGATGGTGCAGTGCTTAGCACCCTGTGTGTGTAGGGAGCGGTGGTGCAGTGGTTAGCGCACTGTATGAGTGGGGAGCGGTGGTGCAGTGGTTAGCGCACTGTGTGTGTGGAAAGCGGTGGTGCAGTGGTTAGCGCACTGTGTGTGGGGAGCGGTGGTGCAGTGGTTAGCGCACTGTGTGTGGAGGGAGCGGTCGTGCAGCGGTTAGCCCACTGTGTGAGTGAAGAGCGGTGGTGCAGTGGTTAGCGCGCTGTGTGTGAGTGGGGAGCGGTGGTGCAGTGGTTAGCGCACTGTGTGTATGTACGTATGGAGCGGTAGTGCAGCGGTTAGCACGTTACGTTACGAACCCGGCGACCCGAGTTCTATTCCCGCTCAAGGCCAACACCGGTGACTATTATCTGAACCGGTCCTGGGCCTCCCCTAGGTCGACTCAGCCTAAAATGGGTACCTGGTGCGGTGTGTAAACATCGCCACCGGGAAGACAAAGGCGGCCGGGCGTGGGGATGGCCACCCACCCCCTCGTGTGCCGTACTGGCCCCCATAGGTGCTGCTCGCAAACGACACTTTGCCCCAACAGTCTGTCGAAGGCTACACGGCGGATCTTTGTCTTTGTTTGGCGCGTGTGTGCGCGCGCGTGCGCACGACACCCGAACGTATCGCATCGCCAGCTCATTACCCTCGGCTTTGACGAGGAATTCGTCGGATCTTCAATCGGCGGTGGGAGCCGAGGAGGAATTTGCGGTCGGAGGGGAAATTTGACAGCGTTGGGGCCGCCCCGTGAGAATGACAAAGCGGGTGGCGCCAGCGATGACCGTGGAAATTGTTAAGCCCCGCCCGACGCCTTTTATACGATGAAGAAGGGATACATTGCCCGAAACGTCGCCTGTTATATATTTGTTTTGAAGGCCGCACTCACACACGTATGTATATGTACTTCTTGTGCCCCGTACGTAGCCAACCGTGCTAATCGCAGGCGAAGGGGGGAAGGACAACTCCGTAAGCACGAAAAGCAGTTCTAAAGGAATGCATTTTCAATCTACAATGAAAAGTGGCTTCCTAACATCGGACGGAAGAGCGTTCCAGACGGCCACAGAAGCGCATTAATGCCTCGTGGAGGATCGCTCCGCTGAACAAAATTTTGCCGCGGATCAGTTTCTAAATACGAGTTTTCGTTTCAAATCAATGTCAGTTTTTAATATATGTCATGGAAGCTGGTTCGTTAAGTGCGGGTGTTCGTAAGTCGGGTGTTCGTAAACCGAGGAGTTCATGGGGTGAAATTAATAGTCTGGATAGGAGACCTGGCCACAGGACCCTTGAGTATTAACAATCCCCAACACAGATAGACATGCGTGGTTATTCGCTATCCAGATTGCCCCCCCCCCCACCACCACCATAGGATCACGTGAGCGCGTGAGAGACAAGGTTAGCCGGCGATTTGAAAACCACGGTCTCCACCGCCTTGGCCTCCACGCTCTTAAATCGAACGTCAATCCGGCCAACGTGGCAACCCTGGAGACGCAACAATGCTCGCGGGCGATCGATGTCTGTTTTTGTGACGAGTGTACTGGTGAGGGCCGCGTAGCGGCTTTGGACAGAGAGATGCGGGCACCGCGCGTGACCGCCTCGTCCACGATTAATTCGGCCATGGGCCGTGCAATAGCGTGAGTTGCTCGTGAATACAGCTGCCCTGGACAATTGCCGATGCGTCGAACGCTCCCCGGAGCAATGGTGATGGAGTGCGGTGCCTTGTGATATGCGCCGTAAATTGTGACACTTTGTATGTATGTCGGCTACGTACGGTGCGAAAGAAGTTCAACGTACGTGAAACTTCTGTCGCTTACCGTACGTAGCAAAAAACGCGCTAATGTGGAATGCTTCGGACAGAGGTCGTTCAATTCCATCTGTAGTCCGTACTGTACGTGCGCCGCAGTGGTGAAGTATGGCGAGTTTTTGTTTTGCCTATGCATTTACCGTACTACTGCTTGATGTAGTGAGTGTCGCTGTCGCTGTGCATTTAATGAGGGCGTTTAAAAGTTCGATGAGCTCATCTATTTTTGGATTGATCGGTCCACCCACTCCACTGTTGAAGGGCACGCGCATCAAGCACACCGGGTTCGGAAGATCAGCCGGACCTTCTACTGAGTCCATCCTTCGCCAGGGTTCCACCGTCTGGATCGGTCCGCTCACTGCACGTGGATCGAGGCCAGAACGATGAGGCTTTTATTAATGTGCGCGGGGTTAATGTTGTAAAACACTTGCATTTTCTCCCGTATATTCAGTCTGACACGGGAACCTAACCCTCTTCCCCCCTACCCGCCACCCAAATATAAACACAGTACCGTATCTACATTCGCGAATGCGGTACGACTTTTCGCAGCAGATTTTCAAGAACCTAACCGCCCATCGCGCGTGGTGGGATATCGCGCGTGGGTTCACTTCGCACCTCTTCCAAGACGTTTGTGGCCCAGCGTGAAAAGGGAGTAAGGCCCAACAAAAAATATATACGCAACAGAGAGGCGCGTTCCCTCGTCTAGAGCGGTGGTGCTTCTTCTTCACCTGGGGGTGCACGCATCCCCTGGGGGTGCGTGGTGATGCCCTTGCTGGGGGTGCGAGATTCCCTTTCTGAGAACCAAAGAGGGCTGCAAGGCTACAGTAAAGGTGAAGAGCCCCACTGGTCGAGAGCCTTCCGGGAGGCCTTTCCGCCAGCAAGCAATCGCAATTCAGAGCTCCGAGTTTGATTCCTGCCCACGGTCAACACATCCCAGTTGCGGGGCCATTCGTCGATCTGAATTCTGAGCCAATCCCCGGGACCAACACGGCGTGGTGCTGGGCAGGAGGGGGGGGCGGTGGCGGAGGGGGGGGGGAGGAGGCCTTCGTCCAGCAGTGGAGTGACACGTGTGTGAGTGAATTTGTGATTATGCCCCCCCCCCACCTCCGAGTAATCGATTCGCACCCCCAGGTGATTCTCGTAGCTAAAGTAACAAGGGAGGAGAGGGGGGGGGGGGGTGAGAACACGGCAACGATTAATAAGGATCGTAATTAAAGCCAAATTGTTTGCACGGTGAGAATGATAATTAGCTTGAAATGGAATTGGGGAGATGGGGGGGGAGAGAGGGGGGGGGGGAACACGTGGCCTCGGAGGGGATTATAAATAAATAAATGCAACATCAATCCCGGGGGCTGTGGTAACGGGCAGCACGATCGCGGCGGTGTCGCGTTGCATGCGCAGCGCTCGTTAAGCCAAATTAGCGCTCACGGTCCGGCGCTCCCCACGGGGTGCCGGGCCGCGGTTTATTTTTAAAGCGCGCGCGGTGCTGCGCTGTTATCCAGCGGCACCGCTGGGAAATCACGGGCTGGTGGTGGGGGCGGGGGGAGGTGGTGGATGGGGGGGGGGCGTGGGAGGTGGTGGATGGGGGGGGGCGTGGGAGGTGGTGGATGGGCGTGGGAGGTGGTGGGGAGGCGGCGGCGGTGGTTGGGGCGGGGATTGAACGGGACGGGAGATCACAGCGGCCACGTTGTGTTCGTGGGGGACTGGTAGGGGGGGCTGGTGGGGGGGGGGCTGGTGGGAGGGGGACTGGTAGGGGGGCTGGTAGGGGGGGGCTGGTAGGGGGGGGTGCTGGTAGGGGGGCTGGTAGGGGGGAGCTGGTAGGGGGGGGGCTGATAGGAGGGGCTGATAGGGGGGGGTGGTAGGAGTGGGCTGATAGGGGGAGGCTGGAAGGGGGGGCTGGTAGGGGGGGCTGGAAGGGGGGGGTGAGCCCCCCACTCCTCCCCCTGCTGAAGACTCAGCCCGCCCCCCCCCCCTTATAAATTCACTCCACCCATCTGGCCTCTCTGTGACCCGTAAAGAAGGGGCATCGACCGAAACGTCGCCTATCGGTTTACTTGATCTCTTTGTAAGATCGCGGCATTGTTATTGACGAGCGCGTCGAGTTTGTTGTTGTTGTTTACCACTGCCAACGTAACAGCAGTAGCAGCATCGGCAGCAGACAATGAGTGCCTTCTCATCGCGTGGTGATGTCTGTACTATGTTGAACTTCTTTCGCACCGTACGTGGCCAACCGTGCTAATCGGAGGTACGAACGGCTGTTCATCCACATTTTAAACAACGTCGCGCGTACAGCTATCGGAATTCGAGTCTGACCGTGACAATATTCCCTCTCTCTCCTGCAACATTTTCTCAGTCTCTCGCTTCCGAGGGTGGCTAGGAGATGTTAACTACCTCGCCCGGTATACAGGAAGTCGTGGGTTCAATCCTGACCCTGACGCCCGCTGCTGTATATTTGGAGTTTGCGGTGTTTCTCTCCCCGTGGTCGCGTGGATTTTTTCTCCGGGTCTTCTGGTTTTCCCCTCCACATTTAAAATCAACATCACGCGTTTAGAGTATTTAGCTGCGATACATTTCCACGTGATAAGCCACTTCGTTGAGCTATCACTTGTGGCCAGGTCGCTTCTAAAAAAAAAGAGTTACATAGCTCGGTGGGCCTTACATGCTAAGATAAAACATAGCTCTTAGTGTATAGCTGTTAAAACCTCTCCATCTCTCAATGTATCTCCTGGTTAATCCCACATTCAGCGGAACGAAATGGGGCGACGTTGTGACACGTGACTCCTCAACGCCAAGGTCACACGTGAACAAAAGTGCGCAAATAACAATTGAGAGATACCCGCTCGCAATCACGATCGGAGGCCGTCACGCAAAGAGGAACGAGATAGATTCGCAGCACGTGGGTGCGCAGTTTACAGACGGCACATTGGGCGTTAAGAAGAGCGAACTGCGCTCAGGCGAGATCTACATCACGGCCAGGAGTGTTATCAGTGGTTGAGACTAGCAACGGAATGGCAGCTAAAGGAAAGAGCACAGGAGGATGTCCACCGTATGAGATGAAATAGCCTCCCTTGCATTGTTGTTTGCGAGCAGCTATTAAGGCCACGCCAAAACACAAAGATCCCCAGTGTAGCCTTCAACAGACTGTTGGGACAAGCGCTGTTAGCGAGCACCTACGAAGGCCGACACGGCACACGAGGGGGTGGGTGGCCAGCACCACGCCCAGCCGCCTTTGTCTCCCCAGTGGCGATGTTTACACATCGCACCAGGTACTCATTTGAGGCCGAGTCGACCTAGGGGAGGCCCAGAACCGGTCCAGATAATCGCCACACCGGTGTTGGCCGTGAGCGGGAATCGAACTCGGGAATCTCCGGGTTCGTAGCGCAGTGCAGCGCAGCGCTAACCACTACACCGCCCCTCCCCACCACACGCCACAAAGACGCACGTGCATTATTGGCACGCGTCCCTCTTCCTTCGCTGGGTCGACTTGCTCACTCCACGGCGTCGTCAACTCCGTGAACATTTTTGCACCTCCCCGAGGCCAAGAAGCTTCAGCGACGATAGAAATTCCAGTTGTGAGCGCAGGAAAACCATCAGCTCGTTCGTCACTCCCCGAAACCCCTCGCCCCGAAGTCCGCCCCTTTGTTGTTGGAGTGAACAGTTGTGGCTCCCAACAGATTCATGCATTATGGGGGCGGGGGGGTGTCGCTGTTGTTTTTGTTTTGGGAAGCCGCGGGTTTCGACAGCTCCGCCGGAGCCCCGCCGTGTAACCGTGGAGACGCAAGGCCGGTGATTTTATCCACGACGGTCAAAAATAAAAACTCGGCCGAGGGTCGGCGATGGTAGGCAAATGGCGCCCCTTGGAAAGGAAAGCGTGTTTATATAGGCGACGTTTCGGGCTGTGGCCCTTCGCACACGTAGGCCAGAGAGGCAAGAGTCTGGCCCGCTCGCTGTGTGTGTGTGCCGTGAGTGAGGAGGACCATCTGCCAGAAACGTCGCCTCTTTTATCCGTTTTCTTTTTTATGACAGACGTGTTTGTTGTTGTTGTTCTTTGTTTGTGTTTGTGTTTATTTGTGTTTGTTGCACCGCCGTCAACGCAGCAGCGGTAGCATCGCCGGGCAAATGTGTTGGTTTTCAAACGCAGAGCAGCTTGAAATTCTCGCTTTTCTCGCACGGTGCAAAGAAAGCAAACATCAACATCATCAGCAGTGGTAACATCACCATCATCAGCAACATCACCATCAGCAGCAGAGGTAACATCACCATCAGCGGCAGTGGTAACATCACCATCAGCACCATCACCATCATCAGCAACATCACCATCAGCGGCAGTGGTAACATCACCATCAGCGGCAGTGGTAACATCACCATCAGCGGCAGTGGTAACATCACCATCATCAGCAGTGGTAACATCACCATCAGCACCATCACCATCATCAGCAACATCACCATCAGCAGCAGTGGTACACATCAGCACAAGCAAAGGGATTTCCTTGCTGCTCAGAATTTAGCAATCGATGCGTTGGTGCTTGTCTCCTGTTTGCAGCCCTGCTGAGTCAGTTGTGGAAATTCCACATTCCTGTGGCAGGGGCAAGTTTATCCATAGACAGCCTCCCACAGCCCCCACCCCCCCCCCCCCCCCAAAAAAAAGGTACCTATTTGATCAACTCTGGTGGAGGGATGATGGGCACAGTCAACCCACCAACCAGGATTTGAACTCATCACCTTCCGATTGCAAGCCGCTTGCTCTACTGCTGAACCACCTTTGTATCACACACTTCCTAAAGCCACCCAACTCACGGGCAGACTGCCAACGTTTAAACTCTTTTACCCCTACAACCGATTTTGAAGCCAAATATTTTACATTCCCCCCCCCCCGCCCCCCAAACATGTAAACCGATATGATTAGCTACCGCCTAAAGTATTGGCAAGTATGTATTATTATTATTATCCTCATCATCCTCATCAGCATCATCAGCAGCAGCATCAAAAGCGGTAAGAACATTTGATATTGTGCACTCTCACGAGTACCAGTCCATCACGAATGTGCACTGACCGCACGTTGACGTAGGCTCTCTGAAACAACACTTTTGGCGGAACTGGCTCCCGACTCGGGGACGGATTCCCGAGACTCCGCTGAGGCGCATCGCGCTCAGAGGTCTACGTGCGGCGTCGCCGCGAGTCACCGCGGATCGGAGTCGGAGTCGACTTGGTGTCCGTTGAAGCCGGCACCGACCGATCGGCGGGATAGGACGGAGCAGATTGATGGAGACTTATTGAAGACGAGTAGCAACATCGTCGTCGGCTGACAGAGCGAAGCGCTGTCATCATCGGCAGCATGCGATGTCACGTGGGTATCGGGCGATCATCCCAATGCGAAATGCGACTCAATTGGGATGACACTCAGTGCTGGATTTATCCCAGTAGCACAAATAGCTACACATGTAGTAGTACTACACATGTAGTAGCTACACATGTAGTAGCTACACATGTAGTAGCTACTACACATGTAGTAGTAGCTACACATGCAGTAGTAGCTACACATGCAATAGTAGCTACACATGTAGTAGTAGCTACACATGCAGTAGTAGCTACACATGTAGTAGCTACTACACATGCAGTAGTAGCTACACATGTAGTAGCTACTACACATGTAGTAGTAGCTACACATGTAGTAGCTACTACACATGCAGTAGTAGCTACACATGCAGTAGTAGCTACACATGTAGTAGTACTACACATGTAGTAGCTACTACACATGTAGTAGCTACACATGTAGTAGCTACACATGCAGTAGTAGCTACACATGTAGTAGCTACTACACATGTAGTAGCTATACATGTAGTAATAGCTACTACACGTGTAGTAGTACTATATTACTACAGTACTATACCGCCTTCAACTTTTACGAACGACTGGGTGTTTAATGTTAGCGATTTGTCGTATTATCTGGCTGTATAATAAATGAAAAAATACAATTACGTTACTGTGCAAGTTAAAAAAAATTTGTGTTTAAATATTTACGTGTTTTTATTTTATCTAGGGCCCCTTTCTAACATCATGCTGCAGGCCCCGCACTAGCTTCATCCGGCACTGACGACACCCACAGAGCAACGGCGCCCCAGACGGCACGTAACTTGGCAGATCTCTCCTCGAAACTGAGCCTCGAGACTCGGTGAGACTTTGCGGGGTAAAACAAAGCCAAGCGCGTGCGACATGATGTATTCATGACCGCGCCACGCTACCCGCCGTTCCTAGCTTCACGAGACAACGTCGGGTTATTATCCGCGCGCATTTATTTGAAAAATTTTGCGGATGTCCACGCGACGAAGGCACACGCGCAGCGCGCCCACTTACAAATGTATTAGGACCAACGCCGGCCACCGTGTTCTCCCATAGAAGAAGCAGCAGCAGCAGCAGCGAGTTCGAGCGAAGCTTCCCAAACGTCGCGACGCACTAACAGAGTTCGGTGCGTCGTGAGCGCACGAATGCGTGGCAGTGTACTGGGATGCGTAGGCGCTCGCCAACAGCACTTGTGTGTGCGTGCGCGTTTGTGTAACCCCGCGACCCAAGTTCGATCCCCGCTCACGGCCAACGCCAGTGACGAACATCTGAACCGGTTCTGGGACCCTCCCCCCTAGGTCGACTCAGCCTTAAATGGGTGCCAGGCGCGGTGCGATGACAACGGCGTCGGAGCCTCGTGCTGGCCACCAACCCGTTCGCGTGCCGTTCTCGCCAACAGCACTTGCCCCAAAAGTCTGCCGAGGCTCCGGCTGGGGGGGAGGGGGGGTACCTTTGTCTTTGTATTACGACGTGTGCGTTTGTGTACGCTGGCTTGTCTTGCGCTTCGCACGTGCGCTCGTGCGCGTGTGCGTGCGTGTGTGTGCGTGCGTGTGTGCGTGCGTGTGCGTGTGAAGCGAGCGTGCGTGTGCGTGCACGTGTGTGCGTGCGTGTGTGCGTGTGTGCGCGTGCGTGTGTGTGCGTGCGTGTGCGTGCGTGCGTGTGCGTGTGAAGTGAGCGTGCGTGTGCGTGCGTGTGCGTGCGCATGCGTGCGCGTGTGTGCGCGTGCGTGCGCGTGTGAACGCAGCGAAAAAATACTTTCACTTTTTCAACAAACTGTAGTGCGTGCACACGTGGGGCGTGACGCGTGTGCAGCGCCGCGCGCCACGTTCAGCCCAGGGGGCTCTTAAACCTGCGGGGCGCGCCCCGGTCGCCTGGCAGAGGATGGGGGGGGGGGGTGCAGGAGTCTGCGGCAGGGATACCGTGCAGGAGAAATGTTAAAAAGGTGTGCGGGGAGCTTCGGCGCCGCGTCGCGGTGACAAAAACGCACACGGATGCGCAACGTGAAACACGTGACTTGCCAACACCACATTGACTAGAGAGAGGTGTGAATGTGTCGTAATATTTGTGTATGCTGTTCTTATCCACAATAGAAGTTTTTTTTTTGGGTTAGATCGTTAAACCCGCCACCACCGGCACAGCCAATTACGAGTAGAAGCACTAACCGGTGTGTTGGAGAGCAAAGCCACAACATTTACAATCTTGAGTAGGACGTTTCACCAGTAATTACAACTAGCTTCATCAATTAATCTTGTTGTAATTGCTGAAGCTAGTTGTAATTACTGGCGAAATGTCGTACTCGGATTTTAAATGTTGTGGCTTTGCTCTCCAACACACCGGTTAGTGCTGTACTCGTAACGAATTGGCCACGTTCTGTTTACGTGACAAACCTTACTAACTGGTGGTGTCGGGTTTAACGACACTTTGATATATTTACGTGATCTCACCAAAAAAAAACCCCTGTATTATGGATGATGTTGGTCGCGAAAGCCTACGTGTTAATACTGGTTTTAGTATGTATGTATGTATGTTGAACTTCTTTCGCACCATACGTATTCAACCGTGCTGATCGAAGTAACTTTGGGGGGACCCTGGGAATTGTTGTCTGGATTGGGGGCCACAACACCAACAAGGCTGAGAACTACCGGGTTTAATAACAGCCACTACCATCGGCGTGAATCGCGATGTCTCATGTCTCCTCGTTCTTATGCTTCCTTGGGACACGACGGAGATCTCTTCCTCTTCACCACGAAAATCTTCTGGCCGGAGACGGTCAGCAAGTAGCTGTGATCTTCAAACATCACTGGGGGAAGAGGGGCACAATATCAAAGTGTTACCTTACAAAGCGGTGAACCATCTTGCCCCAGCCTACATCCTTTGGCATGCTGTACCCATACAGTATGTCCCCTCAAGGTCCCGAAGATGTCGGGATGCAGATCTTCAGGTGGAGGTTTCGGTCTATGGGTGACTGAGGTTTGTCCCGTGTAGCCCAAAGGCTATGGAACGCTCTTCCACATGACATCAGATGGATCTCTCCGAGTCTGTGGACATATTTTAAAATGCGCCTCAAAACGTATTTATACGCTTCTGCTTATTAAACTTTAAGTTCATTTAGTAAATTATTCTTAAAATGTATGTATATTATTGTTATGCTGAGTGTCTGCTGCTGCTGTGTCCTGTACAGAGCTTCGAGATCCTTGACGAGAAGCCGCGATATAAATGAAATTATTATGATTAATCAGGGCTCACGTGCTCACGGCAACAAGATTTAAAAGTGTGACTTCCTGCTCGGAGGAGAATCGGAACAGTGCCCCATCTCCTAGGCACACCCCCTGAGCCAGTCATGGGAATTCTTCCTTCCAATGACGGCTGCACGTAGAAGAAGGCCTGATCGTGCAGGCAGTAATGGGAAGGAAACTGGCACCATTTGGACACACGTGTAGGATGGACAACAGCAGGAAAATTTAAAGTGTGGTGTTTTGGGAAAAATGGAAGGAACCGGACGGAGAGGAAGACCTGACAGAGAATAGATTCACGGCGACGTAAGAGATTGGTGCCAGAAAGATGTGGCACTATTCAAGCTGTATTGGCACGAGACAGAGGCAAGTGGAAAAAATATCAAGTGTGCAGTGGATACCTACAGGGCTATCTGCCCCGTGGATCGCGATGATGATGATGATGAGAGTCTATCCATGGGAAAAACGTTGCATTTCCCCATAAAGTCAGTGCCGGATTATCCTGGTAGCACAAGTAGCTACACATGCTACAGGCCCCACACTTTCAAGGGCCCCGCGCTAAATGCTTTCAAGCTATCAATTCCGGTTCAGTGATTCTGCACGTGCTCTATTACTATAGTACTACACCGCCTTCAACTTTTACGAACGACTGGGTGTTTAAGGTTAGCGATTTGTCGTATTATCTGGCTGTATAGCAAATAAAAAAATAAAATTACATTACTATGCACGTAAAAAAATGTGTGTTTTAATATTTCCGTGTGTTTTTTATTCATGGCACCTTTATAACATCATGCTACAGGCCCCGCACTAGCTTCATCCGGCACTGCATAAAGTAGTACTGATTTTATCGCGTTCCCGAGGGATGATAGGGGCCGAGTCAACCCCCAAAACCTCCTCCCTCCCAACCAGGGTTTGAACTCACAACATTCGAATTGCGAGCCGCTCACTATACCAACTGAGCCGAATCGCCGGTTTAAGATTCGCAGGGGTCAATGAATGAAATGTACATGGCAGTAAGAAAAAGTGGGATGACATCTTGACCCTGGTAGGGTAAACAGAAAGGGTACAGGCGCAGCCCTGCAATTGCTTGGTCACGCCACTGCTGAAATAAGTGCCTCCACTAGCCAGAGCTCTAAGAGAGCCCCTCTAGAAGGGTTTTTTTGGCCTACTCTTCCATGCTTGGAAGAGGCGTGAGTAGACCACACTTTACACCTTAACCCACCACCACACGCATCCTGCCAAATCGGCTAACTGCGGTGAACCCATACAACAAAAACGATCGAAGTGCAAAGGTAGATCAATGCCATCGCTATCAAGCCATATAGTTTACCCGTGTTCTTGTACAGGGAAATCGCGGTTTTCAGGTTCATACTGCGGACAGCCGTTTCATTACGGGCAACACATTTTATTGTCTATTTGTGTGTGTTTCTCCCTTGTGATGGGACCTTGTAGGATGAGCGTTGAGACTCATAAGGGGCACGGGGTGACCAATACGGTCTGAATGGGCCTCTAATAAGGTAGGGCACTGACAAGGGGTTGACAGGTACGTAGTGGTAAGATGCTAAACATGATTCTTCTTCTTTGGTTCTTTCGGTAAAAGTCACGTAGAATGAGAATAAAATAATAAATTGATATAGTATACAATAACACAATAAAATCTAAATAAAATACTAAACAAGAATTTAAAAAAATAACAAGCCGCTGCGGCAGCGTCGCCGGACGCCCCCTGGAAGTGGGCGCGGTCGTAAAACTTTCCCGTTGACGCCGGGCTTGTTAACGACGGCGACGACGAGAGGCTTGGACCGCGGCGCCGCTGTCGGCTGGCGGATCATCGCGCGTCACCCGGGGGGGAAGACGATGTCGGGGGGAGCCGCCGCTTCAATCGCCCTCGCAGGCGCAACGCCGAACGGCGACCCCCTCCAACCCCCCCCCCCCCCCCCCCGCTTCTTCCGCCCCGCAGATGGCCGATCGCCACGCGTCGGTGGTCGTCCGATGGAGAGTACGGCTTTAAAAAAAAACAAAAAGACGAACACGTTTTCGCTGTCAAGCGTTGGGCTCTCACCAAAGCGTTGAGACACTTAAGCGCAGGCCGACAGATGCTTTGCTGCTGCCGCATGCGCACGCATGTGCACGTGCGTGAGCAATCGTTGTGACAGCGGTGAACAGGTACCTGGGCTTCTGCTAGGTCGACTCGGCCTTAAATGAGTATCTGGTGCGGTGTGTACAACAAAAAAACACATCAGCACTCTGGAGACAAAGGCGGCCGGGCGCGGCGCTGTCCACCCACCTCCTTCATGTGCCCTGCCGGCCTTCATTGGTGCTCGCTAACAGCCACTTGCCGTTTGTGGCTGTGCAGGAAACTTCAAACGAGGCATACTTGAGATCCTGGCTTCATCCCGGGTGGGATTTGAATCTCTGCTGTGCTGACTTCGGTATTCTGTCACTCTCTCTGAAAGCACCCCCCCCCACTCCCCCCCCCCCCCCCCCGAGCGAGAGTGGGACAATCTAAGCCACCGGCACGATATTTAACCACGCTGAACCGTTATCCGCACAGCATCGATAGGGGTAGTTTCATTTGTTGTTGTTGTTGAACCGAGTGAGAAGTCAAGAGACCAGAGGTAGGAGAGTGCAGGGGAGTAGAGTGAGATGAGAGGGGAGAGGTAGGAGAGTTTTCTTGATGTTTTTCTTGTTCATTTTTTTGTTTGTTGCGGTTGCACCCGAGTCAAGAGCCGAATGGCTCACAGGGCTATACCAAATCAATGAAACTATGAACTATGAAACTATGAGTGTGAAGGGAGTAGAGTGAGATGAGAGGGGAGAGGTAGGATAGTGTGAAGGGAGTAGAGCGAGATGAGAGGGGAGAGGTAGGATAGTGTGGGGGGGGGGGGGAGTTGAGCGAGATGAGAGGGATCTTGAAGACGGCAAGTCGTGCAATCTTGAAATTGTTCCCGGAGTGTCGCGGCGACGCGGTCTCGTGTACGCGCGCAGGTGAGGAGGAGTGTCACAGCGGCATTGTGCGGCTCACTCGGAGTTTGGGGGAGCGGCAATATTTGCTTGCAGATGCGAGGGAGCTGCGAGCGGCACTCCTGGTAGCGCCCTAACGCAGTTCCAAGGGGGGGGGGGGGGGAGCACGAGGCTCGCCGGGCGTGCACGGCAGAGTTCAGTCGTCGCTGCTGTCGGCACCGGGCCCCCCACCCCCTTCCGTTCCCGGTTTGCGGAACCGGATTCCGTTATCGGCGCTCGGCGCAATCTCGGCAGCTGCCATTAACGAGCCGTGACACCGAGTGGGTGGCTGGCAACGCACCACCACTACCCCCCCTCCCCGGTGTTGTTTTGCAACATTCGATGGGGGGGGAGGGGGGTGAGAGATAGGAGCTGGCGAGAGAGGCGGCTCGTCCCCTCCGCCGGGTGGCCATGAGCCAGCGGTGGCAATTTCCACATTCTCACGGCGGGCGGACGGCCAGGCTGTCCACGGCGGGCGGCTAACCGTCGACTTGATCCACCGCATGGCGCGTGATCGGCCGAGTTGGGCCACAATACCGGGACCTGATTGCCATCCACCGCACCATTACGAATGGCCACGCCAGCCGGCTAATCGTGGCCGGTGTAGTGCCGTGCACCTCAAGCGGTCCGCCTCCTTAACCTCCTTTCGTTCCTCGCTCAAAGCCTCACCTCTTCTCCATCCTTTTCCCTGTCCCTCACCCCTCCACTCATTCCCGTCCCTCCCCTGTAGCCCTTTCGTGACCCATGTGTGTCTTCTGTTACTCATTTCTCGGCCCGCGCACGCCCTTGCCATCTAAACCACTCGAGTTTTTATTACGGGTTTTTTGTAATTATGTAAAGCGATTTGAGCTCAGGCGCTCTATAAATATAAGATGAGATGATCAGGATGATGCCGTGATTGGGCGCCGCGGTGGCTAGGAGATGTTAACTCCCTCGCCTGGTATGCCGGAGGCCGTCGGTTCGATCCCGACTCTGACGCCTGCTGTATATTCGGAGTTTGCGTGTCTCTCTCTCCACGTGGTAGTGTGGATTCTTCTCAACGTCACGTTAGACTATTTGGCTGCTGTTAATGTCCACGTGATGAGCCACTTCGTTGGGCTATCATTTGTGGCTAGGTCGCTTCTGAAAAACAGCTGTATAGCTCAGTGGGCCTCACCTGGTAAAATAAAATAAAAAAATATAAGCTTTATTTTTCGACAGCGCAACGGTTGGCACAACTCTAGTCGGCCACCAGTTGGATCTCCCGGCGCGGCAGCTGAAACGACGGCGTACGTTTCTTAAAATCCCCCGCCGGTTTTGTCCACTCGGCAGTACACACGGGATGCACCGCGGTCGGCTAGGCAGGTCACGTGCGGTTGGGTTCAAGTCTGGGTTCTCGATACCTCTTCCAAGACGGCTGGCTCTCGTAAGAGACGCCCTCGGCACAGCAGTGGCGTGATCAAGCAATTGCAGGGGCTGCACCGTTAGCTGTTGATTATCTACTCCGACAAATGACTGCATTTGATCACTTACAATCGAGTGGTCATTTTATTGCTGCATCGGGTGTTCCCTGTCAAAGTCTCGCCGAGGCTGAAGACACATTTCCCTTTTCGAGTACGTATATATGTTTGTTTTATTGCATGCGTGTGTGTGTGTTTGTTGGGGGGAGCGGTAGTGTAGTGGTTAACTCGCTGCGCTATTCCCGCTCACCGCCAACACCAGTGACGATTATCTGAACCGGTCCTGGGCCCCCCCCCCTAGGTCGACTCAGCCTTAAATGAGTACCTGATGCGGTGTGTAAACATCGCCACTGGGGAGACAAAGGCGGTCGGGCGTAGTGCTGGCCACCCACCTCCTCGTGTATCGTTCCAGCCTTCATAGGTGCTCGCTAACAGCACTTGCCCCTACAGTCTGTTAAGGCTATACCGGGGGGGGGGGGATCTTCGTCTTTGTTGGGAGGAATTTCAGAGAAAACCCCAGCATACGAGGTTGGCGTGGCGGCGGGGGGCAGGACTTGAAAAGACTCTGCAGCTGTGTCGGCTGCAATGGTGCGCTTTGCTCCGTCGCTTTTACGGCAGGCGATAAAGCGACTTGGAATGATGCTCCGTGCGCACGTCCTACTTGATGTGCTACCGCCGGTGTGTGTGTGTGTGGTGTTGGGGGGGGTGGCGAGGGGTGGCTAGGTGGGGGGGGCTATAATAATGGGTCGCGCCAGCATACCGAGTGGTTGGCACGGTTGAGAATATTGACCTCGGGAATCGATCGTTGGCCGAACGTTTTGGGCGTTTCGTCATTCGCGTTCAATGACGCGCAAACGCATCGCAATCTCTGTTTTCGCGTGCAAATTCAAAGCAATTTGCGTTCGCGTCAAACTTTCCCCGTGCGCCGCGTGCACTTTCCTCAAAGACGTCAGCAGTCGTGGGGCCCTCCTTCCACTTGCCTCTGTCCGCGGTGTTTGGCTCGGGAACTTCGCGACGGTGGGAACCCCCAGCTGCGGCATCCAGTCGTTCAATTCGCCCGTGCAACTCGATTGGCTTGTCTTCCTCCGCCGCGTGTACCTCCTAATGTTCAATGTTCCAGTGAATGATTGGTAAGGGATACGTTTGAAAAATGGCAAAAAGGGCCGAGCCGACGTTGCTGACATTTTGGGTTTGCATCTGGAATCCCGGCCCGCACGCGATTAAGCCGGGCTCCCAAGTGCGGTGAGCTGATGGTCTCGGTGCGTGATCACCACCGACTGCACCTCCGATTAGGACAGTTGGCTACGTACGGTGTGAAAGAAGTTCAACACACACGCGGATAAACAAAACACCGCACAACGAGTTGCTGTTTTCCACTCAGTGTGGCTCAAGTCCAGCTCTTGAGATTTTAAATAACAAAATGTTGGCTGCCGTGCGATGTTCAGCGATCTCACAGCAGAATGCAGCAGGGGGAGGGAGGAGTGCAACCCCATCTCGTGCAAGGATAAACGTCCCGCTCGAAGGGTTTTCTGGAATACGTCCCGTGCAAAGCTCACGCAATGTCCCACAAAATGCATTTCGTTTCGATTTGAAGCTTTCGAGACTGCAAGGATTCATCTTCTTTGGTTCTTTCGGTAAAGTCACCACGTAGAATGAGAATAAAATAATAAATTAATAAAATAACACGATAAAATTCTCACGACGTTTCGGCCACAACACCAAGCGGCCTTCTTCTTCTTCTTCAACTTCTTCCTCTTCTTCTTCAACTTCTTCCTCTTCTTCTTCTTCTTCAACTTCTTCTTCTTCTTCTTCAACTTCTTCCTCTTCTTCTTCTTCAACTTCTTCCTCTTCTTCTTCTTCTTCAACTTCTTCTTCTTCTTCTTCAACTTCTTCCTCTTCTTCCTCTTCTTCTTCTTCTTGTGTTGTGGCCGAAACGTCGTGAGAATTCTATCGCGTTATTTTATTTTATTAATTTATTATTTCATTCTCATTCTACGTGACTTACTTTACCGAAAGAACCAAAGAAGATGTATTTTGTTTATCATCGTCACCGCTACGCTTGTCTACCCAGGAAAGCCTCGCCGAGTCTCAAGACTCGCTATCAGACAGTCCTCTCAAGCTTTTGCAATCGCGGTGCGCACAGAGCTCCGGGCTGCATTTTCAGAATCGAGTAAATAGCGGGTAAACAAACAAACCAAAAAATAAATTGGTGCTTCACATTTTTGTTTCCTGCTGTTGCAAATTTGCATGCAGCGTCGTGACGCCCGGCACGGCAAACGGGGCCTGCCCGCGCGATCGACGTCGCGCCGATCTTGTGACGTCCGCTGCGAGTGGTGTCATCGCGACGGTAAACGCGCAGAATTAATCAGGCCGGGCCTGCTGGATCCGAACCTCTGCAAACAACGAGCGATGTCGCTTGGGCCTCCGGGGGTCACCGCCCATCGCCCCCCGCCCCCCGCCTCCCCCCCCCGACAAAGAGCGCAACGGGGGGGGGGGATGCAACACTTTGGGTGGGGAGAAGGGTGTCGAAAATCTAACAGAGGCATTTTTTCAAATCAAGACATTTTTGCTTCAAAACCATTTGGTGAAGCAGCTGGACGACGGTAAACCAAACCGCCGCACGCCCTTAAGAAAAAAAAAACAGGCAACGAAAACCAACAACAAATACAAGGACGACACAAGATTAAGATAAGATTCCGTTTTAAAACGCTGACGTGCCCAACGTCTCTCTCTGCCATCGTCTTACCGCGGGGGGACAGGGTCACGGACCGACCGTGCAGCTTAACCGCTACGGGAATAAAAGTCGCGGGCGGTGAAGGATCCAAACGGCCGCCACTCTACAACCGCCCACTCCGCCGCCGCCGCCACCGAGATACGGAGCCACACAAATCCGCACCGAGCGGCGTGGTGAAGTATGGCCAAACAAACAACCCCTGTGACTGACGCCTCCGATCAGCCCGCTCGGCTACGTACGGTGCGAAAGGCGTGCTACATACGTACGTATGGCATGGAAAGGCTTTCATCCAGCAGTGGATTGAGATAAACGCGGTACGTAGGGTGCGTTCTCGTCATTCCAGTAAACGGCCTTCATTCTGGACAGAGGAAAGGGCGGAAAGGTTATCTTTTTTTTATTTGCTTTGCCGCACGTGACCGCAGCAAAGTTGCCGAGTGGGCTTGTATCGGGAATGAAAGCAGCAGACTCAATGGCAGTGGCTCAGGCCTTGACCGGCCTTGCCGTCTCAACTCACAAGATCGCGAGGTCCCGGTCCAGGGGTCAAAGTCGGCCGATTGCTCTCCTCCAAGGTCGAGGAAGAAGAAGAAACCAGGCTTTTTTTTATATATATACAAGACAAACTGCGTTTGCCCAATGCAGAGAGAATAGAGAGACCGTCTCAAATCTCCTGCCATAAGAATGTGGAGTTTCCACCAGTGTCTCGGGGTGCTCGGCGGCAGCAAGCGACGCCGGCCGCACGTCTTTCGACGGGGGCAGCGACATCACGGCCTCGCAGTCGAGCAGGGAGACGCGTACGTACAGCCGGGCGCTCGTGGTGGCGGTGACGCACACGGTCTGTAACCCAGCGAGGGTTGGGGAATCGCACGCACGGCGCCTGCTGTGCCTGCTGGATGACCACGGCCCTGCGGGTGTAGGTTTAAAGCCGGGGAGAAAGTGCGCCCGTCGCTCCCGCCGGGTGCCGGACGCCGCTTGGCGTCGCTTCTCTTCTGTGTCGATGACTTTTCGCTACTTAGACCCGTGCCACATTTTACGGCTCCGGGGGGAAACGACTCAAGAAACTCAATCCCTGACATCAGAGTGGGTTTTTATCTCACTTTGGTTAACATTTAGGAGTGGGGTGGGGGGGGGGAGGGCGCAGGGGGAGTGGCGGATGGGTTGGGGGTGGAAGATAAAAAACAAACTATAAGGACAGATAAGTGTACCACGGGGTGCGAGTCACTTCTCATCTTCCCGTTGTTTTATGATCTATTTGCTCGTTTTAACTCCGATTGTCAATATCTCTCACCGTGCCAATACGCTCGCGTCAATCATTCACACGCTGTTATGACACCCTGCCCAGAACACACAGGTGCATCCTATTCATTTGTTTACAAAGCTGGCCATGCCATTCTTTTACACGTACGGAGAACGTCGGCGGCAAGGTCTCTTTTTGCCGTGCGCGCCGAAGCACAGCGGTCGGCAACCTGCGTCCCGCGGTGCCCCTCCGCGTGGTGGGCCTGGCCTCGGTGTGCCTAGGGCGCTGCGTGGGGCCATGATGACTAACTCGCCTGGGTTGCACGTTCACCGACTCAAGAGGGTGCAGTTTCTCGCACGCTCTGCTATTATTACTATTACTACTACTGCCGTGAACTCGTTAACCCAGGAAAGTCTCGCGGAGTCTCAGGACATTTTTTTCAAAAGGGTCCTGCAAAGTTTTCACACAGTGTGTGTGTGGGGGGGGGGGGGGCGATGCTGCTCTGTGTAATTGCAATTTGCGTTTTTTTATTATCGCGTACGACGGCAGTACGGCTCAGGAGGTAAATGCCGATGTCTAGGTCTGCTGCTGGGCATGACGAGAGGGCTTTAGGAGAAAGAGTTTGTGTAGTTTTGCTCGAACTTCTGTGGGTTGTCCATCGATGTTATCTCTGCGGGTCTCTATGAGCCATCGGGTTTACTGTGCGGCCCAAAGTTCGTGCTGCATGGCCACAACCGCACGGCTGCGGCTTGTCCATCGATGTATCTCTGCGGGTCTCGACGAGTCTCGATGGGTTTACTGTGCGGCCCATAGTTCGTGCTGCATACCCGCAGTCACGTTGCTGTGGCTTCTCTTGAATTCTCCATTCGTGAAGGAGAAGCGTGCATCGGCCCGTAGATGTTTCCGATGCGGTCGATCGTCTCACCGGCGTCTTCGAGGAATGCAAAAGGCCAGGAGGTGCGCCACGTTCGGGTGTCCAATGAGGTGTTCAAGCTGCAGGTATTGTTTCTGCATTGCTGCACAGTTGATACGTGGCCCTACAAGATATGCCCTCACAGTTTCAAGAAAGTCATTTGAGCGAATTTTACCCAGGAAGGCCTCACTGTGTCTCTGAAGATTTTTTTTGTTAAATTGGTCCTGCCAAAAATTCGCAGTCAATGTTGTTATCCGCTATCCCAATTGAGTAATTTGCAGGGGATTAGCCGCGAACCGCCAATGAATCGCAAATTACAGGGACTTATGGATTATTGGATCGCAAATTATTGGATTTTCAGCATCGTGCCGTTTGGGCCAACAGTCAACGGTTCGCGTCAAGGGGAGTCCGTAATATACTTGCTGCCCTGCCATCTCCTGCCCACATCTCAGCCCCAAGCGTCTGGGTCTCGTCAGCGTGACAACCTGTTTACCCTCCCGCATAGGTTTTCTGCGGTTGTTCATTCGCGTTGCTCCCCTTTGCGTTCTCCCGGTCCTGCCACTCGTCGTCGCCGCTGCTGCCGGGCGCGGTGTCCGACGTTTAGCTCCACGTGCCGGGAGCCGCTTCTTCGGGAGGAACTCGGCTCGGCAGCAGCGACGAGCAACAGCCGCCGACGAAGGCCGCGCGTACTGACGGGCGGCTAGGAACGCCGGCCGCCCGGTTCGGTTTCCGAAGAAGCTCCCGGGACCCGGAGCGAAGCGTCGGACGTCACGCCGAACAACGACGAGCGGCACGACCCGAAATCCCGTAGCAGAGCTTCATTGTCCGTTATTTTTCTTCTTGGTCGTACGGCTGCTGATGTGGACGCAGAACAGCAACTGCAATTTCACATTCATGCGGTCAAACCCAGATAGCCGCGCGCGGAGCAGCGGAGGAGTCTATCGCTGCGATATCTCCTTCGTATTTGTGGATCGGGGCATTGCGTCGTTACACGTTGTACGGTCTGCTCTCGATGAACAAAGTCGCACTACTACTACTGGAGAGTTGAACTGTCGATTAACCGGGGCGATCGGCCGATCGAGGGCTCCGAGTGGAAAAAACCGACTCCGCGCCGCGCGACTTACACACGAGCCGCGGGACAGCCCCTGCCACTCCTGTAAACCATCAGCAGAGGGTGCCCCAGGAATTCTGGGAGGATTAGCGGCCGCCCCGAGCTCGAAAAATCTAAAGCAGCTGCACCCACGTCCCTCCGTCGCTCCCAATTTGGACGATTACGCCTCTCTCTCTCTTTCACTCTCTTCCCCTCTCTACACTGCTCATCCTGCTTCTTCCCTCGCACTGCTCCACTTTGTAATCCCCCCACCACCACCCCCCCCCCAAAGTTGTTATAATAATAATGATAATAAATTTGCTCAAATCGAGAAACGTACAAGTTCACGTCGATGTACACCCTGAGTTGTTTGTTGCTGACCGCTTGGGAGTTTTGGGGAATTTTTATGGGCTTGCGCTCGGCAACTTTGATTCACAAAAATGTATCATGTCAAAATATAATGCTTTTTATGACGTGCCCTTGACATGGCTTTACCCGCGATAGCAAAGTAATCGGTGAAAACGTTTACTTTTAAAGAATGACTTGAAAGACATCAGTGCGGGATGTCATCACGGTGACGTCTCGTGAGAAAGACGGAACCACCTGATCCTAAGGTAGCGCTGTTGGCAGCGCATATGGAGAGCCTCCAGACGCCTGATGTTCGATGCCAGCAGTGTCCAAGGTCTCTAATCTCGATTGACAAAGGGCTGTACGTGATTCATTACAATTATACGAGATCATTACCGGCCTGCATTATGTGTAGTTCCCAGACATCACAAAAGAGACAGTCAATCTCATTGGTAAATATATATACAGTTATATAATTATGGAATGACTTCAAATAGAATTTCAAGAACCCGCACTGGTGGTCACATCAAAGCGAGGACTAAAATGCGAATGCTGTTGCCATTAGCAAAACATTTGAAGTCCAAACGAGCCTCTCACTGCTCAAACGAGCAGCGGGACGCCTCTCTCATCTCCAACCGTGGCTCCGATCCAGCGGCGGGAATTCCACATTCCAATGGCAGGGGCCAGTCTCTCCATAGCACAGATTAAAAAAAAACCCCTGTATATCTACGCTGGGGCTTTGAAAAAAACAGAACTGCATACGGGGTGTTTCCAGTTTATCAGTTTTGCTTTTCAAGAATTCGTGCTCTTTGGGGTGTGAGCGGTGGTGCAGTGGTTCATGAACTGCGTGACGAGATCGATTCCCGGTCACGTGGAAGGGAACATCGCTGGCGAGTGATGGCTGAACCACGCAGAAGATTTGATCTGAGTTTAATCTTCCACGGAGCTGCTCATGGTCCACCCTAAATCGCATATATTGCACAAACCATGTGGTTACATAGAAAATTAAAAACGCTCCAGTGTGCGACTGTGGTCATCCAGAACAGAACGCGCAGCATATAACGATGCAATGCCCCGATTCACAAACACGAAGGAGACATCACAGCGATACGCTACTCCACTGCTCCTGGCACAGTTGTCGGGCCTGACCACCTGAATGTGAAATTGGAGTTGTTGCTCCGCAGCTACATCAGCAGCCGTACAAAAGAATAAGACTTAACAGATCCTGCGTGCACCCCCCCCCCCCCGCCAAACCTCAATGACCAGCATGGTGCAGTATGATCAAACTGCCCCCATGGATCAACACAGTATGGCGACGTCGTTATCCAGCAGTAGATTTGACAAAGAGACTGGTACAGGAGGTGCTGTTTATAACTGAGACAAACACAGTTTGGGAGACAAATGTCAAGAATGGCAAAAGTCAAAACCTGTTCGTCCGTTCAAATATTTTCGGCCGTTGAGACATCACAACCTCGCGCGGCCCTTCCGGAAATCCATCGCAGTGGCGTTGCCTACCCAGCATGCCGCAGGGCCCCCAGGGGCCCCAGAAGCCGCAGGGGTCCGGGCGTGGGGCCACGAATAGGTGGGGAGGGTGGGCAAGGGGAGGCGAACCCCAGGGCCCATGAAAACCACGCTAGGCCACTGACGCATCGTCAGGCCGATATCAATGAAGAACGACGCTCCGGTTTCTAAGCTGGAGGTGTTGCCGGTGTTGGGGGGGGGGGGGGGGGTGGCTCGCAGGGCCCACGCTGGCACGGTCCGGATCCCGGAGTCCAAATCCGCTCCATCCGTCCGTCTGTCCTCATCTCGTGACGCTAACGTATTTATTCCGATAATCCGATGAACCGTGTCGTGCGTAACATGTGTTACGCATTTTCCTAGAATTTAGAAGATTTCCGGAAGCCGATGAGCGGGGAGCCAGAGTGAGGTTTTGTTTTTTTCTCCTTTCTTTCTCCGCAAACGTCTCGTAAGGAGACCGCCGGCAGGACGGTCAGCCGGCGAAAACGACGGGAGACGGAGCGGAGGAACCGTTGACTGCGTGCAAAACTGGCCCCCAGTGGCGATCGCAGCCTCTGCCGGGGCTACCCAGGCGCAGGTTCATCTAAGGCGTCGGTTCAATTGATGCGCTGGGGGACATGCAAACGGTGCTCCTTTTAGGCAAAATAAAAGAGGTCTGTTGTAGGCAATTTATAAAGGAGATCTGCGATGTCATCTGTTTGAGGGGGAATTCCCTGACACAAGGTGGCAACGCTGCTAGCTGTGAAAGTTATCCGAACGGATACGTCTTCGTCTCGGTAAAATGCGATGCAGACAGCGCAGTTTAAGACGAGGACCAAAAAAAAACACGAGACTGGAACTCCAGTCGAAGAGCCGCCTCTCTCGTTCCGTATAAATTCCAGTCCGCACACAAGCGGCGATTCATGGGGCGCGTCCGCAACTGAGCAACCAGCTCGCCCGCCAAACTGAGTCGCCTGCGTGAGGGACATCTCTGCGACGACGAAATCTCAAGAGCCATTTTGGTTGCTCACCCGATGGCCCATGGCGCGGACGAGGATTCACAGACTCTCGCGGAGTCGCAACAACACGACAAGGAGAGAGTGGCGGCGGGGGGGGGGGCCTTTGCAGTGGCAGATTCAAGGTGGAGGGGGGGGGGCGCGGGGGGAAGAGTGTCAATGCCCACCATGCCCCCACACGCCAGTTAGCAATGGCCACGCATTTGCGTGGGATACACGGCTCGGGGTGGAGGGTGGGTGACGGGGGGGGGAGGGCGGAGCGTGACGTCAGTGCGACGCACGAGCCCGGCTCGGTGACGTCACCCGCGTGCCAGCCAGCCAGCAAAACTCATTTCTAATGGAGTATAACACTTACCGGAGGTAATGTTTTATTATTATTATTGGAGGGGGCCCTATTTGAAGATACTGAAATTTTGTGACCCGCTCCGTGGCAGCCGGTGCCGTTTGATTAAAACAATTCACTCCGATTGTTGCCCTAAATCCGTGGATCTTCTTCTTCACCTGGGGTGCACGCTGTACCCCCTGGGGGTGCGAGACGTGGCCAGATTTGTCAAATCATCGAAAGCACAAATGAATCACGGGCACGTAAGTACAACTACTTTGTGTTATCAAACCCTGTGTATTTACTAACCTTTAAAATGTTTAATTAACGATTGAGGAACAAAGGGTTGCAAGGCTGCAGTAAGGTTTTAAGAACCACTGCCCTAAATCATGTCGGTGATAGCGGAGAAGCACTGGCTGACAGCAGTTGTTACCTAACCCGATTGTCACTTCCTGCAATGTCACTTAATTTTTCATGGAGTGTGGGTTCGGAGCATTACGCTGAACATTCACGGGTAGCAAATTATTATTCGTTTTTTGTATATGTCATTGTAATTATGATGTCATTCGTCGTTTTAAAACTCGTTTGTAATACTGATACAGTGAGATATTTTTTAAAATGTATATGTACTTCCATAAAGATATAGTAGCAAGCAGGATAATAGTCTTAATTTATGAGCTGCATCCACCCAAACCATGGCAGCTCGAGAGAGCCCCTCTGGAGCGAGGGTATTTTGGTCTACTCTTCCAAAACTGGCCAAACGTCTTTGGGGAGAGGTGGCGGTACCCCCACACTCCGCCCCCACCGCTTGCGACCGACCTGCGGTGGAGTAGCTCACTCACCAGACAGTCTCTTGAAGGAGGGTTCGGCTCTGTCCTCGATGGTCAGCGTCACGGCCAAGCGGAGCATCGCCACGAGCACCTTCCCCGCGCGCTCCGCGTTTTCCAGCTCGCCGCCCGACTGCGAACGCACGCGCGCAAAAAAAGCACAAAGCAAAAGATCCCCCAGGCAGCCGACGTGGCCTGTTGGGGGAAAGGGCTTCAAGACGAGCGCCTACGAAGGCCGGCACGGAGCACGAGCGGGGTTGGTGTAAGCAATGTCCCTTTTACGACCTCGCTCGTCTCTCCTAAACCGATGCAGCCCAAAGAACCGCGATTTTTTTTCCCATTCAATGGTAGCTACGCCTGGAAGTGTTCCACCTTCTGCGAGCCCCACTAAGGGCCATCGCACCTTCAGCGTCATCATCGCCGCCAAGTTGGCGGGCCGTCCGGGCAACGATGGTCACCGCACCGCTTCTGCAGGCCGTCTGGAACGCTTTCCTTGTCCGGTGTTAGGAAGCCACTGGAGCTGGTGCGCTTTAAGATCTCGACTGAAAAATAATTTCTTTCGGACTGTTTTTTTGTGCTCGGCATTGTTGTTCTTCCCTCCCACGCACCTCCGATTAGCGCGGTCGGCTTACGCACGGGCAGATAATCGCGGTGCCATCTAGCGGCGGGAGAGCGGGACCCGTTGAAGAGACTCCGGGAGTAGCTCCATGACGTCGTCCCTCAGGGCCAATTCCATGACGTAAACGACGCGACACTCCGACGGCCGTAGGGTTTTTATTTCTTTTTTAAGAAGCGACGCTCGTTTGCTCATTTCCCGAGTCTTACCAGCACGGCCAAAGTTAAAAACGATAGAGTCCAGATTACATTTCACGCGCGCGCGTGCGCCTGTGTGTGTACGCGTAGGGAAACTCGAAACTGGAACTGAAAGGTAATTAAAAACACAATTAAGCAACTGGGCACCCCAGCAGTGGTAATTTCCGCGACATTTCCACCACGAATGGTTCCTTTTTGGTTGGCCGAGCAGAAGGATTTGTGCGTGTTTTTTCTCTCTTTCAAAATTAGCCGCTTTCCCGTCGTGAATCAAGGCCAGAGAACGCATTCATCCTCCATCTCCTTAAGAAGCCACGCATCTCCTCCCTCCTCCTCCCTCCTCGTCTCTCCGCTCTCCGCACTCCCGAGCCGGTTTCCATTATCCGTCCACGTCCGTCCTTCGGTCGCCGCCGTAATCCTATTAACTCGCCACCGAGAATCCACCGCTCGCATTCCTGCTTTTGAATAACTTATTGCCGTTGGAGACGCGCACACACAAAGACAAAGATCCCCCGTATATCCTCGACAGACTCTTGGGGCAAAGTGCTGTTAGTGAGCACCTATTGGAGATGGTGTGGGCCCAAACCACTCCCCTCCCCAGTGGTGATGTTTACGCACCGCACCAGGTACTCATTTGAGGCTGAGTCTACCTGGGGGAGCACCCAAGACTGCTTCGTCACTGGTGCCGGGCCGTGAGCAGGAATCGAGCTCGGGCCTTCGCCGGGTCCGTAAGCGCGGTGCCCTAACCACCGCGCTGCCGCTCCCCGCACACGGGCTGCCCCTGCACCCCACGCGCACTATGGACAGCGGCCTTTGTGGGAGGCTTTTTGTGTAGGGTCGTGAAAATTCTGGCTCAGACAATGCAACAAAAGGCCTCGCCGGTAATTCACGTTATTATGATTTCATAAAATCAACGTGGCCCCGGTGAGATTCTTTTCCCACAGGGGTCATGTCTAGTTCACGACCCGACGTGGATTATTTACCAATTTGTCCGTTCATTATTCGCTTTACGAACGCGTACCAGAGAACCGAGTTTGATCCGTTGCTGAGTGTAATCAAAACCGGTCGGAGGCACCCCCATCGCCCCCCTTCACCAAACCACCATGACCAGCGTGGTGAAATATGGTCAAGCAAGCACCCCATGACAGTGTGGTTTAGGTACTGCGTGCAGTTCTGCGCAGCACACGACGTGTATTAAAATGTACGGCCGAATTAGAACTCTGGTCATCTTCGCAGCAGCGGCTTTTGGCTGCTGGGCCATCGAACAAAGACGGCCGCCGTCGCCGCATCGCGCGGAGCTTTCGCATGCGCTTCCGCGGCCGTCTGGAACGCTCTTCCCTCCGAAATTCGGACGCCACTGACGCTATGCACTTTTAAATCTAGACTGAAAACTCATTTCTTTAGAACCGCTTTTTGTGATTTCGTTTGTTGTCCTTCCCCCGCAGCATCGATTGGCAGGGTTGGCTACGTACGGTGTGAAAAAAGTTCAACACACATATGTATAATCAGAGTGACCAGGTAATGCTTCGTGTGCACTGTGCGATGACAACATTGCTTTACCACTGCAACCATGCTACTGGTGCACAGAAGCATGTCACACGTGGCTGTCAGGGGCCTTTCCAATGACAGCGTCACAAATAAATCGTGGCATCCGGCCAGGTGGCTCAGCTGGTAGAGTGAGCAGCTCACAAATGGAAGGTTGCAAGTTCATACCCTGTTTGTTAGGGTGGAGGTGGATGTTGACTCGAACCATAACCCCCTCCGGGGTCGATAAAATGACGACCCCTTTTGCGACGAAGCAACAATGGCAGTCGTCCAATAGAGTGACGCCGCCTCCTGTCTCGGGAATGTGGAATTCGCGCCACTGGCTCAGGGCTGCAAACATGACGCTCGTTTGAGCATCAAATCGCCGTGACGCGTTTGTCATCTCGATTGTGAGCCAACGGTAGTGGCGTCACTCGTGGGGTGCGGGAGGTGCGGACCGCACCGGGTGACACCATCAGAGGGGGTGACACCAAAATGACTGTCTAGAACAATTTTTGTGCAGTGTTTCAGCATAAATTTCGTTATTTATTTTTTATTAAAAATATCCCTGTAGTTAGTTATAACAACAAACACATTTTTCGTAAGCTCAGCTTACACGTACTGTATCAATACACCTAAGAGGCTAAACCCCTGTGCTAATTAACTTTTTGAACCTTGTAATGCCCTCCGGTCAGAGCTGTCATTGTTACCCAGCTACAATGACACTTCGAGTCACGTGGTTCCGTCTGCACGCGCTGCAAGCACGCGCTGTTGTGTCCGTTCGCTGCTGGTGTCTCTATAGTCGCTGGTTTTGTCAAATTTTCTGGTATTTTAGCTACAATGTCGTGGTAATTAGTATTTGTGAACCTACATCAATAACCTTTTTGAGAATTAAGTAGTAATTAAAGGAAATATTGTAATTTAAAGGTGTCATTTTAATTTTGCTAGGTGTTTACGTCACTACTATTGCCATTACGTTCAGTGATATACGGGATTTACTACGGGCGGAGGTCCATGAGGGGTGACACCATGAGTTACCGTACTGGGTGACACCAACCCTCGTGACGCCACCTGGCCAACGGCAGTCTGACCACGTCGCGAATTTCAGGCTACCCCTAGGAATACAAGGTGCTTCAAAAAAATGTTAACACTTCGGAGAATTTGCAACAATACCACGTGACATGTGCTGCTGCCTCCGGGATCTGGAGACCACCTGGAGAAGATTCCTGCCCACGTGTTGACAACGATGGCCAAACAGGTGGAGACTCTTTGACTTTTTGAAGCTGTTAACATTACACCTGTTATCACGTTACAGTCTATTATCTATTAAAAACGATAGTCCCATGTTAAGTGTTAACTTTTTTTTTTTAAGCAGCCTGTGCAGCGGAGAGCTCCCGCGAAACGACAACGTGGTAAATGAATCAAGTGCAGCTCCACACACGCCTCACTTCACAGTCGGGAACTTTCCAACTATTTGCACATCTGTTCTTCCTGGTCTCGGTTGAACCAAACCCAAATTTGGCCACCAACCCCGGTTATTTGTACTGGGAGTGAAGTTTTTTTTTAAATCAGGATTCGGCAAAGTAAGCTCGGCACTGCGAAAAAAAAACCACCGACGTTATGAGAAATTCGGAGTGGTCCGTTTGGGAATTAAGGAAAGAACAGGGGGTCACCGTTGATGCTGCCGTTGTTAAAGCGACAAAGAATAAAACGGAACTGGGGCAGGAACAGCTGACGCGAAACGAGCGATGAAGCCGAAGCCAGGGAAGGGAAGAGAAGCCGCGACAGCGGAAGACGCGGTAGCGGCAGCGGCAGCAGCGGCAGCAGCGGCAGCGAGGCAACATCACAGATTCCGGAGCTCACGACTGGACAGGAACTGAAAAGGGAGGATCGGCGGAGAATGGTGGGGAGGCGAAGGAGTTTTTTTGCCCAGCGGCGGGAAGTTACCGGCCGACAGCAACGACAGCAAGGGGGCGAGGGCGCTTGCGGACGCGTGTGCGTGTCAGCGGTGCGGCGTCGGAGCAAATACGCACGGCAAGGACCCCGTCGTCGGACATGACGAGGTATCCCAGCTGGTCGGGGATCTTCTCCAGGCCCTGCGTGAGCGTGTTCGCCTGCACGGGGGGGGGGGACAAAGCCGCGCGCCGCGTGACAATGAATTAACTCGACGACGTTCGAACAAACAGAGAGACAGAGAGCTGGCGCAGCGCGGAGAGTTAAAACATTTTTTTTTTACCTTTTTCCATTCTGATGAGGTACGCGTACGTCATCAGAATAGAACCGCAAGGAAAACTTAAGTAAAGATAACTTCTTGAGTGCCGAGGCACCCACAAGGCCATGCGGGAGGGCGCGTGGCACCGTTTGGCGCCAGCTGTCGCAGAGTGCGGTCGTGTGGCTACAGTTATCTGCGGTGAGTACAATGTCTTAAAAAACAACAGCGCCACGCTTCTCGAAATAAAATGAACGCTGAACTGCTTGCGCGTTCCGAGATTCAACGGTGAACGGGACCCGCACCTTACGACTTGCAGTTGTCTCGAAATGGGAAAGGGTTCAGTTGAGAGAATTCAACGACACGCGGTCGCTCGCACGCGGTGGTTAGCTGTGCGACGGCACGAACCCGGAGTTCCGAGTTCGATTCCATAGCTAATGTCCGCGGCACTCGATATGAGAACCGGTTCTGACCGCCGGCCCCCTCACTCGCGACCGACCGGCGTGGTGAAGTATGGTAAAAAAAAAAATCCCATGACTGACATGTGCAGAGGCCGTCATGCATTGGTGGAGTGAGAATGTCTGGAATGTTTACGTATAATTCTTCTACGTATTATTTTTTTACCTTGAAACTAAAAAAAAATAGACAGGAGGTATGTTTTGAGTCGCTCGGATCGGCTGGGACAGAATCATTTTATATCAGAGAATGGCCCCAGAAGATCACACCACAGAACCCATTTGGATTGATCCAGCTCAGAGACTTAACCAATTATTTGTATTTGTACGACACGCGACAGAACGAGGTGGTGCAAGTGGTCAGCGGACTGTAACTGTAAACTCGGCGGCCCGGGGTTTGATTTCCCGGCTATGGCTAACGTGAGTGGGGAGTGATATATCGGCGCCGGCGATGGGTTGCCTTTCTCAAAAGCCGCTCCGACCGGCATGGAAAAGGGTACGGCGGGGGGGGGGGGATTTCATCCAGCAGTGGATTCGCAAAGGGCTGTAAGCTAGCATTCATTATTCAATCAAGATCTGGTCACGGTCTGGATAATGATGCCGACCGAAATGCCTGCAGCAATTATAATAATTACTAAATCTATAAAGCGCCTTACAAGGTACTTGAAGAGCTGAGTACCTGGTAGACAACTCTCAGCAGATGGG